>NC_044558.1:102561249-102866249 GCF_007565055.1 Rhinopithecus roxellana
GAGCTGGACCTTCAGAACCTGGCCGTCAACACCATCCTCCAGTCTCACCACGTCAACGACATGGAGGGGGCTGACAGCATGGGGATCAGCTTCGACGTGATCCAGCAGCCCTCCCTGGAGGACATGATCACGGGCGGTCAGGCTGCCAGTGCCCCAGCCAGCTACGATGAGACAGCCCTGTGCTCTCACGCCTTCAGGTGCCACCCTCTCCGGGGGGAGTGCTACTAATAGAAGGGTCTCATCCTTCGCCCTTAATTTGGAAAGCTAAGGTCTAAGACGGTGTCCCTTGCGCACTTAGTCTTTTTTTTTTTTTTTTGAGACGGAGTCTTGCTCTGCCGCCCGGGCTGGAGTGCAGTGGCAGGCTCTCAGCTCACTGCAAGCTCCGCCTCCTGGGTTTACGCCATTCTCCTGTCTCAGCCTCCCGAGTAGCTGGGACTACAGGCGCCCGCCTCATCGCCCGGCTAGTTTTTTGTATTTTTTAATAGAGACGGGGTTTCACCGTATTAGCCAGGATGGTCTCGATCTCCTGACCTCATGATCCGCCCGTCTCGGCCTCCCAAAGTGCTGGGATTACAGGCTTGAGCCACCGCGCCCGGCCGGGCACTTAGTCTTAATGGCAGAGCCAGAGACCACTGCGGCGAGTTTCCCATCTTTAGTCTGTTGTCTTTACCACCATGTGGGTCCAGCCTGGTCCCTGGCGACTGTTGCATGTGTTGCCTCTGACCTCCCTGTGGCCAGAGGTACTTCACACAAAGAACCTTTCTAACCAGGGCCACTTTTCGATGTGACCAAAGGTACATCATAGGGATCTCCAGCTGGCTCTACTGAGTATGATGTGCAAGGCATCGGCACTTAGGTGTCAGGAGCCGTCGGTCTGCCACGGAGGTCATGGTTGAGGGTCTAGAGCCGTCAGTCTGCCGCAGAGGGTATGGTTGAGGGTCAGGAGCTGTCGGTCTGCTGTGGAGAGCGTGGTTGAGAGCAGCTACTCACAGTACCCACCAGTGGTGGTTCATACTGGGGAACGCTTGCTGTGTACCAGGAGGTGGGCCGAGCACTCCACATTCTGCCTCTGTCCCCACAGCAGCCCAGGGACGGGGAGCGGTTATTGTCCATGTTTCAGATGAGGAAACTGAGGTCAGAGGGGCTGGCTTTGTGGTCATACCACAAACAAATGGAAGGGTTGGCACTCAGAAACAAGTCTTTTTAGTTCTAGAGCCTGTACTCAGGCGTCGTTTTAATGACTCCACACAAAAGGGGAGAGAGCATGTCAGAACTGGGAAATGAGGCCGGGAGAGGACTGGTGGAAAGAGGCAGGGAGGCATTGGGAGCCCAGAGCAGGGTCTTGGCAGAGAGACGGTAGGCCAGGCCTGAGAGGTAGATGGAGTCCAACGGCAGATCCCCAAACCGCCGCTCTGGGGAACGTGGGGTTTGCTGGATTGTTGAAGAGCTGGTGATGAAAAGGAGTTTTAGGAATGGGACTTGGACCTCTGTAGGTTCTCTTGTAACATTCTGTTCTTGACCCCATTGAAGTTCCCACTTCTTCAGTAGGGTGACGTGCAGTTTTGGAACCCTGTAGCTGAATTGGGGTTCCAGTACCAGAGCAGCTGGCATCTCTGCCCTACGGGAAGTGAAGGGGGCCAGACGGGGCATGTACAGCGCACTGCCCAATGCCTAGCTATCTGGCCTGTGACCAGGGCGCCCCACCACAGGAAACTTGTTTACACTGGCACACGCCCTTGTGGCTTTTCTGTGACCTGTGTCTAGGTCCCACCTGCCTGACCATTGCTTCGGTGCAGGGACCCAGCCTTGTGTCCCCCCAGAGTGGTAGGGAAGACCCAGCCCAGGGTAGCCCCTGCCTCTTCAGAGGGAAGGCACAAAATCAGTCACCACCGCAATAGGGAATAAGTGCAAAGATGTGTTCCTTACATCTCCTGGGCAGGGAGGGTGCCGTGAGGAGGGAAGCCATCCTCCCTCCCAGGGCCATGCAAGGCAGGCACAGGGAGAGTGCCCAGGGCAGCTGGCCATGTGAGAATGGGGTGTAGGCATGTGTTAGTTCACGGGCAAGTGCCTGAATGGTCCATTTAAAGGAAGTGGCAGGAAGGCAGGGCCCAGCCTGCTAGGCGGGAAAGAGTCCTCTCAGTTCTTGTCTCTGACTGACCAGGGCCATGTGGGTATGGTGGTGTTTTGTTCTGTTTTCGTTTTTTGAGTCAAGAGTCTTGCTCCGTCACCCAGGCTGGAGTGCAGTGGCGCCATCTCGGGTCACTGCAACCTCCATCTCCTGGGTTTAAGCGATTCTCCTGCCTCAGCCTCCTAAGTAGCTGGGATTACAGGTGCACCAGCCCAGCTAATTTTTGTATTTTTAATAGAGACGAGGGTTTCACCATGTTGGCCAGGCTGGTCTCGAACTCTTGACCTCAGATGATCCACCCACCTCGACCTCGCAAAGTGCTGGGATTACAGGCATGAGCCACTGCATCTGGCCTAGTGTGTTCTGATGTGTAGGCAGTGGCTTTGCTGTGTCCTTCCTGTTAGGGGACCCCAGCCCGTCACACACTTGCTGCCCCATACTGTACTGCCCTCCCATCCTGCTTCAGAACATACAGAGTTTGGGTTGTGTTGAGCGATGTGGCAAAGCCTGAGCTAGTTTCAGGAATGAACTGGAAAGAAATAGATGAAGCATGAAGGTGAAAGGATGAAATTTGGACAGTGACTTAAGGTGGGGACAGTGAGAAGGGGAGGTGACAGGACGGATTTGGACCCAGCCATGTAGGGAAAACCTGTGCCCGTTTCAGCTGGAGCATCCCGCGTGGCGGCTGCATGGGAGGCTGAGGGTACGAGGGTGTCCTGCACTTCTCTTTCAGGATCCTGAAGAGCATGGTCGTGGGCTGGGTGAAGGAGATCACCCAGTACCACAATATCTACGCAGACAACCAGGTGATGCACTTCTACCGCTGGCTTCGGTCACCATCCTCTCTGCTTCACGACCCCGCCCTGCACCGCATGCTCCACAACATGATGAAGAAGCTCTTCCTGCAGTGAGTGCTCCTCCTCCCTGGGCCATCCTCCTCATCCTCAGCTGGGCTGCTCCCTTACTCTCCAGAACCAGAGACGTGGCCAGCCAGTGCCTCTGGGATAAGTAGTCTATTTCTGGGTTTGTGGAGCATAACCATCTTCAAAGGATCCCAGAGAAACACGCAGCTGCTGCTGCAGCATCACCTGCACATCCTGCAGAGAACGCTAGGTGGCACCCCTACTCCTGCCCCTTTCCTGCACAAGTCCTGCTGCACAGTGTATTGCTGTGTGCCTTGCTCATTTTAGTGAAAATATGCCTTGGAGATCATTTAGCCTCTTTCCAGCCTTGTGCCGTCATTACAAATAGCAAATCAGTGAGAGGCTTCATGCATGAGCTCACGCAGATAGATCCTGGGGTAACTTCTGGGGCATAGCCCTGTTGCAGGCCTCACAGGTGTTATAGCTCAGGGGATGAATGCTGATTTGATGGACTTCACGAGAGCGGCCCCACAGAGGCCCCTTGTGGACACTTCTTCCCTGGCCGTGCCTCACCAACGTGGCCGGGGACTATTACCCAGCTGCTAGGATAAAAGTGCTTCTCGGTGCAGTCTTAACTTAGGATTTTTATGATGAATTAAGTCGAATTTTCTAGCCCTTTGTCTAGTTTTCTGTACCTTTGTTGGTTTTTCTCTTACTGAGCATCGAATGAGTTGTCTCCATACAAAAAGTTGCCATTTTTCTGTGATAAGAATTTGCTAATTTTTTCCTGTTTTTGCTTATCTTTTGCCTTTGTTTGTGGTGGATTTTGCTGTGCAGAAATCTTTGTTCTTCATTGGCTTTTGGGTTCTAGTGTATCGGAGGTTTTTCTGCTTCAGGACCCTCAGCTCTTTTCCCTTATGGATTTTCCGGGTGCCCTCTGGCTCTCCACGGCTGTGGCGTCTCCACCACGGACTCTAAACTTGCTCCACAGGCTCATCGCTGAGTTCAAGCGCCTGGGGTCGTCAGTCGTCTACGCCAACTTCAACCGCATCATCCTCTGTACAAAGAAGCGCCATGTGGAAGATGCCATCGCTTATGTGGAGTACATCACCAGCAGGTGCGGCTGGCTGGTCTGGTGACGCAGCACTGTGGCTTTGAGAGGGGTGCTCAAATGACCCCCTGAGGTGCCAGCTGTCCTCCTGGGTGGACTGGGAGGTCCTTAGGAGCACAGGACTCACCATGCTAAACCCAGAGCAGCGTGAAAAGGGGGTTCCTGCCACCCACGTGCTGTAGCCGATCAGAGGCCACGCAGCTGTGCAGCTTGAGTTGAGTGTTTTTTGTTTGTTTTTTTTCCCCATGGGAGACACAGATTCAAGGTGCCCTGAATATGTGCACCCCATAAGTGTTGACGGGCAAATCTTTCATAGACGTCCGTGTTGGCGAGTGGGAGTGGTGTGGTTCCCAGGTGCTCAGCTGTGCACAGCTCTCAGCTGTCAGAGCCTGGTGTTGTGGTTTTGACTTCCTGCCTTCTGGGCCATGTTCCTGAGGTTCCCTCGTGGGCCTTGCTGTGCTTCTCACACACTCAGCACTATTTAAATCTAAATGGAAGACAAAGCAACAGAAAATCTCCACCAGCTCCTTTTGTTCAATTGATAGTAGGAAGCTCCCTCCCAGGTGCACTCACCCTGGGGATGAATGCAGCCATTTCTGAGCGCAGAGATGAGTTGCTCGTGGAGGCCTAGAGTGTCTGCATGGGTCTGGTCTTTGCATGGTTACAGGGGCAGCATCTGGGGGTGCTGCAGAAAAGACTGACACTAAATTGATAATAGGTCACTGAGAAGTAGGAAGGTAGAGCTTATAAGACTTTCATTCCTAATCAAACCATATGCAACGGATTAATCTCAAACCCAAAACCACCGTTGTCCTCCTGCAGACCCACTGTGGCCCCTTATGTCTATCCAAGATGAGCCTTGATGGTCAGTGGTCACGCTCTGTGCCTGAGAGAGCTGACTTGGGCTAGAATTGTATTTCAGAGCGTGGCTGAGATGATGGGAAGGATGTGCCTCTCCCCACACTGGCCATGGGCAGCTCCAGGGGTGCCCTGTACCTGAGGAGGCCAGGGTTGCTCATGTCAGGGAACAGGCTGCCATTCTCCCTTAGTGTGGAGAGCAGAGTTAGGGAGAACATAAAGTTCTCCTGCAGGAGGTGCAGTGTGGGCTACTCAGCTGCTTTTTTTAAAACTGTGATTTAGGGTGTTCCTCCTTCCTTCCTCTCTATCTTTGTTTATTCTTCCTTTTTTTTGGTTTTTGTTTTTTCTTTTAAGAGATGGGGTCTTGGGCCGGGCGCGGTGGCTCAAGCCTATAATCCCAGCACTTTGGGAGGCCGAGACGGGCGGATCACGAGGTCAGGAGATCAAGACCATCCTGGCTAACACGGTGAAACCCCGTCTCTACTAAAAAATACAAAAAACTAGCCAGGCGAGGTGGCGGGCGCCTGTAGTCCCAGCTACTCGGGAGGCTGAGGCAGGAGAATGGCGTGAACCCAGGAGGCGGAGCTTGCAGTGAGCTGAGATCTGGCCACTGCATTCCAGCCTAGGCGACAGAGCAAGACTCCGTCTCAAAAAAAAAAAAAAAAAAAAAAAAACATGGGGTCTTGCTCTGTCACCCAGGCTGGAGTGCAGTGGTGCAATCATGGCTCACTGCAGCCTCAACTTCTGGGCTCAAGCTGTCTGCCTACCTCAGCCCACTGAGTAGATGGGACTAGAGGTGCATGCCAGCATGCCCAGCCAATTTTTGCATTTTTTTTATAGAGACAGGGTTTTGCCATGTTGCCTGGATGGTCTTGAACTCCTGAGATCAGGCGATCCTCCTGCTTCAGCCTCCCAAAGTGCTAGGATTACAGGCATGAGCCACTGTGCCTGGCCGGTTCTTTTTCTTTAAATGGATCTAACTTGCAGAGGAGTGGGTCAGCCCTAGTGAGTCTTAACTGAGGAGTGACAAGGATGACGATAGCTTAGAAGAACTTGGCAGTGGGAAGCACTGTGGTTGGTTACCTGAAGCTGCAGGTCACCTGAGGCCGGGAGCAGAGGCAGAACGCCTTGTGGGCTGTCCCCAGCACGAGGAGGCACCCAGCTCTCTGTGGTGCCAGCTCCCAGGGGCCTGGTGGACCTCCTTAGTTTTACTTTTACCGCGTTTCCCTAGGAAGCCTGAGGTATGATGTGATCTGAATGAACTTTCAGATTCAATGTTAAGTAAGTGGAGGGTACAGATAGATACAAGAGGAAGAAAAGGAAAGTTGAGAACAAGGTGGATTTCATTTAAGCAGTGTCTTCAATGCTTCCTCTACAGCATCCATGCTAAGGAGATCTTCCATTCTTTGACAATTTCTTTTTCTCGATGCTGGGAATTTCTTCTCTGGATGGATCCATCTAACTATGGCGGAATCAAAGGAAAAGTTTCATCTCGTGTTCACTGTGGACTGGTAAGAGAGCTGCAGTGTGGCACGAGCCAGCTTTGGGGCCGCGTTCCTTCCTGCAGCAAGTGCTGAGTGCTCAGGGCCCCGGCAGGCCTGGCTGTGTGGCAGCAGACACTGCAACCGCATCCTGCCCTCATGAACAAGGGGAGGCCCCATGTGCAGACAAGCACATCAGTGTGGAGTGTGGCGTCGGCCCTGGTGAGGGCAGGGCTTGCCATGGGCCACAGGGAGGTGGAGGCCCGTGAGGTGGCGACAAGGAATCCCAGAGCTGATGAAGCGCGCTGGAGTCGCGTGTGCATCAGGCGCCTCCAGTGAGGACACCAGGGAGGCAAAGCACAGGTCACTGGAGCAGTGACTGCAGATGCAGGCAGAGAGCGGGCCAGGCCAGGCAACTTGGGCATGGCAGGGCGGGGCCTTGGCTTTCATGGGGATGGGAGGTTCTGTGTGGGCGATGTTGGAGCTTTCTTGGTCCCATGTGGATAACCCACCATCGGAGGGCACAGGCAGGTAAAGCCAGTTAGTGCCCGTGCCAGGGAGATGCTGGGCAGCAAGGTTGGTGAGAATGGCCTGGGTGGGCTTTGAAGTAGAGCCAAGGGACCAGCAGATCGGATGTGGGCAAATGCCCAGGTGTGTGCCAGGCTATGGGTGAGTGGAGGTGGCTGTCAGGAGCAGTGTGGGGAAGGGGTCACGTCTGGTTGGGACTCATGGTGTTTGCAAGGTTGAGACGTGGGTGGTTAGCTGGTGCAGGAGTGGCCAGAGAGTGGCTGGGTGTGTTGAGAGGAGGCCTGTGTCCTCCACGGGGATCCTTACAGAGGACTGAGAGGAAGCTATGGGTACGGGGGACGGGGCTCAGATGTCAGAGGGAAAGCCCTTCTGTAAGGAGGCAGACAGTTCTGAGAGCTGGCAGGATGAAGCCAAGGCTGCCCAGGATACCTGGATGAGAGCAATTCCGGTTGGGGTTGGGGGACAAACCCTGATTAAAGGGATTCAGAAGAAGATGGGAGGGTAGAAACGCAGGTGGTATAGACAGCTCTGAGGAGGGGATCAGCATATGGTCAGGGCAGGTGGCAGTGGGTGGCAGTGTCTACACAGACATGGATGGTGCCGTGGCATGAACGCAGGCTGCACGTGAGGCTGGGTCTGTGATGGGGTCGTGCTGTCCCAGGAGAGTCATGGACTCAGGAGAGAACAGTCACTGGGAATCTCTGACTGGTTCTTTCGTCCTTGACGGGTGAAAGTTCAATAATTAAAGTGAACCCTGAAAGAGCAGAGTGAAGCTCGCAGTCCCAGGTCATGAGCACTTCTGTGCACCAGGCACTTCCCACAAAGCGCTCTGTACTGGGAGCCACCCTGTGGGATTCACACAGGCTCCCGGAGACACAGTGACTATGGGGAAGGCCTCTAGTCAAATGGGGCAGATGGACACAGGTTGGAGGAGCCTTCACGGTGGCATCCTACCCCTCTACGAGGCCGCGATGGTACAAACACAGCCGCCTTGTCTCTGTGTTACAGCAAGACTCACAGAAAGCGCAGGGAGCAGAGGATGAGCAGGAAAATGAGGACAATGAGGAGGAAAGAAATGGGGAGGAGGAGGAAGATGCAGAGGAATCCAGCGTGGAAGATTCACTGGAAAACAACTGGAACATTTTGCAGTTTTTGCCACAGGCAGCCTCCTGCCAGAGCTACTTCCTCATGATTGTTTCAGGTGAGCCCAGAGCCCAGGTCTGCACAGCCTCCACCAGAGGGACTCAGGGTTAGTAGATGTGGCTCCTGTGCCATGGGATCGCAAGAAGGGAGACAGTGGAAAAATCGGATCGGGCGGAGCGTGCCCAGCAGTTGGGACTTTGTGAGCCAAGGAGCCTCCTCTCCCGGCTCCAGGCATGTTCCACTGGAGGACCCGGAGAGGGGTGACTGTCTTCCCTCCAGCCCTCGCTCTCTCAGGAAACTCCATGGGGAGCGGCTGCATCTGGCCGTGTCATTGAGGGGTTTCCTAGCTCTGCTCCTGCCATCTGACTCAGTAACTCAGTCACGTACATTCCCAGGGAACATTGGTGTGGGTGCATGTTTGGTAGCTGAAGATAAACCCCTGGGTCAGGTCAGCTGCCCCCTGGCTGGTCTGTGAGGCCTGCCTCTCTGGTGGGGAAGTTCTTGTGCCTTGGTTTGGGTCTGTAGGCTTAGAGTTTGCAAATCAAGCTATGCAGGTTAGCGTGCAGACGAAGTGTGTCGAGGAAGCACTGTTTGTAGTTCAGAGCCCGAAGTTAAAGACCCTCTCAGTTAAAACAGCAGGGTGTGCTGAGCACGCAGGCGGATGCAGTCACAGAGGCCTTCATTGATGATCATTTTATATTTTTGTCTACTTGTCCTTGAGTCTTTAACTTTCTCAGTTCTCTCTTGCAACTTTCTAAGTCTCTTGAAAAGTGCTGGGTCGGCCACGCGCAGTGGCTCACGCCTGTAATCCCAACACTGGGAGGCTGAGGCGGGTGGATCACGTGAGGGCAAGAGTTTGAGACCAGCCTGGCTAACATGGTAAAACCCCATCTCTACTAAAAACACAAAAAGTACCCGGGTGTGGTGGTACACACCTGTAATCCCAGCTATTTAGGAAGCTGAGGCAGTAGAATCGCTTGAACCCAGGAGGCGGAGGTTGCAGTGAGCCGAGATTGTGCCATCGCACTCCAGTCTGGGCAACAAGAGTGAAACTCTGTCTCAAAAAAAAAAAAGGTAAGTGCTGGGTGACAGGCCCGGAGTAGTTTTTGGAGAAGCTTGCTGACACCAGGGGCCCTGTTTTTCACATACTACCCGCTGAGAGGGTTAGTGTGCATGGCCTCATTTATACAGTTTTCTCTCTGATAATGAACTCGAGTGTCAGCTAGTGTTCCTTCTCATTTCCACTTCTCACTTATCTAATTGACTTTTAGCTCATCTAAAGGCCGCAAATAAAATTATTAGCAATGACATTTTAGCCTTATCTGTGAGGCGATCTGACCAGCCATGGGTCCCCTCAGATTCTAGGGTGTTCGCAACAGCCTGACTCAGGGCTGGTGGTGTATGTGCCTCTCCACAGCGTACATTGTGGCCGTGTACCACTGCATGAAAGACGGGCTGAGGCGCAGTGCTCCAGGGAGCACCCCCGTGAGGAGGAGGGGGGCCAGCCAGCTCTCCCAGGAGGCCGAGGGGGCGGCTGGAGCCCTTCCTGGTGAGCAGTCTTTTGTCTCTCGAGGCCACTGCCTTGTGCCAGTTACCTAACCCCTCTGTGTGCCATGGGTGGTCCCCGGTGCCAGATGGGTCCCAGATCCCTCCTTCAGCATCGTCATACTTCCAGGAATGATCACCTTCTCTCAGGATTATGTCGCAAATGAACTCACTCAGAACTTCTTCACCATCACTCAGAAGATTCAGAAGAAAGTCACAGGCTCTCGAAACTCCACTGAGCTCTCAGAGATGTTTCCTGTCCTCCCTGGTTCCCACTTGCTGCTCAATAACCCTGCTCTGGAGTTCATCAAATACGTGTGCAAGGTGAGGGTGCCAGTGTGCTTGTGAGGAGAGGACACCGACATACATGCCTAAGGCAAGAATGTTAATGTGTGCAAGGTGAGGCTGTAACGCGTGCACCGTGAACGTGCTAGAGTATGTGTGCAAGGTAAGACACCGACATACATGCCTAAGGCAAGAATGTTAATGTGTGCAAGGTGAGGCTGTAACGCGTGCACCGTGAACGTGCTAGAGTATGTGTGCAAGGTAAGGACACCGACATACCTGTGCATGGGAAGGATGTTAATGAATGCAGGATGAGGCTTCCACGTGTGCAAGGGGGAGGTACCTACCCGTGTAGGGTCAGGGTGCCAGTGTGTGCAAGGTGAGGAGCAGGTGTAAGTTACTTGTTCATTCCACCAACATTTATCATGTCCCTGTCACATGCAGCCACAGTTGAGGCTTCTGCGCTCAGGTGTGAGCAGGACAGGAAAGGCCTTGCCACATGGGGCCTGCCTGCTGCCAGCTGACCCGAGAAGGGAGAGGGCCATTCAGAGGCGCAGGTGCTGTGGGGACGGTGCCTGTAAGGGACGCTGGGACCAGGTGCAGGAGGAGGGAGGATGCAAAGGACCTGGGGGATGAGCTTGGTGTGTTGGTGAAGGCACAGCCGAGCACCCAATACCACCGACTGGGAGGATGGGTCACCGGAGACCAGTAGGCTGGATCAGGACCCAGAGCTTATGAGATGAGAGCTTGCTCAGATGCTGAGGCCTTTCTGGGAAAGGCAGGCTGAGTCCAAGAGGGATAATGTTACCAGATAACGACCACGGGTGTCAGCCCTTAAAGAGCAGAGCGCTTCACTGCCCATTTCCTCACTCAGCCTTCCCAGCAAACTGCATCTCACACACGGCTAAGGTTACGCTGGAGATCACGTGACGGCCTCAAGGTCTAGTTGTGGTGAAGAAGTGTTTTTAGCTGACCATTTTAATTCCTTTGTTGACTTTTACATGCTTTAAATTCATTTTTATTGAGGTATAATTTACATACAGTAAAATGTACTCTGTGGCGTGCAGTTGTGTGATTTTTCCTAGATGAATGGAATTGCGCCACCATCAGCAGGATACAGGATAGTCACCACCCGACAACATTTCCCACGCTGCCCTCCTCGCCTGACACCCCTCTAGCCACTAGTGTGTCCTCCATCCCTGTGTTTGTTTTCTCTTCCAGAGCGTCACATAAGTAGAGGCATACTGTGCAGCATTTTGGATCTGGCTTCTTAGCAAAGCACACTTGCAGTTGGTTCATCCACACTCTCGTGTGTATCAGAACCCCTTCCTTTCTGCTGCGAGTCGTGTCCGTTGTGTGGGGAACCACAGCTTGCTTTTCATTCACTGGTGGACGGACATTTGCGTTGCTTCCACTTTGGGGTGATGAGTAACAAAGCTGCTGTAAACATTCTGTAGGTGGAGGTTTTTGTGTGAACGTAAGTTTCAGTTCTCTGAGGTTAAAAACCCAGGAGGGGCATTGCTGGGTCTTTTTTTTTTTTTTTTTTTTTTTTTTTTTTTTTTTTTTTCTTTTTGAGACGGAGTCTCGCTCTGTTGCCCGGGCTGGAGTGCGGTGGCCGGATCTCAGCTCACTGCAAGCTCCGCCTCCCGGGTTCACACCATTCTCCTGCCTCAGCCTCCCAAGTAGCTGGGACTACAGGCGCCCACCACCTCTCCCGGCTAGTTTTTTGTATTTTTTAGTAGAGACGGGGTTTCACCGTGTTAGCCAGGATGGGCTGGGTCATTTTTTAAGTGTTTGTTTAAGTTGATAAGAAACTGCCAAACTCTTCTGACTGTGTCAGGGTCTCATCAGCAGTGTGTGGCAAGAGTTGCAGTCCACATCCTCACCAGGACTTGGTATTATTGCATTTTTAAATTGCAGTGATTCCAGTAGGTGTGTAGTGGTATCACATTGTGTTTCTGATTTGCATTTCCCTGGCATCTAATAATGTGGGGCTTTTTTTTTGAGACGCAGATTCACTCTCATTGCCCAGGCTGGGGTGCAATGGCGTGATCTCAGCTCACTGCAACCTCCGCCTCCAGGTTAGCTGGGACTATAGGCGCCTGCCACTACAGCCCGCCAATTTTTTGTATTTTTAGTAGAGATGGGGTTTCACCATGTTGGCCAAGCTGGTCTCAAACTCCTGACCTCAAGTGATCCACCTGCTTCAGCCTCCCAAAGTACTGGGATTACAGGCGTGAGCCACTGTGCCCGGCTGTGGGGCATTTTTTAATGGGCCTCCTTGCTGTCCCTGTGTCTGTCCTCTTTGGTGAAGTTTTAGGTTTTTACATTTGTCTGATCCATTTGAGTTAATTTTTATACAGTGTGCATGCGGTAGATCCAAGTCCATATTTCTGCATGGGATATCTGATTGCAGGCGTATCCTGTCTTGGTGTGCTTCAAAGCAGTTACGTGTATTTTACAAATGGAAGGTTTGTGGGAATCTTGTGTTGAGCACGTCTCGTCTTTCCAACAGCATGTGCCCACTGTGTCTGTGCTAGACTTTTCCACTATTACTGTATCAGCCATGGCAGCCTTTGATGCTTCTATGGCGATTGTTTTGGGGCGCTGTGAACCGTGTGCATAGAAGACAGTGAACTTAATCAGTGTTGTCCGTGTCCTGACTGCCCCACTCACTGGCCATTCCGCCATCTCTCCCTTTCTCCTTGGACCTCCCCAATCACAGTGACACAACACTATTGAAATTAGGTAAGTTAATAACCCTACAATGGCCTCTAAGTGTTCAAGTGAAAGGAAGAGTCCCACGTCTCTCACTTTACATAAAAAGCTAGAAATGGCTAAACTTAGTGAGGAAGGCGTGTCAAAAGTCGAGATAGGCTGAAAGCTAGGCCACTCACACCAGTTAGCCAACTCAACTGCAAAAGAAAGGTTCTTGAAGGAAATTACAAGTGCTTCTCCAGTGAACACATGAATGATAAAGAAGTGAAACAGCCTGTTGCTGATATGGAGAAAGTTTAGTCTGAATAGATCAAACCAGATACAACGTCCCCTCAAGCCAGAGCCTCATCCAGAGCAAGGTTCTCACTCTGTTCAGTTCCATGAAGGCTGAGAGGTGAGGAGGCTGTAGAAGGAAAGCTTGAAGCTGACAGAGGTTGGTTCATGGGGTTGAGGGAAAGAAGCCGTCCTGGTAACATAAAGGCAAATGAGGCAGCAGGTGTGTGCGGGTGGAGAGACTGCAGCGAATTCTCCAGGAGATGCATCTGGGATCATTGGCGAAGGTGGCTACACTAACAGCATATTTTCAGTGTAGACAAAACAGCCTTCTATTGGAAGAAGATGCCTTCTAGGACTTTCATAGCTAGCGAGGAGGCCTCAGAGCCTGGCTTCAGAGGACAGGCTGATTCTTGTTAGTGGCAGATGCAGCTGGTGACTTTTAAGTCGAAGCCAGTCCTCATTCAGTCTTTTAAGGCCACTGCCTGCAGCTCAGAAGAAGATTCCTTCCAAAACAGTACTGCTTATTGACAGTTGACCTGGTCACCCGAGAGCTCTCATGGAGACTTACAAGGAGATTAATGTTGCTTTCATGCCTGCGGACACAACATCCCTTCTGCAGCCCGTGGATCAAGGAGCAATTTCGACTTTCAAGGTTTATTACCAAAAAATACATTTTATGAGGCTATAGCTAGTGATTCCCCTGATGGAACTGGGCAAAGTAAATGGAAAACCTGGAAAGGATTCGCCATTCCGGATGCCATTAAGAACACTGGTGATTCATGGGAGAAGGGGTCAAAATATCAACAGGAGTGTGGAAGAAGTTGATTCTGACCCTCATGGTTGACTTTGAAGGATTCAAGACTTTTGTGGGAGACATGACGGCAGATGTTGAAACAGCAAGGGAACTAGAAGTGGAGCCTGAAGGTGTGACTGAATTTCTGCAATCTCAGGACAAAATTTAACAGATAAAGAGTTGCTTTTCATGGATGAGCAATAAAGTTTGTTTGTTTGTTTGTTTGTTTGTTTTGAGATGGAGACTCCTTGCTCTGTTGCCCAGGCTGGAATGCAGTGGTGTGGTCTTGGCTCACTGCAACCTCCGCCTCCTGGATTCAAGCGATTTTCCTACGTCAGCCTCCCAAGTAACTGGGATTACAGGTGCCTGCCACCACGCTCGGCTAATTTT
This sequence comes from Rhinopithecus roxellana, assembly GCF_007565055.1. Lineage (NCBI taxonomy): Eukaryota > Metazoa > Chordata > Mammalia > Primates > Cercopithecidae > Rhinopithecus > Rhinopithecus roxellana. The sequence continues at coordinate 102,575,369 of NC_044558.1, forward strand.
TTGTATTTTTAATAGAGACAGGATTTCACCATGTTGGTTAGGCTGGTCTCAGACTCCTGACCCCTCAGGTGATCCACCCGCCTTGGCCTCCCAAAGTGCTGGGATTACAGGCGTGAGCCACTGTGCCTGGCCCAAAAAAATAGTTTCTTGGGATGAAAGTGAACACTGTGGAAATGACAATAAAGGATTGAGAATATTCCGTAAACTTAGTTGCAAAGCAGCATCAGGGTTTGAGAGGACTGACTCCAATTTTGAAAGAAGTTCTACTGTGGGTGAGATGCTATCAAACAGCACCACATCCTGCAGAGAAATCTTTCATGGAAGGAAGAGTCAGTTGATGCAGCAAACTTCATTGTTGTCCTAAGAAATTGCCACAGCCACCCCAGCTCAGCAGTATCACCCTGATCAGTCAGCAGCCATTAGCCATTTACATTGAGGCAAGACCCTCCACCAGCAAAACGCTTGCGACTCGCCGAAGGGTCCGATGATTGTTAGCATTTCTGAGCAATAAAACATTTTAAAATTAAGGTACATACATTGTTTTTTAGACATAATGGTGTTATGCACTTAATAGACCACAGTATAAGGTAAACCTAAGTTTTGTCTGGGCAGAGTGGCTCACACCTGTAATCCCAGCACTTTGGGAGGTCAGGGCGGGTGGACATTTGAGCCCAGCAGTTCAAGAGCAGCCTGGGCAACAGGGCGAAACCCACCTTTACAACGATTACAAAAATTACCTGGGCATGGTGGCGCATGCCTGTCGTCCCAGCTACTGGGAACGCTGTGGTGGGAGGCTCAATTGAGCCCCAAGAGGTCAGTGCTGCAGTGAGCCATGATTGCGTCACTGCAGTCCATTCTGGGTGACAGAGCAAAATCCTGTCCCAAAATAAAAACATATCACCTAGGTTTTTTTTTTTTTTTTAAGATGGAGTCTCACTCTGTCACTCAGACTGGAGTGCAGTGGTGCGATCTCAGCTCACTGCAACCTCCACCTCCTGGGTTCAAGCGAATCCCTGCCTCAGCCTCCCAGGTAGCTGGGATTACAGGTGCGCCTGCCACCACGCCCAGCTAATTTTTGTATTTTTAGTAGAAGTGGGGTTTCACTGTGTTGGCCAGGATGGTCTTGAACTCCTGCCCTCAGGTCATCCACCTGCCTTGGCCTCCCAAAGTGCTAGGATTACAGGCGTGAGCCACCACAAATCACGTAACTCTTTTTTTTTTTTTTTTTTTTTGAGGCAGAGTCTCGCTCTCGCCCGGACTGGAGTGCAGTGGCCGGATCTCAGCTCACTGCAAGCTCCGCCTCCCGGGTTTACGCCATTCTCCTGCCTCGGCCTCCTGAGTAGCTGGGACTACAGGCGCCCGCCACCTCGCCCGGCTAGTTTTTGTATTTTTAGTAGAGACGGGGTTTCACCGTGTTAGCCAGGATGGTCTCGATCTGACCTCGTGATCCGCCCGTCTTGGCCTCCCAAAGTGCTGGGATTACAGGCTTGAGCCACCGCGCCCAGCCAAATCACGTAACTTTTATATGTACTGAGAAAACAAGCATGAGCCAAAAATCACATAACTTTTATATGCACTAAAACAAAATATTTGTGTGATGTGCTTTATTGTGATATTTGTCTGTTGAGGTGGTTTGAAACCGAACTTGCAGTATCTCCAAGATATGCTTGTATTCCAGAACCATTTGTTGAAAAGACTATTCTTTTTCTATTGAATATCTTTGTACCTTTTTCCATAACTTAATGAACTTATCTGTGTGGGTCTATTTCTGGATTATGTATTCTTTTTTTCTATCTCGGGTTCAATTTGCTGATATTTCGTTGAGCATTTTTGTGTCTATGCTCAGTTATTGGTCTGTAGTTCCTTTGTATGGTCTTTGGTTATAGTATCAGGGTGATGCTGGCCTCATAGAATAGGTTGGGTGCTCTCCCTCTTTAGTGTTTTGAAAGATATCGTGTAGAATCAGCAGCATTTCTTCCTTAAATGTTTAGTAAATTCCCCGGGGAAGCCTGTCCTCACTGATGGAAAACTGCCAGTGTAGAGAAGTCGGCTCTCTGAGGCTTCTAAAGGGACTAAGGAAGAGAGGGAAGAACACCAGGAAACTGTAGCCTAAGGTCCAGAGGGTTCTGGTCCAGACAGAGCAGCAGGGAGGCCCCGGGAGCTCCTTCCCGATGCGGGCTGTGGTCTCTGCAGGTGCTGTCCCTGGACACCAACATCACAAACCAGGTGAATAAGCTGAACCGAGACCTGCTTCGCCTGGTGGATGTCGGCGAGTTCTCCGAGGAGGCCCAGTTCCGAGACCCCTGTCGGTCCTACGTGCTTCCTGAGGTCATCTGCCGCAGCTGTAACTTCTGCCGCGACCTGGACCTGTGTAAAGACTCTTCCTTCTCAGAGGTGCGGCTGAGCCTCAGTGGGGTTTTCACTGTAGAGCAGGACATCTGAGGGCACTGCGGTGTCCTGGGGGCTTCTGCAGCCCCAGCTCTGTAGGTCACACCTGCTGCCGCTCTGACTCACACGGATTGGCAACAGGTCCCCTTCCCCGGCCTCCCCATACCACGTTCAGAATGTTGTCCTAGGAAGGGCTCAAGTGCAGATGGGAGGCCTGAGCGCGCGCAGCTGCACTCAGGAGACTCGCCCCTCAGCAGGCGCTTCTCACAGCCCCTTCCTCTCCTGAGATCCTGCCCACGGCACTGTGGTCTGGAGGCTGGGCCGGTGACCTCTTGCACTCTTGCTCTGCCTAGGATGGGGCAGTCCTGCCTCAGTGGCTCTGCTCCAATTGTCAGGCGCCCTACGACTCCTCTGCCATCGAGATGACGCTGGTGGAAGTGCTGCAGAAGAAGCTGATGGCCTTCACCCTGCAGGACCTGGTGAGCAGTGCCTGCCGCCCACCCGTGTGCCCTGGAGTCTGCAGAGGGGTTTCTGTGCACTCCCGGGAGCCGGGGTGTGTGCAGGTCCTGAGGCACGCCCTGGTGTCCTCCAAAGGGCCTGCCCTGCAGACCAGTCCATGCCTGAGCCCGATGGACTATTCTGTCTACACTGGTTGAGCACCTGCCTTGGGTCAAGAGCTGGCCTTGTGGGTGCTTTGTTCTAGTGGAAGGAGACAGACGCTTCCAAGTGTGAAGAGAAGGAAAGGAGGAAGAGGGAGTTGCACAGCTCGGCCACAGGAAGGCCTTGCTGAGGGGCATCTGAGCAGAGGCTGGGGGACGCACCAAGCTGCCGTGTGGTGGCACACGGTGTCCAGGCCTGCAGGATGGAGGGAGTGAGCAGGGCTTGGAGGGGGCCTCAGGACTGGGCGTCTGGGATGGGACACCCACAGCGGGGGTGGGTGTAGGGAAGGCGCTGGCAGGGTGGGATGAGGTCGTGCATTTAACTCATAACTGAGGGACTGGCTGCGCACAGCACGGGCTCAAGGCTTACTGATGGGCCCACGAATGTGTCTCACGAGCCTGTGAAGAAGCAGCAGGCAGGTCTGGCCCGGGCAGGAGGGCCGGCGCCCATCGGGGTTGCTCCCTTTCAGATCTGCCTGAAGTGCCGCGGGGTGAAGGAGACCAGCATGCCTGTGTACTGCAGCTGCGCAGGGGACTTCGCCCTCACCATCCACACCCAGGTGGGGTTTCCTTCATCTGCCTCGGCTCAGCCTGGCCTCCTTGGCCTCTCTGAGTGGACTGGGGTCTCACTGTGCCTGTTTATTCCTGCAGGTCTTCATGGAACAGATCGGAATCTTCCGGAACATTGCCCAGCAGTACGGCATGTCGTACCTCCTGGAAACCCTGGAGTGGCTGCTGCAGAAGAACCCACAGCGGGGCCGTTAGCCAGCCCCGGGCCCTGGGTGCCTCTGCGTCCGTGCCAGGCCTCCTGATGCCAAGGCCATATCCCCGTGCTTTCAGTGACCAGACCACTAACCACCCTGACTGTCCGAACTTGTGACCCCAGGCCAGGGAACGGGGAGGAAACCAAAGAAAACCATTTTCAGGGAGCTCAGACATCACAGGAAGGAGTGGGAGCAGGATGTGGCCCTGGCCTCGCCAGAATACCTGCAGAAGCAGGCCATGAGCCAGGCTGCGGGTGCCCTGGGCGCTGTTTCTTACACAGTGAATGCTTTTCCAGGCTTCTGTTGCTTCCTGCATCACATATGGTGGGGTGGGAGAGTCCTCTAGGTGCCCCCAGTTCTTTGTCCTGCCTCCCAGAGGGAGGAAAAGCCCCTGGGGGCTTCTGGCTCCCTGAGATTGGGAGGAGATGGGTTCCCAAGGCCCTGGTGGGGCTGGAGTCTCACCTGTTTGCATGGAGAAATGGGCTGGCCCCACAGCCTCACAGGAGCAGTTTGTGGGCTGGTTTCCCTGGGAATCCGGACCCTAACCTGTGGGAATCTGGATTTTGACTTGTTGAGCCCTGCTCATTTGGAGCCAGGTCTAGAGGGAACCCCCTATCAGCCTCAGGAAAACAAGACCTCTGTGCACCCCACTTCGGGCTCACCACAGCCCTTGTCCTTCACCTCCACACAGCACCAGCTGGAAGCAGAAAGAAGAAAGGCCAGTTTCACAGGGCACCAAACAAGTATGAAATGGAAATCAGGAATTCAGACGCCCCAGGCAAGAGCCTCGCGGGAGGGAGGGCCCCACAGACTCCCCAGGAGGCTCGCATCTTTGGCCCAGAGCCAGCCTTCGTTTGTCCCTGCCATCTACTGTCCGAGGCTGTCGCTGCTACGCTGTGTTTTTATTTGCATTTCATACTGAAATTTCTCTAGGTTGTCACTGTGTGTTTGTGCAGGGCGCCTCAGATGAGGGGACTGGGTACCACTGGGCGTGTGTTTGGCCCTTGGATGCTGCTCGGGCCGCCTGCCTGGAGAAACCTGATGCCTGCTCAGATGGAGGAGTGCTGAGGCCTCCAGAGTGGAGATCAAATCAAATTAGGGCGAGCAGGGGAGGAGGGAGGCTGGCTGACTGGGCTTCATTCCTGGAAGCAAATCTGGAGAACCCTCAGGGGAGTGAGGAGTGATGGGGCCAGGGGACAGCCAGTCGTCCCTCAGGAAGACCACCTAGCAAGACCAGGGGTCGCCCGGCGCAGCCATGGGTGCCGGCCAGCCTGGGTTTACTCTGAGGCAGCTGGGGGCTGGGGGCATTTGAGCAGTGGTGGAGGGGTCAGAAATGGGAAGCTCTGGCCCTGGTTCCCAAGCAGCGGCTCAACCAGAAGAGCCAGTTTCTCCAAAAATGAGCTGGGTATTTGTGAGCCACACAGCATGTGCAGGCTGTGGGGTGACCTGAGGCCGGTGCCCCAGGCTGGGAGGCCACAGTCAAAGGAAATGGGGCCCGTGAGAAGACGTATTCTCGCCACCTGAACACAGCGCTGGGGTGAGGACTCCAAACTCAGGCTTTAAGGTCAGACCAGGGCCGTCTTCCCCGCCCTTCTCTGCCCTTTGACCTTTGGGAGTGGTGTGGCTCTCCTGAGACTGGGTTTCCCTTCAGAGGCAGGATGTCATCTGCCACTGGCACAGGCGACTTCATGATGCTCAGTTCTGGGCTCCTCCCCCGACCTGGTGGGCACCAGTCTAGCCACTGCAGCATCTAAGGATGCAGTAACCAGATTACCCACAGGCCCTGATCCAGTTAGTGCCGCTCCCAGGCTGGTGTCCGTCCACCCCAGCCTGGCCTGCCTTCCCATTGGCATTCCTGCCCCCACCCATGGAGTAGGAATGAACGCTGGTCTGAGCACTGCTGTAGTCTGAGCTTTCGTTGTCCTTGTGTGCAGCTGTCCCTGCCTCCCTCCCATTTCTGTCTTCCTGAGTCATGCTGTCCTCCCACATTTTGAGATGAGCCAGCTTTGGTTTAGAGTCTGGGGTGGCCCTGTCAGAAGTAAGTGCACTGAGGAGGTGGCCTGCTGGGTGAAGGTGGCGACGGGGCCTGGGTCCCGGTGCACTCCCAGCCTGGGCAGACCTGACCGTGGCCCGGCTGGCAGTGGGGACCGAGGGTCATGGGGCGGGCAGATATGTGCCCTGCACATTCCCAGGCTGCTTAGAGGGGAGATGACTCATATAAAGGTCACTGTGCAGCCCAGCTCCAGGCCAGCAGGGCCTGGCCTCCCATACTCATAGGCTCGCCATGCTTCTCCGCAAGGAATGAGGCCAGAAGGTTCTGCTCACAGGTTTATTGGACTGAGCATGTTGTGACTTGCAAGGGAAGAGTCTGGGCAGATTCAAGGTTACACCTGTGGGGTGGGGTGGGGTGAGGGTTCCCAGGGCCCAAGAGCAGGAGCAGAGCCCCTCAGAGCTTCGCTGGCTTGGGTTCCAGGTGGCTGTGAGGTGATGGGAAGTGAGCAGCCCTGTAGGGGTCAGCTGGGGAGGAGGTGTCAGGGGCTGGTATGCCAGGATGGGGCACAACCCTGGGGCCAGAGTGCGCCCCCAGCCCTTGCACAGGGACCCTGCGGTGCCCAGTTTTTGTGGAGATGCCCTGCTACTGAGGTGCCCATGTCTACTGTGCAGGGTCCCTAGCCAGGGACTGTCTCTGGTCCCACCAGGCCGGGTCTGCAGTCCAGTGTGACGGGAAGGAGCTCAGAGTTGGGCCAAACCTTTGGGGTCTGTGGGCGTGGAGGCTTGTGGGGCAGGCTCGGAGGCAGGAGTGATCTGCTTAGATGGGGCAGAGATGGGGCAAGGCCGCAGGGGTGGGAAGGCTGGGCCACACTCTGCCCCTTGTTGGCCCTCCTGGCTTGATGGAGGGCTGGGGTGCTGGTCCTCGGAGCAGTGGCCGGGTTGGGGTGGGGCCTGGCCCAAAACACGGGCAAGGGTCACAGGCCAGCTACCTGAGGGGCGGCTCGGCGTACACACCTTGTCAAATTTCTTGTGGCTGTAGACCTTGTTTTTGTTCATGAATGTTAGCAAGATCCAGTCGCACAGGAAGGAGCCCTGGGGCCAGCAGAGACCGGTGTGTCAGGGCCCGGTGGACGCCCCGCACCCGCTGAGACCCCAGAGAGGGTTTCTTACCACCCCGACGGAAGTTAGAGCTGTGGCCAGATTAATAATGGTGGGAATCAGGCTGAATTTCCCGGCCTGGGGAGAATGAGGGTTGTGGTCAGAATGTCTGATGCCTGATGGAGCTAGAGGGAGGGGTGGGGCCTGAGGAGCTAAGATGACACAGGCTAGCAGGGCTGGCCACCCACCCCCAGCAGGTGCAGTCACCTGTCCATGCACGATGACGTCAATGCGGATCCCGTAGGCTTTGATGAGTGTGCGGGTGGTGGTACCATTGATCTTGTAGTACTTGGCAAACCTGGAATGGGAAGGCCTGGAAGCCAGTGCCCACTTGTCCTCTGTGCTCCATGGCTGCCCCATGGGCACTGGGCCTCTCGGGACCCCACTGCGGCTATGCCTGGGTGGACAGCAGTGTCCCAAGTACAGTACCTGAAGTTGTAGCCTGACGAGGCAGGCACGTGCTTGGGGTCAAGCCTCCGGAAGGAGTACTTGGGGTTACACTCCGACGCAGGCAGGTCCAGGTCACAGTCCCAGTTGATAATGACCCCGATGACACCACCCTGCCAAGAAGGAGCCAGGGAAGGGGGTCAGGGGGGCACACAAGAGGCCCCTCAAGAGCCGGGGTCAGTCCCAGGTTGCGTGGGAGGTGTGCACTGAGGGGCCCAGGGGCAGCTCAGGGTACTGGTGGGTGTCCAGTGTCTGAGGCACAAGGGGTGCCAGCAGCCAGCCCTATGGCCAGTGTCAATAATTCAGCAAGCACCACACAGGACAGGTGATGCTGATCGCATTTCTTTCCTCTGCCTGAGCTGGGCCAGCTGGTCAGGAGGGAGGAGGGACTGGTCCCCTGTACCCCAGGCCCTCCCTGTGCAGGTGGGAGCCCACCCTGGCCCCACCCCGCCTGCGCTTGCCCTGCCTTGTATGCCAGCTCCGCGAAGCTCTCCCCAGCCTTTTCCACAATAAAGCCCAGCTTGAAGATGGGGCAGTAGAGGTCGGAGGCCTCGTGGAACGTGCAGCGCTTCAGGTACCCGTCTGTGCGGTCCGCGATGTTGCCCCTGAGGAGGCGGCAGGAGGCAAGGCCTGCACCCCAAATACCCCATTCCCAGGAGGCAGCCCCCATGCTGGGCCGTCACCACACCCCGCGGCTCTTACTTGGAGAAGTGGAATTTGGGGTAGTGGATGCTGTTCTTGATGAGGATGGTGAAATTTGGGGCCATTGTACCCAGAAATTGGCTGAGGAGGCACAGACGGGTTGTTAGTCCCTCCTCCCACAAAGCCCCCTCCTGGCATCCACCCCTCCCCAGCTCCTGTCACTCCTGCCCTGCCCGTTTGGCCTCTGGTCAGAGAAAAAGGATCAGAGTGGAGGCTCAGGGCCCCAGGCCAGGGCGCGGGTGCACCTGACAGAGGCCCCATCTTCCACCGGGCACCAGCCGAACACCTCGCAGGTCTTGGAGGGCCCCTGGTAATAGGGCACACAGCGCCCGGTCCGCAGGCCTGTGGGGCAGAGGTCACTGAGGCATTAGTGAGGACGCAGCTCTGCCCCACCCGCCCAGCCCCGGCTGGTGCACACTGACCGTTTCCCAGCATGTCCAGCTCCCCAGTCACACAGTCGGCGTCGGAGAGGCAGGTGGCATTGTGGACCCTTATGCTCTAGGGTGGAGGCGGCCCAGTCAGGGACCCCGCAAGGGACAGCTGGCCCGCCTAGCTGAGGCAGGGTCCCCCAGCGCCGCGGGATCCCCTCACCTCGGGGCAGGTTCCCTGGGTCTGGGAGTGGGTGGCCTCGACCCTGGTGATGATGCTGAACACGCTGCCCCCCTGGGCTCAGAAAGAGGGGGAGGTCGGCCAGGCGGCAGCTGCTGCCCCCTCGGCCCACTAGGGTGGGGTGCACAGCGGGGCGGGGGCAGGGGGCGGCCCGCACCTCCGGGGGCTTCACATACTCCTCCACGTCCCACACTTTGTGCTCGGACGTGGTGATCCCCTTGACCTTGGTGATGATGGAGCTCTCCGGGCCCGTCTCGCTCTCCTGGTAGCTTTTCTGCACGATGAATACGTACCTGCGGGCAGGGGCGGCACCGGCTCCGGAGGCGACCCCGGGAAGGCTGAGTTCGCCCGCAGGCACGGGCCTTCCCGCGACCCAAGTCCGCTCTGCGGGGCTGTTGGGGCCTGCCCCGCGCCCGCAATCCCAGCCCCTGCCCCGTGCCCGCAATCCCAGCCCCTGCCCCGCGCCCGCAATCCCAGCCCCTGCCCCTCGCCCCGGTCCCAGCCCCTGCCCCCAGTCCCAGCCCCTGCCCCGCGCCCCGGTCCCAGCCCCTGCCCCGCATCCCCAGTCCCAGCCCCTGCCCCGCGCCCCGGTCCCAGCCCCTGCCCCGCATCCCCAGTCCCAGCCGCGGCCCCGCGCCCGCAATCCCAGCCTCTGCCCCGCGCCCCGGTCCCAGCCCCTGCCCCGCGCCCGCAATCCCAGCCCCTGCCCCGCATCCCCAGTCCCAGCCGCTGCCCCGCGCCCGGGTCCCAGCCCCTGCCCCGCGCCCGCAATCCCAGCCCCTGCCCCGCATCCCCAGTCCCAGCCCCTGCCCCGCGCCCCGGTCCCAGTCCCTGCCCCGCGCCCGCAATCCCAGCCCCTGCCCCGCATCCCCAGTCCCAGCCCCTGCCCCGCGCCCGGGTCCCAGCCCCTGCCCCGCGCCCCCGGTCCCAGCCCCTGCCCCGCGCCCGCAATCCCAGCCCCTGCCCCGCGCCCCCGGTCCCAGCCCCTGCCCCGCACCCCCGATCCCAGCCCCTGCCCCGCGCCCGGGTCCCAGCCCCTGCCCCGCGCCCGCAATCCCAGCCCCTGCCCCGCGCCCGCAATCCCAGCCCCTGCCCCGCATCCCCAGTCCCAGCCCCTGCCCCGCGCCCGCAATCCCAGCCCCTGCCCCGCGCCCGCAATCCCAGCCCCTGCCCCGCATCCCCAGTCCCAGCCCCTGCCCCGCGCCCCGGTCCCAGCCCCTGCCCCGCGCCCGCAATCCCAGCCCCTGCCCCGCATCCCCAGTCCCAGCCCCTGCCCCGCGCCCGGGTCCCAGCCCCTGCCCCGCGCCCCCGGTCCCAGCCCCTGCCCCGCGCCCGCAATCCCAGCCCCTGCCCCGCGCCCCCGGTCCCAGCCCCTGCCCCGCACCCCCGATCCCAGCCCCTGCCCCGCGCCCGGGTCCCAGCCCCTGCCCCGCGCCCGCAATCCCAGCCCCTGCCCCGCGCCCGCAATCCCAGCCCCTGCCCCGCGCCCCCGGTCCCAGCCCCTGCCCCGCGCCCGCAATCCCAGCCCCTGCCCCGCGCCCCCGGTCCCAGCCCCTGCCCCGCACCCCCGATCCCAGCCCCTGCCCCGCGCCCCCGGTCCCAGCCCCTGCCCCGCGCCCCCGATCCCAGCCCCTGCCCCGCGCCCCCGATCCCAGCCCCTGCCCCGCGCCCGGGTCCCAGCCCCTGCCCCGCGCCCGCAATCCCAGCCCCTGCCCCGCGCCCCCGGTCCCAGCCCCTGCCCCGCGCCCCCGATCCCAGCCCCTGCCCCGCGCCCCCGGTCCCAGCCCCTGCCCCGCACCCCCGATCCCAGCCCCTGCCCCGCGCCCCGCGCACCACACGAAGTAGAGCAGGATGAGCAGCTGCACAGCGCGGTACAGGACGCCCAGGCGCCGGTTCCTCACCACGATCACCTTGGGCGTCTCGTAGTCCCAGAGGGCGGACCAGCAGCCCCGGGCCAGGCGCCGGGCGGTCGCCCCCGCGGGGGGCTTGGGCTGGGCGGCGGCCATGGCGCGGGCGGCCCCCACCTCCGGGAAGCCGCGGCCGGGCTGAGGGTCGGCCCCGCTGCGCACCGAGGGCGGGGGGCGCGGGGTGGGCGGGGAGCTCGCGGCTCCGCCTCCGGGGTGCAGCCTCGCCCGGCCCCGCCCCGCCCCGCCCCGCCCCGCCCCGCAGGTGTCCCGGGTGGCCCAGGTGGGGCTCGGAGCGGGGCCTCGCGGGGGCAGAGCCGGGGAAGCGGCAGCTCTGGGCGCAGGTGGGGCCCGAGCGGGGAACCGGCGGTCTCGAAGTTGGAGGGTCGGGATTCCCCGGATGGGAACTTTCTCAAGCTCCAGGAGAAAGACGTGGGAAGTCCCGGCCGGTTCCTGCCGCGGCTGCCGGGGCTGGGAGCGGAGCCTGCACTCCCGCCTTTGCCCGCAGACCCCTCGCTTCCAGCCCTCGAGCTGGAGAGGGATCCACGGCCCATCCGCTGTCTTTGCCAGCCGGAGTTGTCTTTCTTTCTGACTTTATTTTTACTTTTCGAACTTCTACCCACCCACGTTATTTTGAAGCAAATCCCAAGCATCACAGTTTTTCACAAAATAACTTAGAAACGGTTGGTTGTGATGAATCAGCATGTGATTAACTATTTCAAAGTAAACAATTCAGTGACATTCACAATATCGTGCGACCACCACCACCTCGATTTCATCCCCAAACGCTCTCCCCACCCCAAAATGAAACTCCCATCCGTTAAGCAGTCACCACCCGTTCCACACTCCTCCCATGCCCTGGCAACCGCCAGTCTCTTTTCTGCCTCCATGAATGGATTTGCCTGTTCTGGATATTCCGTATCAAGGAAATGCAATATTTGTTTCTGGGTTAATGGCTTTTCTGTCTGGCTTCATTCACTGAGCATGTTTTCAAGGTTCATCCACACTGCAGCATGTGCGAGGGCCTCACTCCTCCTTATGGCTAAGAGAAATGTCTAGGCTGTACAAAGAAGGCATTTAGATGGCTTTCAAACTAACTCTGTGAATAGCGCTGTTACAAAACACTGGTGTGTAAGTATTTGTTTGAACTGTTAAATTAACTCAAATAACAGGCTGCCTCTGTGCCTTGAGTTTCTAGGTAACAACAAACTGCAACCTAATGTACCACAGACACAAACTGAAAGCCTAACTTAGGAGTATATTTTGGAACAAATAGCTAGGTCTCAGCCAATCACAGGCTGCCAACTGATCTGATCATGTCCATATAAGGCAAGCACCTCAAGCTGTAACAAAATCAAACTAATTGTGATTTTTATTTTTATTTTTTTTGTATCTCACTTCTGTGTTCTATCTATAAAAACTCCCTGCCCACATTACAGAGTGGAGCTCTCAAACCTCCCTCATTGGTTCTGAGTTCTGCCCAATTCATGAGTTGTGGAGTTGTGTTTTGCTCAATTAAACTCTGTTGGCTGGATGCAGTGGCTCATGCCTGTAATCCCAGCACTTTGGGAGGCCAAGGTGGTGGATGACTTGTGATCAGGAGTTCAAGACCAGCCTAGCCAACATGGCAAAACCTCGTCTCCATTAAAAACACAAAAGTTAGCCTGGTGTCGTGGCGCCTGTAATCCCAGCTACTTGGGAGGTTGAGGCAGGAGAATCACTGGAATCTGGGTGGTGGAGGTTGTAGTGAACTGAGATTGTGCCACTGCACTCCAGACTGCACAACAGAGCGAGACTCTGTCACACACACACACACACACACATAAACTCTGAAATTTAATTTGTCCAAAGTTTTTGTTTTAACAATTTGTGTCAGAAGTGGGATCTGAAGTAGACCTCCAGCCACCCGCTAGGAGCACTGAAGGGCCTGTGTGCCTGCTGATCTCTCAGAGCATCTAGCATCATAGGTGAGTTCTGTCTGCTGGATTTGTGCTCTATGAACATGTGTTCTAAGCCCTCTACTTTGAGCAATTCTTTTTTTTTTTTTTTTTTTTTTTTGAGATGGAGTCTTGCTCTGTTGCCCAGGCTGGAGTACAGTGGCGAGATGTCAGCTCACTGCAACCTCTGCCTCCCAGGTTCAAGCAATTCTCCTGTCTCAGCCTCCCAAGTAGCTGGGATTACAGGCACATACCACTGTGCCCAGCTAATTTTTTGTGTGTTTTAGTAGAGACAGGGTTTCACTGTGTTGCCCAGGCTGGTCTCAAACTCCTGAGCTCAGGCAATCCGCCCGCCTTGGCCTCCCAAAGTGCTGGGATTACAGACATGAGCCACCGCGCCTAGCCTTGAGCAATTCTTAGACTGGAATGGGTCCAGGATTGAATTGGATCCAAAACTTAACTCCATTGTTAGAGGCCTCGAGTAGGTCCCTTTTGGTTCGGGTTTGTCTGAGTCCAAGGAGTCTGCATGCCACCTTCCGGGACTCTTGCTAATTTTGTATGTAAGAACTATGGACCCAGAACTTGTTCATTTTTTAGAAAAATGAGTTAATCCCAAACTCAAAAAGACCCCTCCAGATTCTTGGAACCGTACACCTTTTGGAGACCTTAAGGTAAAGCTAACCAGGGAAGTTTTCCCCAGAAGCAGACGGCATCCTAAATGTGGACAGCTTTTCCAAGGTCACGAGTCGACACTTCTCCACCATCATGAAAACCTCAGCCTCCTCCCGGCCCCTTATTTCCTGCTGTTTGAATCTTTTCCTTTTTGCTACAGGAAAATCCACAGGACCATAATATGTGGATGGTTTTAGCTAAGGCTTATGCTCTAGGAAAAACCCAGAGTGCTTGTTGGGTTTGTGGGTTAATGCCAGAAACCAGGAAACTGTGTCAATTCCTGTCATTCTTCACGATGACAGTCACCCTGGAACTCCCAGGAAAGAGTGGAGAGCGTCCCCACGTGTCCCAGGGAAGAGTGGAGAGAGTCCCCGTGTCCCAGGGGAGAGTGGAGAGAGTCCCCGTGTCCCAGGGGAGAGTGGAGAGAGTCCCCGTGTCCCAGGGGAGAGTGGAGAGAGTCCCCGTGTCCCAGGGGAGAGTGGAGAGAGTCCCCGTGTCCCAGGGGAGAGTGGAGAGAGTCCCCGTGTCCCAGGGGAGAGTGGAGAGAGTCCCCGTGTCCCAGGGGAGAGTGGAGAGAGTCCCCGTGTCCCAGGGAGAGTGGAGAGAGTCCCCGTGTCCCAGGGGAGAGTGGAGAGAGTCCCCGTGTCCCAGGGGAGAGTGGAGAGCGCCCCCATGTGTCCCAGGGGAGAGTGGAGAGCGCCCCCACGTGTCCCAGGGAAGAGTGGAGAGAGTCCCCGTGTCCCAGGGGAGAGTGGAGAGCGCCCCCACATGTCCCAGGGAAGAGTAGAGAGAGTCCCCGTGTCCCAGGGGAGAGTGGAGAGAGTCCCCGTGTCCCAGGGGAGAGTGGAGAGCGCCCCCACGTGTCCCAGGGGAGAGTGGAGAGAGTCCCCGTGTCCCAGGGGAGAGTGGAGAGAGTCCCCGTGTCCCAGGGGAGAGTGGAGAGAGTCCCCGTGTCCCAGGGGAGAGTGGAGAGAGTCCCCGTGTCCCAGGGGAGAGTGGAGAGCGCCCCCACATGTCCCAGGGAAGAGTGGAGAGAGTCCCCGTGTCCCAGGGGAGAGTGGAGAGAGTCCCCGTGTCCCAGGGGAGAGTGGAGAGAGTCCCCGTGTCCCAGGGGAGAGTGGAGAGCGCCCCCACATGTCCCAGGGGAGAGTGGAGAGAGTCCCCGTGTCCCAGGGGAGAGTGGAGAGAGTCCCCGTGTCCCAGGGGAGAGTGGAGAGCACCCCCACGTGTCCCAGGGGAGAGTGGAGAGCACCCCCACGTGTCCCAGGGGAGAGTGGAGAGCGCCCCCACGTGTCCCAGGGGAGAGTGGAGAGCGCCCCCACGTGTCCCAGGGAAGAGTGGAGAGAGTCCCCGTGTCCCAGGGGAGAGTGGAGAGCACCCCCACGTGTCCCAGGGAAGAGTGGAAAGAGTCCCTGTGTCCCAGGGGAGAGTGGAGAGAGTCCCCGTGTCCCAGGGGAGAGTGGAGAGCACCCCCACGTGTCCCAGGGAAGAGTGGAAAGAGTCCCTGTGTCCCAGGGGAGAGTGGAGAGAGTCCCCGTGTCCCAGGGGAGAGTGGAGAGCGCCCCCATGTGTCCCAGGGAAGAGTGGAGAGAGTCCCCGTGTCCCAGGAGAGAGTGGACACACACACTCTCCTTTGTGTTCCAGACACCACTGCTGTCACTTTCCTATACCCGCGGAAACAGTGTCCTGACCTTTCCAATTAACCCAAACACTACTCATATGAAAGTGTGCCTGAGTGATGCCTTCAGAAGGTAGATGAGGCCAGGCATCCCATACTCAAGACCTGGGGGTTCTCTCTGTGGGTGTGAGACATGGCATGTGTGATGTCACTGGATTGAGTCCAGTGAGGTCCCTTTCCATTAAATGTGGTTACACACCCTCACAGCACACTGTAAAGGGACTTCCTACCGTAGCTCTCCCACTGGCCCCGCTGGGAGCCGGATGGCTATACGGGTGAAAACGTGTCACTGACTTCTGCTCAGATGCCACCAGGTGGCGCCGTTTTCCAGCCCCCGAAAGCTTCTGCTGGGTCTGGAGACTTTGCTTCCTGTGTTGAGCCTCCTCACTGGTTTGAATCTTGCAATTTGGTCTCACTCACTCCTGCCTTCCAAGTAGCTTCCCCTGACAGTTCCCACCCAGGATACCTCCCATAATCAGAGGCCAAAGTAGTCAACAACCGAAATTAGCACCAGCCTTGAAATCAATGAAGATAAGTTAGTTCTCACTGAAGAAAGTTTCCACTGGAATGCTTGGGGCCTCACTCTTGGTGGTAGTGAGGTGCTGGTTGTGTGGAATTCTAAACTAATTCGTAAATTGGGGAACATCTTGGGCTTTGCAGCCAACCCGACCTCCCAGGGGTTTTCCACCCCCCCTCCCCCCAGAACTCCATGAGCTCACTCCCAGGGACTTAGACAGGTAGAAGCCACGCTCTGAAAGGTGGATGAGAATGTTCATGTTCAACAAAAACCCTTACTAGAAATCACACAGCTTTAGATCTCCTCTTTGGTCCATACTGGGGGCTTGTGTATGGTACTGAACAAAACAGAATGTAGTACCTGTCTTTCCCCTGATTTTACTTCTACCGAAAGCTTAGTTAATTAATTAATTAATTAATTAATTAATTTTGAGACAGGGTCTTGCTCTCAGGCTGGAGTACAATGGCGCAATCTCGTCTCCCTGCAACCTCCACCTCCTGGGTTCAAGCAATTCTCCCACCTCAGCCTCCTGAATAGCTGGGATTACAGGCCCACACTAACACGCCTGGGTAATTTTTGTATTTTTAGTAGAGACGGGGTTTCACCATGTTGGCCAGGCTGGTCTCCAACTCCTGACCTCAGGTGATCCACCCGCCTCAGCCTCCCAAATTGCTGGGATTACAGGAGTGAGCCACCACGCCTGGCCCCTTTGCCCATTTTTAAATTGGATTGTTTGTTTTTTTGTTGTTGAATTGTAAATATTAAGCATTTTGAATACTAGATCCCTATCAAATACATGATTTGAAAATATTTTCTCGCACTCTGTAGACTGTCTTTTTACTTTCTTGATAATGTCCTTCGATGTATACAAGCTTTTAATGTTAATGAAGTCTAATTTGTCTATTTTTTTCTTTCTTGCTTGTGCTTCTGGTGTTTCTGTTTTCATTTTTTTTTTTTTCAGACAGGGTCTTGCTCTGTTGCCCAGGCTGAAGTGCAGTGGTGCCATCGTGGCTCACTGCAGCCTCGACCTCCTGGGCTCAAGCGATCCTCCTGTCTCAGCCTTCTGAGTAGCTGAGACCACAGGCACAGGCCACTATGCCTGGCTGATTTTTTTATTTTTCATTTTTTGTAGAGATGAGGCCTCATTAGGTTGCCCTGGTTACTGGTATCATTTTAAGAATCTACTGCTGGCCGGGCGCGGTGGCTCAAGCCTGTAATCCCAGCACTTTGGGAGGCCGAGATGGGCGGATCACGAGGTCAGGAGATCGAGACCATCCTGGCTAACACGGTGAAACCCCGTCTCTACTAAAAAAATACAAAAAAAAAAAAAAAAACTAGCCGGGCGAGGTGGCGGGCGCCTGTAGTCCCAGCTACTCGGGAGGCTGAGGCGGGAGAATGGCGTAAACCCAGGAGGCGGAGCTTGCAGTGAGCTGAGATCCGGCCACTGCACTCCAGCCTGGGCGGCAGAGCGAGACTCCATCTCAAAAAAAAAAAAAAAAAAAAAAAAAAAGAATCTACTGCCATAGCCAAAGGCATGAAGATTTACCTTTATTTTTTTTTTCTAAGGTTTTATGGCTTTTGCTCTTGTATGGAGGTTACTGACTCTCTTGAGTTATTTATTTTTTTTTTTTTTGAGACGGAGTCTCGCTCTGCCGCCCAGGCTGGAGTGCTGTGGCCAGATCTCAGCTCACTGCAAGCTCCGCCTCCCAGGTTTATGCCATTCTCCTGCCTCAGCCTCCCGAGTAGCTGGGACTACAGGCGCCCGCCACCTCGCCCGGCTAGTTTTTTGTAATTTTTTTTTTAGTAGAGACGGGGTTTCACCGTGTTAGCCAGGATGGTCTCGATCTCCTGACCTCGTGATCCACCCGTCTCGGCCTCCCAAAGTGCTGGGATTACAGGCTTGAGCCACTGTGCCCGGCCTTGAGTTAATATTTACATCTGATGTAAGGTAGGGGTCCAACTTCATTCTTCTGCTTGCTCGGTTGTCCCAGCACCATTTGTTGAAGAGACTCTTCTTTACCACTGAAGGGCCTTGATATCCTTGTTGAAAATCCGTTGGCCATAGATGTTGCTATGATTTGGAAGTTTGTCTCCTCCAAACCTGATGTTGAAGTTTGATCCCCATTGCTACAACGCTGGGAGGTGGGGCCTGGTGGGAGGTGTTTAGGTCACGGGGATAAGTCTCTCATGGGATTTACAGGTTAATGCCCTCCTTGGGGGTAACTTTCTTCCTCTATTAGTTTCTGAAAAAACTGATTGTTAAAAAGAACCCACCCAGGCCAGGCGCAGTGGCTCACGCCTGTAATCCCAGCACTTTGGGAGGCCGAGACGGGCAGATCACGAGGTCAGAAGATCGAGACCATCCTGGCTAACACGGTGAAACCCTGTCTCTACAAAAAAATACAAAAATTAGGCAGGCGTGGTGGTGGGCACCTGTAGTCCCAGCTACTGGGGAGGCTGAGGCAGGAGAATGGCGTAACCCCGGGAGGCGGAGCTTGCAGTGAGCTGAGATCCGGCCACTGCACTCCAGCCCGGGCGACAGAGCGAGACTCCGTCTCAAAAAAAAAACAGCCCACCCTCCGGATCACAAGGTCATGAGATCAAGACCAGCCTGGCCAAAATGATGAAACCCCGTCTCTACTAAAAATACAAAAAATAGCCGGGTGTGGTGGCGGGCGCCTATAATCCCAGCTACTCAGGAGGCTGAGGCAGGAGAATCGCTTGAACCCAGGAGGGGGAGGTTGCAGCGAGCTGAGATTGTGCCACTGCACTCCAGCGTGGGCAACAGAGCAAGACTGTCTCAAAAACAACAACAACAACAATAACAGCAGCCCACCCCTTCTGCTCTCACTGTGTTCTCTGCATGCGGCAGCTCCTTCCACTTTTCTCCATGAGCTGAAGCAGCTTGCAGACCTCATCAGATGCAGATGCCCACTCTTAACCTTTCCAGTCAGCAGATTCGTGAGCCAAATAAAATTTTCTTCTTTATAAACTACCCAGTCTCAGGTATCTGTTATAGCAACACCAGATGAACTAAAACCGATGTAGAGTTTATTTCTGGACATTCAGTTCTGCTGATGTAGATGTCCTTATACCAGTAACACATGGTCTTGACTGTAGTGCTACAGTAAGTTTTAAGGCTACAAAGTGTGAGCTCTCCACTTTTGTTCTTCTTTTTCTTTTTTATTTTTTTTAGTCAGTGTCTCATTCGGTCACCCAGGCTGGAGCACAGTGGCATGATCTCAGCTCACTGCAGCCTCAACTTCCCAGGCTCCAGTGATCCTCCCACCTCAGTCTCCCGAGTGGCTGGGACTATAGGCATGCACCACCACACCCAGCTAATTTCTTATTTTTGTATGTTTTGTAGAGTCAGGGTTTCCCATGTCTTGAACTCCTGGACTCCAGTGATCCACCCTGTCCGGCCTCCCAAAGTGTTGGAATGGCAGGTGTGAGCCACCACGCCTGGCCACGTTTAATTATTTTAGATTCTTCATGCAAGTAGAATCATGTAGCATTTGTGTTTCTGTGCCCGGCCTGTTTCACAGCATACTGCCCTCAAGGGGCACCCATGTTGTTGCATATGGCAGCAGTCTCTTCTTTTTCAAGGCTGAACAGTATTATGTGGCCTGGACACACCATGCTTTATCCATCATTCATCCATCAACAGGCATTTAGGTTGTTTCCCACTAATCTACTTTCTGTTTCTATGGATTTGCCTGTTCTGGACATTTTCTATACACTAACACATTTATTTTCATTTGTTTAACGCCTTTCTCTCTAAAAAATTTTATAACATATCTGAGATATAATTCACATATACAATTCACCCATTTAAAGTGTATCTTCATTGTTATTAGTATAATTGCAGGATTGTGCAAACTCCACCATGATGTAAATTTGGGATATTTTCATCACTCCAAAAAGCTTGCTCCCCTGCCCTCCCCTCCCCATCCTGCCCTGCCTCACTTTGCCTCCCACCCTACATGCTTCCTCTGGGTGAGGATGTTTGCTGACTCTTTGGCTTCCACTGACAACTCAGGCACACAGCCCTGGCTTAGGTAGTTCTCCATTTATTTCCTCCCACATGGATCCTGAGCTGTCTCTGGGTCTCACTTTTGGCCGGTAGAATGCAGTTGAGGTGATGCTGTGTGACCTCCAGGTAGGTCAGAAGAAGTCTTGTAGATCCTCCAGGGGCTCTTGCTCTGGGGAAGGCACTAGCTACCCTGGGCCGTCGTGTTGTAAGGAAGCCTCTGAGAGCCACATGGGGGCCATGTGAAGAGGACAAGAGTTGATGGGCTCCCAGCCCATCAGTCCCTCCAGGTGCCAGATGCAGGAGCGAAGGAGCCATCTTGGACACAGCCCTGTTGAGTCTTCAGATAATTTTCGGCAGCCTAGCTGCTACCTGAAAGCTGATGCCTGAGCAACACGTGTGAGAACCGCCCAGCTGAGCACAGTCAACCCACAGACAGAGCAACCATCACAAGTCATGTTTTTGGGCTACTGAGTTTTGGGTGCTTTGTTTTCTGGTGGTCAACAGTGGAGGTGCTGCATTAGACTGGGTACATGTACCCCTCATTCCTGTCGCCAGAGGCCAGGGCTCACTCTGAATCCCCACCCTGACTCCCCATATTCATACCCCTCAGCATCCCCACTGCTCTTCCCTGCCTCTCTCTCTGCTCCTTGTCCCCCCAGCCCTGCCTGACTTAGCCTCCTTTCCCTTCTGGCTGGGCATGCACACTATGGTATGGGTCCTCTCGCTTCCAGCCTCTCCCTGCCCATTACAGAGGCCACCACGCACCCAGGAGCTTCCAAATCCTACCTGTGGTTCTCACCCGAGACCCCTTTAATGGCCTCAGTGTTCAAAAGGGCAGCATGACTGGCACTGGAGCTCCAGGGCTGGCACCTCCCCGCCCTCTCTAGTGTCCCCCTGGGCTGTCCCTGCCCTCCCCACCTTCCCTGCCTCCGCTCCCCAGACACTGGGCTGTGCCCACCCCTCCTTCCTGTGCTCGATGCTCTCCTGCTTTCCCATCCCCACTGGACCAGGCTCCCGGCAGCAGGTGTTGTGCTGGTGTCTCTGTGAAGTCTCCCTGACATCCCTGCTGCGCGTTGTCCCCCTGGCACCTCTGTTGTGCCCCTAACGACACCCATCATACTCTGCGCAGTGTGTTTGTTGCCAGGCCCAGCTCTCACACTGGACGGAGAGCACCAATTTGACACCAGGGCACAGCCTCCTCCCCTGCCGCTGAGCCTGCCACGGCGCCTGGCACATGGTCGATCACAAATAAATAACGAGTAAACAGCCCATTACATGTTTACTGCATAAGCAGATGCATGTAGAGATAAATAAAGACCATCCAGACGAGAGCAAGGCCAGGCTCTGAGTTCAGAGCTTGGGAGTGCCCTACCCTGAGATCAGCAGGCAGGGGGCGGGACACAGGTCTGCCGATTAGGGTGGTGGTGGTGTTGTGGGGAAGGCAGTGGCGGCTGATGGAGAGTGAGGTGTCCGGTGGTTGGTGAGAGGACATGTTTGGCGTCCTCTGGTTGGTCCTGAGTTGGAAGTGGGGGCAGAACACAGAGAAATCAAGCCCTGACTGTCCCAGCACTTGGCTGCAGAGGTGAAGCTGCGGTTTCCAGCTTCTTTGTGGTCCGGAGTCAGTAGCTGCGTGGGACTGGCCCCTGTCCAGATGCCTACACTCAGCCTCTCATGCGGGGAGATGAGCGTCTTCCTCCTGGGACCAAAGGAGGGAGCAAGAAGGAGAAGGAAGAGGCAGGGCTGCGATTGTGCCCACGGTGCTGCTGGGCTGCCAGGTCCCTGCTCTGGGTACTTCTCTGCTTTGGGGCGTCTCATCTAGAAGCTGCAGCCTGGCCTGTCTCACCTCTACACAGAGCGGCCGCTGGGGCCTGACGGAAAAAGGTAGGGCCGCTGCATGTCCAAGCAGCTGTCAGCCACCAGGGAAGTTTTCAGCAAGGGAGGCCCAATCTCACGAATCACTCGCACGTCCTGTCCTCTGGGTGTCAACAGGACACGTGCACGGCCCAGAGCCCAGGATCGACCCTGCAGCGAGCGGAGCCAGCTCTGCCCTTGGTCGGGGTGCCCTGTGGGGATGACTCTACCTGCCGGCTACCTAGCCTGGCCCTCCTGGGCCCTCAAAACTCAGAAGAGTAGGGGCAGGGGTTATAGCACCAGCCCCAGGAGCTTATGCTCAAAACATGAAAGCTGTGGTTTTGCAGATGATTTATGGGGATTTGTAATGTCTTTGACAAGATTTAGCATCAAGCTTTTTACTTAGCAGATTGAATTACTATGGAAACAAACTAGATACTGATAATTATAAGAAAAACTGAAGAAGTGTCTGATCCAAGAGATTTTTAAGCAAATATCCCGGAATAGAGACCCCCATGTATATAGAACATTTGAAAATAATGAGCTTCCAGCCGGGCGCGGTGGCTCACTCCTGTAATCCCAGCACTTTGGGAGGCTGAGGTGGGCGGATCACAAGGTCAGGAGATGGAGACCATCCTGGCTAACACGGTGAAATCCCATCTCTACAAAAACACAAAAAATTCGCCAAGCACTGTGGCGGGCACCTGTAGTTCCAGCTACTTGGGAGGCTGAGGCAAGAGAACAGCGTGAACCTGGGAGGCGGAGCTAGGAGTGAGCTGAGATGGTGCCACTGCACTCCAGCCTGGGTGACAGAGCCAGACTCTGTCTCAAAAAAACAGAAGGCCGGGCGCGGTGGCTCAAGCCTGTAATCCCAACACTTTGGGAGGCCGAGACGGGCGGATCACGAGGTCAGGAGATCGAGACCATCCTGGCTAACATGGTGAAACCCCGTCTCTACTAAAAAAAATACAAAAAACTAGCCATGCGACGTGGAGGGCGCCTGTAGTCCCAGCTACTCGGGAGGCTGAGGCAGGAGAATGGCGTAAACCCAGGAGGCAGAGCTTGCAGTGAGCTGAGATCAGGCCACTGCACTCCAGCCTGGGCGACAGAGCGAGACTCCGTCTCAAAAAAAACAAAAAAAAAAAAAAAAAGAAAAGACTGAGCCTCCATCCCAGGGGTAACAGCACCTCCAGGGCACTCATGAGGTCGGCCTGTGACCTTTGCTTTCATTGTAGTAAAATACATTTAACATAAAGTTGATCATTTTAACAATTTTTTTTTTTTTTTTTGCGATAGGGTCTCACTCTGTTGCCCAGGCTGGAGTGCAGTGTCACGATCTCAGCTCACTGCAACCTCTGCCTCCAGGGTTCAAGCAATTCTCCTGCCTCGGCCTCCTAAGTAGCTGGGACTACAGGGATGAGCCAACACACCCGGCTAACTTTGTGTTTTTAGTAGAGACGGGTTTCACCATGTTGGTCAGGCTGGTTTTGAACTCCCGACCTCAGGTGATCGCCGGCCTTGGCCTCCCGAAGTGCTGGGATGACAGGCATGAGCCACCGCACCCAGGCCATGTTAATGATTTTTAAGTGCACAGTTCAGTGGCATGAAGCAGGTTGACGTTGCTGTGTAGCTGCCACTGCCATCCATCTGCAGAGCTTTATATCTTCCCAAATGTCAACCGACCCCATTAAACACCAACATCCACCCCACCCGCCCCGGGCACCACCATTGCACTGTCTGTCTCTGTGGGTTTGACAACCCTGGGAACCTCACACATGGGATCAAACGGTATTTGAACTTCTGTGAGGGGCTCATTCCCTCAGCATCAGGTCCTCAGGGTGACTGTGTGGCCTCCGGGTCTGAGCTGCCTTCCATTTCCAGCACCATTGACGTCCCACTGCACATACATACCACATTCGGGGCAGGGGTTACGTAACACATTCGTCCACCCTCTGGCCGTCGTGAAAAACGCTGCTGCAAACCATGTGACCTGTGACCTTTTAGACACTGGACTTTCCCAGCACAGGCAGCTGCCTGTTCCTGTGCTGAGCAGGGCCCTTTGATCTGTCGGGCACATCGTGCTCCATTTGGAAACAAGGGCTGTGAACTTTGCAAGGGTCTGTGAAAAGGTTTGAGACCAGAAAAAAGTTTTTCCTGGTTCCAAGTACAGGAAAGATACTGTAAACCTGAAATGTAAAGAAGTTATAGGCCGGGCACAGTGGCTCACACCTGTAATCCCAACACTTTGGGAGGCTGAGATGGGTGAATCACGAGGTCAGGAGATCAAGACCAACCTGGCTAACACAGTGAAACCCCGTCTTTACTAAAAATAAAAAAAAATTAGCCGGGCATGGTGGCAGGCGCCTGTAGTCCCAGCTACTCGGGAGGCTGAGGCGGGAGAATGACGTGAACCCAGGAAGCGGAGTTTGCAGTGAGCTGAAATCGCGCCACTGCACTCCAGCCTGGGCGACAGAGCGAGACTCCATCTCAAAAAAAAAAAAAAAAAAAAGTTCTAGCTGTGATTCAATTTAGCTTTTATGTAGTTACATTAAAAATTATATTTAGAACGGGCACAGTGGCTCACACCTGTCATTCCAGCTACTCAGAGGCTGAGTTGGGAGGATCACTCCAGCCCAGGAGGTTGAGGCTGCAGGAAGCTGCGATTGTTCCACTGCACTCCAGCCTGGGCAACAGAGCGAGGCCCTGTCTCTAAACAAAGTTACATTGAATAGGCTTGATATGACTGGAAACACGGCTTACTAAGCTTGCCCGATGGCTGGGGATGTGGCCATTCATCTTGGAAAGTGTTGACATGACTCATTTGTCTGGGATCGGGGCTCCAGGATCAGGTGCGAGGGGCATCTGAGACCTTTGACCTTTTACTTCCTGTGAGGGAGGCAAAATCAGTTCCTGACCTTGTGGTGCTGACACAGTGGCAGGGGAGACAGGAGGGAGTGCTGGGAGCAGGGAGGCTGCCCAGCTGCAGGCAGAGGTATGGGTGCAGGGACTGCTCATAAGGACACTGCCGGGGCTCGGCTGCCCTGTGATGGGGATGGGGTAGGTGGGCATCCATATTTGGGTTCCTCTGGCTGGTCTTGAGTTGGCAGTGGGGTCACTGACCGAGTCCTGACCTGCTGTGGCTTCCCCAGCAGGCGGCTATAGGTTGTGGCCAGAGCTCCACATTTCCCCTGAATGCATGTGAGATAATATGAGGAATTTAAGAAAAATAATAATCAAGGGGATTCAAGAGACAGAGACAGAGAGAGGGAGAGACAGAGAGAGGGAGAGACAGAGACGAGAAAGAAAAAGAGGGAGAGACAGAGAGACAGAAAGAGAGAGGGAGAGACAGAGAGAGGGAGAGACAGAGAGACAGAGAGGGAGAGACATAAAGAGACAGAGAGAGGGAGAGACAGAGAGAGAGAGGGAGAGATAGAGACACAGAGAGACAGAAACAGAGAGAGGGAGAGACAGAGAGAGAAAGACAGACATAGAGAGACAGAGAGAGGGAGAGAGAGGGAGAGGGAGAGAGACAGAGAGAGGGAGAGACAGAGAGACAGAGACAAAGAGAGACAGAGACAGAAAGAGACAGAGAGAGGGAGAGACAGAGAGAGACAGAGAGACAAAAAGAGATAGAGAGAGGGAGAGACAGAGACAGAGACAGAGAAACAGGGAGAGACAGACAGGGAGACCCTGCCTGACCCCATCGCAGCCATGAGTGATCAGTGATCTCACAGCATGGGGTGAGGGAGCCGAGGGGGAGGCCGAGGGTGGACTTTGTGTGGACTTCATATTCGCCCTTCATCTTACATAACGAACGGTTTATCTTGTTAACGTGAGTGGTGTTCGTTGTCTATTTTCTGGTTATTTATGGACTTCATGGAGAAATCATTTTGAATTTTATGTTGATCTTGGTCTGGACTCTCCAGTCACTTCTCACGATTTGTGGAGCCTACTGGGTTTTCCCGTGTGGCTTTGGAACCGGGGAGGAAAAGAGAGACTCTCCTAATGACGTCTCCGTCTGGGCCCTGCTGGAAAAGTCCCAAGGAAGGGTTCCTGCCGTCCACCCTGTCCTGGGCCGGTCGCTGTGGCGGGGGCGGCGCCGTCCGGGCGTGGGGCTCACAGTGGGCATGGCTGGGCCACCAAACACATGCAGGGCAATGCCACTGCCTCATCTGATGCCCGCACTGCTGCGCGGCTGGGCAGTAAGGGCCCCTCCAGGAGGGACCCCAGGCTGAGGCTCCTGCTCACGCTCACAGCAGGTGCTCACGTTCAAATTCATCAGGGGCACCATCGTCCGCTGGGAAAAGGGTTCTTCAAAATCCATTTTTCACGTTTTGCCTCGATGTGTTAAATCCATTTTCCATGCAGTGCTAAAAAGAAATGGGTCTTTATGCCACGAAAAGCCACAGAGGAACCTTAAATTGCACTTTACTCAGTGAAATAAGCCAACCCGAGAAGGCTAAGACCGATTCCAACCAAACAGGATTCCGGAAAAGGCAAAACCAAGGAGACAGTGAAAAGCTCAGTGGCTGCCAGCAGCTGGGGAGGGCACAGTGGGTTTTCAGGGCATTCAGTATCCGCTCTGCAGGATACTGAAACGGTGATTCTGTGAGAATGCACTCACCCAAACCCGCAGCGGGCACACACTGAGCGACCTCGTGTGAGCCGTGGACATCAGGTGATGACGGCGTGTCCCTGTGGGTCTATCAATGGTGATAGATGTGTCACACGAGCGCAGCATTATAATGGGGAAACTGAGGTGGGGAAAGAAGGTGATATATGAGAATTATATTCTCTGCACTTTTTCTGTAAACCTAAAACTGCTGTAGAAAATAAAGTCCATTACGTTTTTTAAAGTCTGTCTTGCAAGAGAAAGGAGCGGGAAGGGAGTGAGGATGCCAGTGCCAGGTGCCAAGCAGCACAATCCTGGGTCTCCGCAGGTCCACGTGCCCAATGGCTGGCCCAGGGTGGACGCTGCTGCTACTGCTGCTGCTCCTGCCGCTGGGGTCCTTGGCGGGGTATGGGCTGCAGAAGAAGCAGGTGAACCTGTCCCATAAGGTGGGTGCCAGGGGCCCGATGCCCCTTCAGGCCCTGCCCGCAGGGGCTGCCACCTTCCGTCAAGAGGCTCTCAAAGCGACACAAAGCGTCTTCCTGGATGAAACCCTCCCAGAGGCCACACTCGCTCTCCTGGCCACACCCCCGGCTGTGCTGCCCAAGCACATTTGAGGCTATGGGACGGTGACCCCAGCACCAGGAGCAGCACTGGGGCCACTACGGCCGCGGTCAACCAGGCAGGAAGGAGCAGGGCCGTGTGGGAGCTGCACCGGTGCACACTTCTGTTTTTTAAAATATACCAATTTTTCTTTTTTATTTTATTACTTTTTAAATTTGTGTGTGTGTGATGAAGCCTCGCCCTGTTGCCCAGGCTGGAGTGCAGTGGCGCGATCTCAGCTCACTGAAACCTCCACCTTCCTGGTTCAGGCGATTCTCCTGCCTCCGCCTCCTGAGTAGCTCGGATTACAGGCTCCCGCCACCACGCCTGGCTAAATTTTGTATTTTTAGTAGAGATGGGGTTTCACCATGTTGACCAGGCTGTTCTTGAACTCCTGACCTCAGGTGATCCACTGGCCTCGGCCTCCCAAAGTGCTGAGATTACAGGCATGAGCCATTGTGCCCGGCCAGAAAATATACCCACTTTTAATAAGGTTGTTATTTATGTTAACAGGCAATGGGATTCCTATTGTTATCTTAAAATTCTCGGCCGGGCGCGGTGGCTCAAGCCTGTAATCCCAGCACTTTGGGAGGCCGAGACGGGCGGATCACGAGGTCAGGAGATCGAGACCATCCTGGCTAACACGGTGAAACCCCGTCTCTACTAAAAAAAATACAAAAAACTAGCCGGGCGTGGTGGCGGGCGCCTGTAGTCCCAGCTACTCGGGAGGCTGAGGCAGGAGAATGGCGGGAACCCGGGAGATGGAGCTTGCAGTGAGCCGAGATTGCGCCACTGCACTCCAGCCTGGGCAACAGAGCCAGACTCCGTCTCAAAAAAAAAAAAAAAAAAAAAAAAAAAAAATTCTCTCAGTTTTAGGGTCGAATGCAGTAACGTCAGTAGACATAGCCTCATCCACAACACTCTGAGCAAGCAAGACCAGAGGTCGCGCACACGGTGGTGCCTTCTGTGTGTGTGGGTGGGGAGTGGCTACAAGCTTTGGCACGGGGGTCAGGCCTGGCTGTCAGCTCGCCTCTGCTGGCTGTGTGATCCCGGGCACCGTGCTCGCCCTCCCTGAGCTTGTTTCTTCTCCTGTAAAATGCCAGGCACTGGGCCGGTCCAAGAGCTTCGCCCATGCTCTGCTGCTGCATCCTTGCCCTCAGCGCCCTGGTTTACCCTCTTCCACATCGCTCACGGTAGACATTCCCTTTCTCACCCTGGGCCACCAGCACTGACCTGCCAGAGCTACGGCAGTCTGTGTTTGTTCCAGAAACTTCTCAGGGAACCCAAGTTTGAAGGATGATGACACAGAGAAGCCAGAGAGAGGGGAGGCCCTTCCTGAGTACTGGGTCTGCAGGCCCTGCACAGGAACAGGTGAGTGAGCTGGTGAGTGGCGTTTCAGGTCATCGGGGAGCCATGCAGGAGCCATCAGGAGTGCCAGAGCAACTGCTGTACCACCAACAGCCTGGACCCACACACGCTCTGCACCCCTAAGACCATCTTCCTGCAGTGCCTGCCCTGGAAGAAGGTGAGGTGCATGCGGGGGGTGGGGGACAGAGGAGCGAAACTGCTTATGGCCCCCTCCTACCTGCCCGGGAAGAGCCAGGGAGTGGATGGGTGCAGGGATGAGGCGTCTCCTGTTCCATAGCCCAATGGGTACAGATGCTCGGACAACTCAGAGTGCCAGAGCAGCTGCTGCGTCCGCAACAACAAGAGCCCGCAGGAGTTCTGCACATCCCAAACCATCTTCCTGCAGTGTGTGCCCTGGCGCAAGGTGAGCTGCGGGCTGCTGGGGCGGATGGCGCAGGGGTAGCAGGAGAGGGCCCCTCCTCCACGACCACTGCCTGGCTGCCTCCCCAGCCCAACGGCAACTTCTGCAGCAGCCACCAGGAGTGTAGCAGCCAGTGCTGCATCCAGCTGAGGGAGGACAGCCCCTTCCGCTGCGTGCCCCGCACCGGGATCCTGGCCCAGTGCCTGCCCCTGGTGAGTCCGGGTAGGGGCTCAGCCTCCAGGCCCTCCCTTGGCCGTAACAGGGAAGTCACCCAGAAACCCAGCAACTGGGCCAGGTCCGGGGCGGTGAGAGGTGGGCTCTGAACTCATGGGGCGGGCAGAGCACCCAGGCACCCCCGCTCGGAAAGGCTGGCGCTTCACCACCCATCTCATAAAGTAGGGGCCGCAGAGAAGGCTCCTGGGCTGGCACTGAGCCCACCAGGCCCCGCAGGGCACGGGTGGCCAGTCAGAGGCCGTCAGAGCCTGAGGGGCTGCAGGGAGGGGAACCCAGGACCAGCCCCCGTAGGAGCCGGGGTTGAACGTCTTCAGGCCAGAGAGGGAACAGCCTCACGAGCCCTGGAGGAAAAGGGTCCTGGCTTCTCCCCTCCCTCCCCCGACCGCTGCTGTGGTTTTCCCTGAGGGAAATCCATGGGATAAGCCTTGCGGTGCAGGCTCCGACTCTGCTGAGCCCTGGGGTCAGCGGCAGGGCCCAGCGGTGCAGGGGTCGGGGAGGGGGCCAGGTTGCCAGCGGCGCAAACGCTGTGGGGCGCAAGTGTGTTTGCTGGAGCCCGAAGCTCCCATGTGGGGTGAAAGGGTCCCGGCCCCCAGAAGTGAAGCTGGTTCACAGCCCTCGGGTACCACCAGGCCCCGTCGTGGGCGCTGGGAGCAGCTCCGGGCGTGTGGCGCTGCTCGTGGGCATCCCTCTGGGGAGCTGAGCGTGGGCGTCGGCCTCCGGGTGCTGTCCCGGCCCCCACGAGGCTGGCGTCGGGAGATGCTGTGTCCCAGCCACAGGCGTTCACGTCCTCCTTCCGCAGCGGCTTCACCGCCCTTCCCCCCGCCGCGTTTCCTCAGCTTCGGGCCCGTCCCCCGCGCGTTTCCTCAGCTTCGGGGCCCGTCCCCCCGCCACGTTTCCTCAGCTTCGGGCCCGTCTCCCCGCCGCGTTTCCTCAGCTTCGGGGCCCGTCCCCCGCGCGTTTCCTCAGCTTCGGGGCCCGTCCCCCCGCCGCGTTTCCTCAGCTTCGGGCCCGTCCCCCCGCCGCGTTTCCTCAGCTTCGGCCCGTCCCCCCGCCGCGTTTCCTCAGCTTCGGGCCCGTCCCCCCCCGCGTTTCCTCAGCTTCGGGCCCGTCCCCCCGCGCGTTTCCTCAGCTTCCGGCCCGTCCCCCCGCGCGTTTCCTCAGCTTCCGGCCCGTCCCCCGCGCGTTTCCTCAGCTTCGGGCCCGTCCCCCCGCCGCGTTTCCTCAGCTTCGGGGCCCGTCACCCCCCGCGTTTCCTCAGCTTCGGGCCCGTCCCCCCCCGCGCGTTTCCTCAGCTTCGGGGCCCGTCACCCCCGCGCGTTTCCTCAGCTTCTGGCCCGTCCCCCGGCCGCGTTTCCTCAGCTTCGGGGCCCGTCCCCCCGCCGCGTTTCCTCAGCTTCTGGCCCGTCCCCCCGCCGCGTTTCCTCAGCTTCGGGGCCCGTCCCCCGCGCGTTTCCTCAGCTTCGGGGCCCGTCCCCCGCCGCGTTTCCTCAGCTTCGGGGCCCGTCCCCCGCGCGTTTCCTCAGCTTCGGGGCCCGTCCCCCGCGCGTTTCCTCAGCTTCGGAGCCCGTCCCCCGCGCGTTTCCTCAGTTTCGGGGCCCGTCACCCCCGCGTTTCCTCAGCTTCGGGGCCCGTCCCCCCGCCGCATTTCCTCAGCTTCGGGCCCGTCCCCCGCGCGTTTCCTCAGCTTCGGGGCCCGTCCCCCCGCCGCGTTTCCTCAGCTTCGGGGCCCGTCCCCCCGCCGCGTTTCCTCAGCTTCGGGGCCCGTCCCCCCCGCGTTTCCTCAGCTTCGGGGCCCGCCCCCCCGCCGCGTTTCCTCAGCTTCGGGCCGGTCCCCCCGGCGTTTCCTCAGCTACAGGCCGTCCCCCACGCGTTTCCTCAGCTTCGGGGCCCGTTCCTCCCGCGCGTTTCCTCAGCTTCGGGGCCCGCCCCCCCGCCGCGTTTCCTCAGCTTCGGGCCGGTCCCCCCGGCGTTTCCTCAGCTACAGGCCGTCCCCCACGCGTTTCTTCAGCTTCGGGGCCCGTCCCCCCCGCGTTTCCTCAGCTTCGGGGCCCGCCCCCCCGCCGCGTTTCCTCAGCTTCGGGCCGGTCCCCCCGGCGTTTCCTCAGCTACAGGCCCGTCCCCCCGCCGCGTTTCCTCAGCTTCGGGCCGGTCCCCCCGGCGTTTCCTCAGCTACAGGCCGTCCCCCACGCGTTTCTTCAGCTTCGGGGCCCGTTCCTCCCGCGCGTTTCCTCAGCTTCCGGCCCGTCCCCCGAGCGTTTCCTCAGCTTCCGGCCCGCCCCCCGCGCGTTTCCTCAGCTTCGGGCCCGTCCCCCCGCCGCGTTTCCTCAGCTTCGGGCCCGTCCCCCGCGCGTTTCCTCAGCTTCGGGGCCCGTCCCCCCGCCGCGTTTCCTCAGCTTCGGGCCCGTCCCCTGCGCGTTTCCTCAGCTTCGGGGCCCGTCCCCCCGCCGCGTTTCCTCAGCTTCGGGCCGTCCCCCGCCGCGTTTCCTCAGCTTCGGGGCCCGTCCCCCCGCCGCGTTTCCTCAGCTTCGGGCCGGTCCCCCGCCGCGTTTCCTCAGCTTCGGGGCCCGTCCCCCCGCCGCGTTTCCTCAGCTTCGGGCCGGTCCCCCCCGCGTTTCCTCAGCTTCGGGGCCCGTCCCCCCGCCGCGTTTCCTCAGCTTCGGGCCGGTCCCCCCCGCGTTTTCTCAGCTACAGGCCGTCCCCCACGCGTTTCTTCAGCTTCGGGGCCGTTCCCCCCGCGCGTTTCCTCAGCTTCCGGCCCGTCCCCCGAGCGTTTCCTCAGCTTCCGGCCCGTCACCCGCGCGTTTCCTCAGCTTCGGGCCGTCACCCACGCATTTCCTCAGGTTCCGCCTGTCCCCTGCACGTTTCCCCAGCTTTGCCTTCTCCTTCAGTGACTTGAGCTCCAACCTGGGTGTGAGGGACCGACCTGGGCCCTGGGATGTTCACACCGGACCCCCTTGCTCTGGGGCTGGCTCCAGTGGAAGCTTCGCTCACTGTTCATGCTGCTGTTTCTGGAGCTCTGAAAGTCTGTGGGAAATGAAAGGCAATGACCAGCCTGGTGGCACGAAGTGTCTGAGAACAAATCCCAGGCACTGGGATGTGTAACCTGATTGTTAAATATCAATAAAGGCTCCTGGAGGACCGAGCAGCCGTGTCTCACCCCTTCTGTGTTTTGAATAATAAAAGCGTAAAATCTGGAGGAAACCTGGAGGTCACAGAGAGGTGGTGTCTGCTGGGTCAGTGCCAGAGCGGCCTCCTGGGAAGCCTGGGGGGAGGCACAGGCCGTGCTGTGGGAAGCAAGGCCTAGGGCCAGAGCCTCGGGTTTGCTGTCACCTCCAACCACCACAGGGGTGTCGAATAAAGGGGTGCAAGCCCGTTTGGACACCGCAGGTGAAAATCGCTCCCTCCCTGTCCCTGGCACAGTCAGTCCTCAGCACATAGGCACCCACATCCAGAACACAAGCCCAGGCCCCTTCCCCTTCCCCTGGCCCCAGCTGAGCTTCTGTGGTCACTTGCCCTCCCCTCGGGGGATCCCTGGTTCAGGCCAAGAACTCTTCTGGCTGCTGACTCCTGAGGGCAGCACTGGGCTCTGTGTGTGTGTGTGTGGAGGGGCTGAGGGGTGTTGGGGGAGTGGGTCCCTCTGCTTTGTTTGGTTTCTGATTCCATCTACTTGACGTTCCCCGAAATGCCTCCATCCCCAGCCCACCCTGTCCCTGCTGTTTTCAGCCTGGGCTGTAGTGTATTTGTTTTTGTCTTCTTCCCAGTCCTTCCCCGGCACGTGGTTCTTCCTTTCCTAAGTAATTATAAACAATCTCCATCTCTGCGACTGCAGGACCATCTGAGGCTCCCCCTGGAGAGACTTGCGGGGCAGGAACACCTGGCCGCGGTGGACTCTGCACAGCCTGAAGTTACACAGTTTTGGCGACTTCCTTAAGAAAAGGCATATGACATTATGAACACAGTGTTAGGCCTAAAACTGAACATACTTACAGTGAAAGACCCAGCACACCATGAGTGTAGGAAGCTCACACAGGCAGCATCACAGACAGAATCGGGAGCTCACACAAAGCATCACACACAGAATCGGAGGCCCACACAGGAAGCATCACAGACAGAATCGCACGGCACGTTTTTTACTCTAAAGTTCCTGACCTCACAGCCTTGGATTACTTTTACAAAATGACGATTTGGTAACGTCTTCTATGGGAGAATGGAAAATCAACTTAATCTTCCCACAGAGGGGGCTGAGCCACATTTTCTGTGGATAAGAGTTGCTCAGGTATGAACCTCCCCGGGCGTGTGTGGGTGACAGACACAGCCGCCGTCAAGTGATTCCCATAAGAAGTCAAAGCAAACCTCCATCCTGATTAGAAGCTGCTGAGAACTGAATTTTACACACACACCTCTACCTGTCTGACACCATCCCCACACCCCAGCGTCTAGATCCAGAATCCTCAAACAGGACATGTCGGAGACACCATCAGGCCCCTGCCTTCATGTTGATGTCAAGTGGGTGAGCCCAGCATGGGGGCCGTCCCTACGCGGGTGAGCTGGGGTTTGCGGGCCATCCCCACGGAGGTAAGCCAGGTCATGGGGGCCGTCCCCATGGAGGTGAGCCAGGGAGTGGGGGCCGTCCCCACGGAGGTGAGCCAGGGCACGGGGGCCATTCCCACGGGGATGAGCCCAGCAACACCACGGAAAAGCTTCCTCAACTCGCCTTCCCCACAGGTAGCTCCTGGCTGCTTGGCGCCCCTCCTCCCTCAGAGATACCGGAAGTGCACAGGGGGCCGTGCTAAGTGGAGACAGGTCTTGACCCAGTACAGTGAAAAGATCTTATTTTCCCAAACTTCACAGAAACATTGATCGTGTGTTTGTCAGAGTCAGCTGAGGGCAGACGCCACACCAACATGGGGACGGGGATGTCTAAGGTGAGGAGCTGCGCGCTGGTTCTAGGAGGAGCAAAGTGAGCCCAGGGTGGATGCAGAAGGGATTCCCTGCCTGGCGCTCAGGAGATGGTGGGGCCACAGCCACTGGTTTGGAGAAGCTCTCTGGTTGAGGCCAGGGGCCCATGGCGGGGCCAGTAGCACTCTATGCTAGAGGGAGGCACCTCTGGGTCGGCCCAGCCTGGGGAGTGAGTGAACCAGGAAGCCCCAGCTGCGTCCACTATGGCAGAGGGGCTGCCTGTGGGCAGTTCCAGAACCATCCATCAGTGTGAGGCTGTCGGCCCCAGGATACGGATGATCCCCCCCGCAACTCTGTCCAAACCCCTCGAATCCTGTTTCCTGTCATGTTGGATCAACTTCACTATGAATTGGAAGTCTAAGAAAATTACAAAACGAAACAACATCGTGAAAGTGGGCGTCAGATGCCACTGTGCCTGAGTCCGCCTGTCCGTTCCTTCCGCACGGGTGCCCTCTCCCAGCCGCTGCCTGGCCGATGTGTGGCTGGAGTCCGCCCCTGCTCCTTGGGGACATGGCCTTGCTGTGGACTGAGTGTGTCCTCACATTCATGGGTTCAGGCCCAGAGCCCCAGTGTGACAGGACTGGAGTGGGGTTCTGGGAGGTGACTGAGGTTTTGATGAAGCCGTGAGGGGCCTCGTGAGAAGGGGATTCACGCCCTTGTAATAAGAGGCTCCAGGTGACCGCGGTGGTAAACAGTCACGCACTGTGAGAAAAAAGAGCCGACAGAGCTGAGTGTGCCAGCTTCCCCTGCCCTGCCCACCTGCCGGGGGAGGACGCCCTGGGAAGGCAGCTGCCTGCAACCCAGAGGGGGCCCTCGTGGAGCTCGTCCTGCGGGCACTCGGATCTCAATGTCATTGTTTTAGCTGCTGGGTTTGTGGGGTTCTGCAGGGCAGTCCAAGAAGGCTGAGACAATCTTTGTAGCGAAATCCTGAGAAACCCTTGCTTTCCACCCTAATAGTGAGAACAAGCCAGATACACTGCAAAATGATCGTTGTTATTTTGACCACTCATCCTCAAGTTCTAACAAAATGATAATTAAAAAAAAAACAGAACAGGTAAATGTAACACATCAAACTTGAAAGCATCTGGAAGAAATGTAGGTCCCAGCACTTCAGGAGGCTGAGGTGGGAGGACTGCTTGAGCCCAGGGGTTTGAGACCAGCCTTGGCAACATACCGAGATTCCATCTCTACCAAAAATACCAAAGTTAGCTGGGTGTGGTGGTGCACACCTGTGGTCCCAGCTACTAGGGAGGCTGAGGCAAGAGGATCACTTGAGCCCAGGAGGTCGAGGCTGCAGTGAGCTGTGATTGCACCACTGCCCTCCAGCCAGCCTGGCAACAGAGCAAGGCCCTGCGAGAAGAAAAAAAAAAAAAGAAAGAAAGAAAGAAAGAAAAGAAAAGAAAAGAAAGGGCCAGGCGCAGTGGCTCACACCTGTAATCCCAACACTTTGGGAGGCCGAGGTGGGTGGATCATGAGGTCGGGAGATCGAGACCATTCTGGCCAACAGGGTGAAACCTCGTCTCTACTAAAAATACAAAAACAAAATTAGCTGGGTGTGGTGGCGGGCACCTGTAGTCCCAGCTACTTGGGAGGTTGAGGCGGGAGAGTGGTGTGAACCCGGAAGGCGGAACTTGCAGTGAGCCGAGATCGTGCCACTGCACTACAGCCTGGGCAACAGTGCCAGACTCCATCTCAAAAAAAAACAAAAAACAAAAAAGAAATACAGATGTGAAGAAACACAGGTAACATTCCTAAGAGCACAAGGCACACACGACACCCAGGCTGAGCCTCCAGGGCTCTGGGAGATGGGGCTGGGCAGAGAGCGCCTGCTGCATGGGGGCCCCGGAGGGCAGGGGCTGCGGGTGGGGACAGTCATACGTGGGAAGTCACCGGCCTCGCCCCAGGGCGTCACGCTCAGGGGAAGGCCCAGCTGCAGTGATGTAATTGATACATGCAGGGAAAGTTTGAGGAGAAAGAGGTTTCACATGGGTTCAAGCGTCTTCCCCTCAATGCTCAATTACAAAGTAGGGGGCAGGTGGCCAAGTGCAGGTCAGGACCAACGCCTGATGGGACAAACTGGCATTGGGCGCTGCCGGCGGCTTCGAGGATCCCCAGCAGTTCTGCGTATTTTCCACTCCAATGCCCGCGCTCCGGAGAAACTCAGTGAGGCGTCCCCCAATCGCTGTCCAGAACCTTCTGCGCACCAAGATTGTGAGAGTCCCTGAGAGGCGGAGGGCTCTCCCAGGAGGAAGGAGCGTGAACACTGAGGCCCTGCACCAGGCAGGGAGCCGTGCTGCTCGCTGATCCTGGGGGCTGCAGTGTGGACTGGGACGGACAGCCCGCCTGCCGGAACGGACAGAAGGTGCCGAGAGGGAACGCAGAGGGTTGCCAGCTCACTCTGAGGTCAAGAAAGAGTTATTTGAACGGCACTTGCAACTTTTCAAGCTGAAAATGTTTAAAATAACAAATACCAGTTACAGATAAGCACCGTTTCTGAACCCACAGTTCCACATTGGAGAATCAAATCCCACAAAAATGTTTGTCCCGGAAAGTGCAGTTTGATAGGCAAGACTTAATCCACAAACCAGACACGGTGCCAGGGGCTGGCATCACGGAGCACCCATGGTTCTTCCTGGAGCATGAGGAGTCCAGCTCCCCAGGACAGTTCGAGAGCACAGGTGGCATCCCCAGAGGGAGCAGCTGCCTTTCCTGATCACCCGTGTATTCTTTTGCTTGTGACAAGGAGCATCAGTCAATGCTGTAATTTCTTTTTCTAAAATCTAGGCTGGCGTGGTGGCTCACACCTGTAATCCCAGGACTTTGGGAGGCCAGGGTGGGTGGATCACCTGAGGTCAGAAGTTTGAGACCAGCCTGGGCAACATGGCAAAACCCTGTCTCTATTTAAAAAACACAAAATTAGGCCGGGTGCGGTGGCTCATGCCTGTAATCCCAGCACTTTGGGAGGTCCAGGTGGGCAGATCACGAGGTCAGGAGATCGAGACCAGCCTGGCCAACATGGCGAAACCCGTCTCTAATAAAATACAAAAAATTAGCCGGGTGTGGTGGCAGGAGCCTGTAATCTCAGCTACTTAGGAGCCTGAGGCAGGAGAATCGCTTGAATGTGGGAGGCGGAGGTTGCAGTGAGCTGAGATCGTGTCGCTGCACTCCAGCCTGGGTGACAGAGCGAGATTCTGTCTCCAAAAAAAAAATTTTTTTGAACAAAAATGTAAAGGAGGGAAATTCCAACAGTCGAGTTGCTGTTTCCGTTTACACGTTGAACTTAATGAGCAGGGGTGTCAGATCTGCTTCTCTGGGGCAGAAACAGGAGCCGTACGTGGCAGGCCCGGGGACCATGCAGCCTCTCGGCCACCCAGGTGCACACACCTGGCCCCTGCTTGGTCAACTCAGCCCTCGAGCCTCTTCCTGACTAGGAGGCAGCCGTGTCCTCGTGGCCTCTCTAGTGGGTGAGGACAGGCAGTCACAATCCTCAGCCGCAAGCCGTTGCAGGATTACGAGATGTGGTTCTGACCCTCCCTGCTCCCAGAACCCCCGCCCCCCGGCCTGGCGGCTGGATGCTGAGCCTCTCGTGGGGCGTGGGGCTGGCGTGAGGTTTCCTGGAGGCCACACGGGCTCAGCTGTCTCCATAAGGCCTCTTTTCCTGTTTGCTGCCATGTTCAGCAAGGCCACGTCCATCCCCCTACACCCTGTCGAAGAGAACCCAGTTCAGCTCCGAGTAGCCCCAGGCCCACCCAGGAAGGAAGGAATGAGGGTCGGTGTGAGCCAGCGGGTCTGAAGCCTTCATGGTAAATATTTTATGATGCTTCCTTTTCTATCTAGAAATGAAATTCAGTTCTTATAAACTTCACATATAATTTTAGGGAAAAAATATCTGAGGCCCCAAAATATATAAGCCCCAAACTGTGGTACAACAGAAAAATAAAAATAATTTATAGCAAAATGTTGTGGATTTCAAGTCCGTGAAGGCTCAGGTGTGCAGATGCCAGATGTAAAATGACCTTCAGGTTTCCCAAAGGCCCCTGGGTTAGTACGGCTCCCACTGAGAACCTGGACCCTTAGCCAGCAGGCTGGGCATGGTCCACGTCCCCTGCCCTGTTGACAAGGGTGCAGGCCCCCCAGAGTCAGCTGATGACACCTTGGCAGAGACCCTCTGGTGGTGAAGGGGAACCCTGGGGAGGCCCTGTCTTTCCAGACAAGGTTGGCACTCACTGTCTCCCCTTCGCTGATCTGTCTCCCTGGCAGGTGGATATAATGCCTGGAGCTACAGCAGCTATTTCATAACTATGAGGCAATGAGCAACGGAAGGCCAAGAGAATCACAAAAATGCCAGGCCTGACTCAAGCTCCTGCAGCACCTCCCGAACCTCTGCCTCCAGAGCACATGTCATATGGAAAACCCCATGTGTTGATGGCGTCATGGTCACGGATCCTGTACTTACAGGCACACTCCTTTCTCTCTGAGCCTTCCCCAGAGTGTAGAGCCTGTTGGACACAGGAGCACTGGCCCCTGGCCTCTCCCAGCAGCACCACATGCCCTCGGGCTGTGGATAGGACCCCAGATGACACTGCAGAGAGCTCAGTGTTGTCAGTCATGAATACTTACAGTCTGCGTCAAGATCCTTGAATTCCAGGTTCCCATCAGCGGTGGGAAGATCTCCATGGCACAATTTCTGGAATCTGCGAGGACGTCGCCTAGAAGTCCATGTCTGAGCCAATGGGATTAGAGTCAGGATGTGGAGGTGGTGCGATTTTCCTGGATTACCAAGGTAGAGTGTAAACGCAGACTAGTCCTCACGAGAGAGCTGGGGAAGCCTCAACACAGAGGTGGCCACGTGAGGACGAGGCACGGAGAACGGGCTCATTTGGGCACCCAGGGCATTCCAGTGTTCATGCCTGTCCTGGGACTCCACTTCCTTGCTGGTGAGGGGTCCAGGCATTGCCAGGAGGAGCTCAGCAGGGCATCTGGGAGGCTTCCCCCTTCTTCGATGCCTTCGCCTGTCCAGGACACACCTGGCCCCTGCTGCGTGCCAGGCCCTGAGTCTGGTAGTAACAGGATGGACTTTGATGCTGTTCCTCTCCCTCCTGGGATGGCCAGGAGTCACTGCAGCTGCTTGACAAACGTCACCCAGGTTGAGTGTTTTTAAAACCCTATATCTATTCTATGAAGGATAGAATATTAAAACATATATCAAAACCTTTATTTTTCTCAACATCAGATGTGCTTTATTTTTCTCAACATCAGATGTGCTTCCATTTGCCTGACTGCATCTTTCAGGTCTTGCTGAAATAAAATAGAATTTCAACTCCTGATTTTTTTTTTTCTTTTTTTTTTTTTGAGATGGAGTCTCGCTCTGTCGCCCAGGCTGGAGTGCAGTGGCCGGGTCTCAGCTCTCTGCAAGCTCCGCCCCCTGGGTTTATGCCATTCTCTGGCCTCAGCCTCCAGAGTAGCTGGGACTACAGGTGCCCGCCACCTCGCCCGGCTAGTTTTTTGTATTTTTTAGTAGAGACGGGGTTTCACCGTGTTAGCCAGGATGGTCTCGATCTCCTGACCTCGTGATCCGCCCGTCTCGGCCTCCCAAAGTGCTGGGATTACAGGCTTGAGCCACCGCGCCCGGCCTCAACTCCTGATTTTTATAGCAGAGTCTATCTAACCCAGGTTCTAATTTACCCAGGTTCCAAGTTTTATAGCAGGGTAATTTAGCGCAAGTTCTAAGTTACCAGTTGAGATGGAAATAGCCTGACCAAAATCCTCCGGGGACAGGGGAGGGTCACTTGGACTGCTGACCTTCTGAGCGATGTGCCCCCTCACAGAGAGTGTTTCCAGGAGCGTGTACCCTCATAGAGTGCTCCCAAGAAGGTGCCCCTCCTCACAGAATGCTCCCAGGAGAGTGCTCCCTCACCGAGTGCTCCCCCACAGAATGCTCCCAGGAGGGTGTTACCTCACAGAGTGCTCCCAGGAGAGTGCTTTCATCAGAGTGCTCTCAGGAGTGTGCTCCCTCTAAAAGAGTGTTCCTGGGAGGGTGCCACCCTCACAGTGCTCCGAGGAAGGTGCACCCTCACAGAATGCTCCCAGGAGCGTGCTCCCTCACAGAGTATTCCCAGGAAGGTGCTCCCATTTCACAGAGTGCTCGCAGGAGGATGCTCCATCAGAGTGCTCCCAGGAGGGTGCTCTCGTCACAGAGTGCTCCCAGGAACGTGCCCCCTCACAGAGTGCTCCTGGGAAGAAGTCCACCCTGGATTCTGCACCATCAGAGATCACTCCCCTTAAAGATGATGCTTGGTGAGAGATGGCTGCCTCAGTGCCAGGACTGGCCCTACAGTGGAAGGCAGCCCCAGAGGGACCCTGCCTGGATGGGGTCCCCTCCCCCGTTCTCTGCATTTCAAAGCAGGCTGTGTGCTTTTTCTTTTTCTTTTTTTTTTTTTTTTGAGACGGAGTCTTGCTCTGTCGCCCAGGCTGGAGTGCAGTGGCCGGACCTCAGCTCACTTCAAGCTCTGCCTCCCGGGTTTACGCCATTCTCCTGCCTCAGCCTCCCAAGTAGCTGGGACTACAGGCGCCTGCCACCTCGCCCGGCTAGTTTTTTGTATTTTTTTTAGTAGAGACGGGGTTTCACCGTGTTAGCCAGGATGGTCTCAATCTCCTGATCTCGTGATCCGCCCATCTCAGCCTCCCAAAGTGCTGGGATTACAGGCTTGAGCCACCGCGCCCAGCCTAAGGCTGTGTGCTTTGACTTAAAGGCAGACATTTCACCATTTCACTCCTTCACATGGCATCCCTAGGCTCGCAGGTAGTTCTGGCCAGGGGATGGCCCTGGAGTGCCGCCCACCCTCCAACTGCCATCCTCCCTCCAGTCCCACTGCCGCCCTACCTCCAGCCACACTGTCATCTTCCCTCCAGCCTCACTGCCATCCACCCTCCAGCCGCACTGCCATCCACCCTCCAGCCTCACTGCCGTCCACCCTTCAGCCTCACTGCCACCCTCCCTCCAGCCACATTGCTGCTCTCCCTCCAGGTGCACTGTCGTCCTCCTTCCAGCTGCACTGCTGTCCACCCTCCAGCTGCTGCCCTCCCTCCAGCTGTGCCTTACAGGTGCGTTCCCAGATCCTTGGGGCCACAGGACTGGGCCTTGGCCTTGCCTCCTCCTCACTGCTGGGCTGCCCTGCAGGGGACTTGGGGCAGAGTAGGCCTGTGTGGATGACTAACACAATCAGCTCACTCAGGGCAGAATATGCAGCGCTGGAGTCTTCCTGAAGATTTGCTGCGCGGGTTGGAATAACCAAGACAAAGGGACGTGAAGCACAGTCACGTGCCATCCAGCCGTGCTGTGGGAAAGGGCAGGCTGCATAGGCAGAGGCAGCCCTAGAAGATTAGAATGCGGGATTCTTTTTTTTTTTTTTTTTTTGAGACGGAGTCTTGCTCTGTCTCCCAGGCTGGAAGTACGGTGGCGTGATTGCAGCTCACCGCAACCTCTGCCTCCTGGGTTAAAGTGATTCTCTCGCCTCAGCCTCCAGAGTAGCTGGGATTACAGGCGAATGCCACCACGCCTGGCTAATTTTTTGTATTTTTAGTAGAGATGGAGTTTCACCATGTTGGTCAGGCTAGTCTCAAACTCCTGACCTCAGGTGATCTGCCCACCTCAGCCTCCGGAAGTGCTGGGATTCCAGGCGTGAGCCATCACGTCTGGCCAGAATGCTGCATTCTTACTGTACCTTTTAATGCACAAACACCTACCACCATGTTACAGCTGCCAACAGGATTCAGGAGTCACATGGGGTGCAGGTGTGCAGCCCAGGAGCAACAGGCCGGCCCGTCCAGGCATGTGCCACACACTGATATTCACACAGTGGCAAAATTGTGCGACACATTTCCCGTCTCCCCATCGCTAAGCAGCAGCTCATTGTAAAAGCTGAAGCCCAAGTCGGGACTTGGACACAGAGGCCTGCGGGGTGGCAGGGCTGACTCCACAGGAAGCAAACCCTTGCATAGAAGCCCCACGTGGCAGATGGTCCAGGCCCCAGACAATAACCCAGTGGGGCGTGGAGTGGGACCTGCCCCTCCTGCCACCCTGGAAGGGTCTTATGGGACACAGGGCACTCCTTACTGGGCGCACAGTGGGCCCACGAGGCCTCCTTCTTAGGTTGCAGCCCTGGGGCCCCTCAGTGAGGAGTTAATTGGCAGGGCCAGGGTGGAGGTGATGCTCAGGTCAAGGCCAGGTGTGCACCTGGAGCTTTCCTGAACATCACTCAAGGTAGGTGGGCCTGGTGCTCACTGCACAGGAGGGTGGGGGCTGCCACCTCTGCACCTCTCCTGCCCTCTGAGCTCCTGTTCATTCGGGCACAGCCAGGGCAAGGTCAATCCCACAAGTCCCTGCAGGGCCAGAACTCTCTGGCATGAAGGCGGGAACTAAGAGCATCTTCTATGCAGAAAACCCCGTGGATGTGAGGGAAGGCGGCCATGGGGTCACTGGGGGTGGGACGACAGGGAGCCATGTGACACCCCCAAGAACGAAGCGGCACAATGGGGCATCGGACAGAGCCAGGAACTGGGGTTTCCATGGGGAGAGGTGGCGCTGGGGGAGGGGGCTGGGCAGAGCCGGGGACTGGGGTTTCTATGGGGGGCTGGGCAGAGCTGGGGTAGCAGCAGGGCTGGGAAGCTGGGACCTGCTGTGCTTCACTTCCTGGGTGATGGCACCCGACAGCGTGGGGCCGCCCAGGTGCCCAGCATCCCAAGGCGCCTGCAGGAGGGACACACGGCTGTAGGGGGTCAGCCTGAGTGAGCCCGGCCCCCCAACGCCACACAGAACACACGACCACAGTTTCATCCAAATCAAGGCTGTATTTATCATCGATTGATATGGGAACAGAATATTCCAAACAAACGGGGTCCACCGTGGAAACGTGGCTGAAACACAGAACTGAGCAAAGCAAGTGGCTCAACAGCTGACCCTGAAGGCTGGGAAGCCTGGCAGGGACACAGCCCAGACGTAGGGGAACACAAAAGGCCTCAAGGGGGGGCAGGGCTTGGGGGGCTCATGTGGGTGAGGGCAAAACCCAAACCGAGAGGAGGCCAGGCAAAGGGCCCGGGAGGCGACGCCCACACCAAGGTGACGCTGATGCCTCAGGCGAAAGAAAACACACAATGGTGATTTTTTTTTTTTTTTTTTTGTACTCAGCCTTTAGACTCTTGTACTTCTAAACCTCCACCGATCTGGTCTACAGATTCCGAGAACACTGCACCATCCACACAAACGTCCACAGAATCGCCCTTGCGGCTGGAGCTGGCCAGTCCTGAAGCCCACAGGAGCCGCCCAGGAGTGCTGTTCTGCTGGCCCAAGGGCCCTGATGGGGGTACCCAAGCCCTCCACGGACCCAGGGGCTGGGAGGTCGCTGGCGGAACCTTCCTCCCCCCACCAGCGGCGGGAGCGCTTGCATAGTTGAAGGAAAGTTGCTGCCATTAAACTTCTGAGAATGTTTACAACCGGCAGCGCCTGGGTTTTTGTGACCATGTTAGACAAACAACCAGAGGGGTTTCTGGAAACCGATTTATAAAGTCTATCTAGATTAAGAATTTAATAACGTCGTATATTTATATCAACAGACTATTTACACGTTTCGTTTGCTTTTTAAAAAACAAACCAAAAAAGAAATTCTCTTACACTTCTGCATAATAAGGCAAAAAACAAAGTTTTGTACATTATTATTATTTTAATATAGATCTGTAACTTCGGTTCCAAGTACCAAGGGGGGGCCAGGGCTGGCCTGAGTGGGGGCCTCACAGTGCGCTGGACAAAGTGACCGGTTTTTCTCCATAAATAAGACAAAGAAACCCTGGGGGTCTGGAGAAGGATCTGAGGCCATTAAACTGCAAATCCCAACCGAAAACGAAGAAGCAAAAGTTTCTTTTTTGGTTCTTTTAAACGTCTAAATAGCATAAAATTAAGAAAAATACAAATCCATTACAAACACTTCTCATTTGTGGGGGGGAAAGGTACAAACGCGATTTTTTTTTTTCCCAACAGCCGAATCCCAAACTCGGAAAACAAAAGATCACCCTCAGAAAAGCCGACACCCAAGTCCCCGCCTCCGCAGGCTGCGGGTGGAGAGGCGGCGTCGCCCCAGGATCGGCGGGAGCTGTGCTTGAGTTCTAGGAACTGATGGAGAAACGGACCGCGGTGCGCTCGGAGAGGCGTCTGCGGCCCCGGGGCTACCGCGCCTCCACCTCCGGGGGGTTTCGGGACGGGGAGTAGT
This sequence comes from Rhinopithecus roxellana, assembly GCF_007565055.1. Lineage (NCBI taxonomy): Eukaryota > Metazoa > Chordata > Mammalia > Primates > Cercopithecidae > Rhinopithecus > Rhinopithecus roxellana. The sequence continues at coordinate 102,619,115 of NC_044558.1, forward strand.
CGCGCGCCTCGCCGGGCCCGAGGCCCCCCAGCGGCGTAGTCCGGCTCCGCGGCGGCCCGGGGGGCGTGGGAGGCCCGGCCGCGGTCACCAGTGGGGGCGGTGCGCCGAGGGCGGCGGCGGCGGGCGGGGTCCGCGCCAGGAGCCCGTTGTGCAGCGCGCCGGGCGCCAGGCGCGGGAAGTGCAGGGCGCCCAGCGAGGGCAGCAGCGCGCCGTCCAGGGCGGGGGCGGCGGGCGGCAGGTGCGGGGCCCGCGCGCGCTCCAGCTCCCCCTGCAGGCGCTCGGGGCTGTAGCCGTGGGGCTCACGGTCGCGGTAGGGGCGCTCCGGGGGCTCCAGGAGGGCGGCGGGGCCCGGGGCGGGGGCGGCAGCGGGGAAGGCGCGGCGGGGCAGCTCCAGGCCGCGGAAAGGCTCCCACGCGAAGCCCGGCGCGCCCAGGCGCTCGCGGCCCAGGCCCAGCTGCAGGGGCGCGGGGTGCAGGGCGCCCCCCGGGGGTTCGGCAGCCTCGTCCTCCCCGCGCTCCTCCTTGACCTTCACGTTTCCCGGAGCAGCCTTGCTGTGGGGCGGGGACGCGTGCGCGGGCATCTTGGCGGCCTCCTCCTTGGCTGGGGAGCGGCTCTCCTTGACCCGAGGTTCGGACTCGCGCTCCGCAGGGGCCCCAGGCCGGCCCAGCTCGCTCTGGCCCCGGAGCAGGAGTCCGCTGACCGGGTGGCCGGCGGGGGTGGCGGGCGAGGCCCGGCTCAGCAGGCGCGTCTTCTCCAGGAGGTCCCTGGAGGCGGCAGGGCGGACCCGTCACCCCCGAGACCTCTGTCCCGCCGAGCGGCGCAGCCCAGGCTGCTCCCATTGCCTGGCGGGGCCTCCAGCTCCTGGGTGGCCGGTGACCCCTCAGCACCCACGGCTCCCGCACCCCCACAGGCTCCCAAAACCTACACGTCCTCTCTCCGCTGGGCGGCCTGGAAACCTCGGCCGAGACACGAAGCAGGATGAGCCGCCAACAGCGACTTCAGCTCCCCACGGGCCCCTCCCTGTTAGGACGGGGACTCCTCCCTCAAACTCTGTGGGTCAGGCCGACCTGGAGGTCTCCCTGATGGCAGGTGTGGGTGCCTGTGGTGGGGGTGGGTCTTCACCCTCCTCACCCTTCCCAGGCCCAGGGCCCGGCCTTCACTCCCCATCGCAGGGAGTCGTCGCCGGGGAGCAGAACTTTGGTCCCCATACCCGGGGGCTCAGCACAGAGCTGGACAGAGCATGAGTGGGCAGCAGTGCGGCGAGGAGGGGGAGAGGAAACGGGGAGCAGGAGAGGGGGGAGGGGGAGAGAGAACGGGGGGCTGGGGGCTACGGTGGGGGGATAGGGAACAAGAGACCACTCACCGTTCCTGCTCCTCCTTGCCATTGTCCGGCTCTCGGTCATGGTTGGTCAGGGCTGACACCCGCTCCACCTCCACGGACTTGGGCCACGGGGGTGGGGCGGGGAAGGAGGGTGGTGCCCGGTGCAGTCGGTTCCAGGCCTCGTGGGGGCTGGGAAGGCCGTGCACGGAGGAGCCCTCCTTGGGGGCAAAGATGCTGCCGCCAGGAGCTGGGGGGAGGCCACGAAGCGTGAGGTTGGGTCTCTCCCTCCCCAGCCACACTCCAGGAGAACCCAGGAGGGGTTTTAGGAGGGTCCCAGGAGACATTGAGAAGGGGGTGCCTCCAGGGGGCCCAGCCCAGAGAGGAGGGAGGTCAGCCAGGCATCAGGGTTCCTGCGGAGGACACAGGCATGGGGGAGGGGCGCGGGCATCGGAGGAGGGGGCACAGGCTGGGTCACTCACCCAGTGCGTGGCTGCCCAGGCCCCCAAAGGCGTGGCTGCTCAGGCTCCCCAGGCCCCCGAAGGTGCTCGGTCTGCTGAAAGGGTCTGTGGGGGCAACCGCAAGCCCCAGAGGTCTGTGAGGTGTGGGCTGCAGCTCCCACCTGGCCCAGTGGGGCTGCTGCAGAGGCTTCCGGCCTGGTGGGTGCTGCCTGCATGACCCAAGGGGCTCCCTGGGGCTTGGGGCCACCTTCTCGCCCACCTATTTCCCCCACCCCAAGGCTGCTGAGGAACCAGCCCGGCTGCGTGGGCTAAATTCAGAGGCACCCACCTGTCAGGGGGCCAGCGGGCAGGAAGCTGCCGGGATGGGCTGAGGCTCCAAATGGGTTGGAGGCAGGATGGGCGGCACCTGGGGGGGGCAGCCAGGTTTGACAGAGGCCAGGAGAGAGCACCAGGGCCTCCCATCTGCAGCTCTGTTCACAGGGGGGACCCCAGTTTCCTCTGTGAACCTTCACCTCCCATTCTCTCGCATGCCCTGAGGGGTGAAGTGTGTCCAGTCAGAGTAAGAGGTGGAATTTACCCCACAATTCGGAGGAGGTTTGACTTGGGGCTGCAGTTGCAGCCATCCTGGGAACCCAAGGGGGGCAGGGAGGGAGGTGGTGAGTGCAGTACAGCCCTCAGAGCAAAGGGGCCACAACTTGGGCAGAGACAAAGTCCAAGTAACATGTGCCTTGATCGGACCACTCCTGAAGCCCTTATCCCAGAGCTTTCACCTGGGAGCTGATAAATGGTCCTCACTTCTTAATGTGGTGCTGGGCCTCAGGCCCGGATGGACATGGTGCTGTCTTGGAGGCTGCACGTCGCAGCCCCTCGTGGCATTTCTGGGCACAGGCCTAGCCCACAGCGCCATGTCAACATCAGCCCTGGCCCCCCAACAACCTGGGAGAGCAACCATGTGGGGCCCTGGCCCTGCAAGCGGCTGCTGCAGGGGACTCAGTGCTGTTGGGCCAGGGGCCGTCCTGCACATGGGTCCAGAGGGCAGGTTTCTGGTAAAGACCAGCAGGGCGTCATCTTTAGGTTACTCTGGCTCCCTCCCAGCCCTAATCCTGGGGACCCCAAAGACGGGGTGCTCACGCCTCCCATGTAGGACACGGCGGGTTGTGTTCAGAGCTTCTGGTCTCCACCGAGCTCTGGCATGAAAGCTGATGCCACTCCTCTAAACTAGAGAGGAAGACAGCCTGCCCCATGCCATGAAAACACAGCTTGTCAAAGTGTGTGCAGCAAGAGGTGGAAGGAAGCACACTGCCTCAAATGCCTACACTTAGACACTGAGGACTTAACATTCTCAACCTCCAGATCAAGCAAGAAGGGGCCAGAAAAGTGAGCCACACACAGGAAAACACACAGAGAAGGCAACAAGGTCAAAGCTGCTCCTTTAAAAATACCGGTGAAATTGGTCAGGCGCAGTGGGTCATGCCTGTAATCCCAGCACTTTGGGAGGCCAAGACAGGAGGATCACTTGAGGTCAGGAGTTGGAGACGAGCCTGGCCAACATGGTGAAACCCCGTCTCTACTAAAAATACAAAAATGAGCCAGGTGTAGTGTCGCTTGCCTGTAATCCCAGCTACTTGGGAGGCTGAGGCAGGAGAATCACTTGAACCCGGTAGGTAGAGGTTGCAGTGAGCCAAGATCATACCACTGTACTCCAGCCTGGCGACAGAGCAAGAATTCGTCTCAAAATAAATAAACAAATAAATAAATAGAAATAAAATGAAATACTGGTGAAATGGACGAACTTCTGGTGAGATTAATGAAGGAAAAAAGACAAGATGGCACAGCCAAGCAATATTAAGATTACCAGGGCCTGCGGAGTTCAGGCGTGACGGATGGACAGCTATGGAGCCTGCCCCAAATCAACTTACTAGAAACACTCGAGTTACCGAAACCAATTCAAGAAGAAACAGCTTGAGGAATACCACACCCTACGGGGAAAAACAATCAATACCTGGAACCTGAAGTGTGAGCCTGCCAAGCCTTGAAGGAAGTGATGACTGGACCTCACGAGAGCTCTTCCAGACAACAGGAAAAAGGAAAGCTCCGTAACTCGCTGAAGAAGGCAAACAGCCCTCATGACAAAACCTGACAGACGCAGTACAGGAAGGGAAACTACAGGCCAGGCTTACTCGGGGAAACTCATCTGAAACAAAGCACTGGAAAAGTGGCTCCAGAAATGTATCAACCGTTTATACAAGGAGGCAAAACCATCCACTTGTAGATATGACTTTCTACACAGAAAAGGTGAAGGAATTGACAGACAGATGTCTTTGCATTCGTAAGAATTTAGCAAGATTGCTAGTTACAAAATGAAGAGATGGCACACGAATCTTCAAAACAGATATGCACTTGTTTTCTAGCAACAGCTAAAGAAATGTAACTTACAAATTCCAATCATAGTATTAGTAAAATATAAAGCATCTATGACTAATTCTACTAAGACCTAAATGAATGAGATACTCTATGATCAGGGATAGGAAAATGATACCAGAGACGACATATGAATTCCTCGTAGGTTGATGTACACCTTTAACCCAATCCCAGTGAAAGCCGGAACCTAACAGGCAGATTGAGAGTTTATATGGAAGAGAAAAAAAGAGCAACAAGGGATCATCCTGCCCCTGCCAGCCAGATGTCAAGACCTGCCAAGGAGATGGAGGAGGCAGCGCTGGCCCCAGGGGGCCCAGTCTTGCAGGACAAATAGCAGAGCATTGAGAGACAGCCACCAGGTGTCCAGAGGAGGGAAGGGGAGGCAGGGAAGGAGCAGGGTCAGTGGGGCGGGCAGTGTGGGGGGCCCAGAACTGGGCGCCACACTGAGCAGGTATCCTGGGGGCTTGAGCCAGGCTGCGGACAGCCAGAAACTGCAGCCTGGACTTCTGCTTTCTGAGAAACCCAGACGACTGGGAAGCTCCATGGCCCAGAGGCCACCATGCTTGTGAAACCAGCCTCAGGTGGCTGCTGGGGACACTCATCACCCTTGTGTGAACAGGGCTCTGCCCTCGCATGTCCACGTGCAACGTGGCATCAAATGGTCACGAACGCGGAAGAGACTGAGCACGGTGAAGAGAGAGTGAGGGGGGCTGCAGCGGGGGTTGGGAGCTCTGAGGAAGGGACAGGCCTCAAGGACCTGGTGGCTAGGGAAGGTTCCAACAGCAGGACAAGTGGGCAACGCAGAGCCCATGTGTGTGCCTGTGCGTGCACGTGTGCCTGTGCCTGTGTGTACGTGTACGCCTGTGCATGTGCCTGTGTATGTGTGTGCCTGTGCGTGTACGTGTGTGCCTGTGTACTTGTGTGTACGTGCCTGTGCGTGTACGTGTGTGCCTGTGTACATGTGCCTGTGTGCGTACGTGTGCATGTGCATGTACGTGTGTGCCTGTGCGTGTACGTGTGCCTGTGCGTGTACGTTCCTGTGTGTGTACGTGTGCGTGTATGTGCCTGTGCGTGTGCATGTAGCTGACCCTTGAACACTACGGGTTTGAACTGTGCGGGTCCACTTAGACATGGATTTTCTTCCACCCCTGCCACCTGAGACAGCAAGACCAGTCCCTCCTCCTCCTCAGCCACACTTAGCGCGAGGACAAGGATGAAGACCTTTAGGATAATCCACTTCCACGCAGTGAATAGCAAATATCTTTACTCTTCCCTATGATTTTTTTTTTTTTTTTTTGGTGACAGGGTCTTGCTCTGTTGCCCAGCCTGGAGAGCACTGGCGCAATCATGGCTCACTGCAACCTTGACCTCCTGGGCTCAAGTAACCCTCCCGCCTCAGCCTCCTGAGTAGCTGGGACCACAGGCGCCCACCATGCCTGGCCATGATCTCTCTCATAAGGTTTTCTTTTCTCTAGTGGATGTTACTGTAAGAATACAATCCATCATACATGTAACACACAAAACAGGCGTTCAGCAAGTGTTCATGCCATCGTAAGAATTCCTGTCAACTGTAGGCTGAGTTAAGTTTTGGGGGAGTCAAAGTTATACCTGGATTTTCAACTGTGTGGTGGGGAGTGACCCAGCCTGTGGTTCAAGGAGCAGCTGTATGTGGATGTGCATGCTTCATGTGTGTGCACATGCATGGATGTGTATGTGGAACTGTGTGTAACTGTGTATGTGTAGAAAGGCGTGTACCGCACAGGCTGAGACACCATCTTTGGAAAGGTCTGTACAGACGGCTGGCCCTCAGCCGGCCTCTGGGCGCCCAGACTGTGTCCATCCCACACTATGGTTGAGCTTCAAGCCCACTTTCCTCCCGGGGCCTGGAATGTGGACTTGTGCCAGGCAGTGGTGCCCACAGACCAGCACCCTAGAGCCTGGGTGCCTCTGCGTGCCTGGAGGACACTGGCGTGTGGTCACGTTGCATTGCCGGGGGAGGGGGTGATTCGGGAGCGGGTGACTCGGGGAGGGGGTGACTCGGGGAGGGGGTGACCTGGGGGAGGGGGTGACCCGGGGGAGGGCATGGCCTGGGGGAGCGGGTGACTCGGGGGGGGGTGTGACCCTGGGGAGTGGGTGACTTGGGGGAGGGGGTGACCTGGGGGAGCAGGTGACTCCGAAGGGCAGGGAGGTCCTCGCTGCTCCCGGCAGACCCCAACCTGGGCCGTGCCACTGAGAACAGTACAGGCCAAGTCCTGGGACCCTCCCTAGGAAACCACCGCAGCTGGGCTGGTCCTGGGACCCCCAGAGCAGCCATGCACATCAGGAAGGGGCACTGGGGTATGGGCCCAGCCCGGCCTCAGGAGCAGCTTCCTGCTGTTCAGCGAGAGGCCAAACTCCTCCTGGGACGGCGGGGGCTGGAGACAGAAGGGGGTAGCCCTGCGAGGGCCTGGGACGGGGGCGGCTGGGAGACAGAAGGGGGTAGCCTCGCGAGGGCCTGGGATACGGGGACTGGGAGACAGAAGGGGGTAGCCTCGAGAGGGCCTGGGACGCGGGGGCTGGGAGACAGAAGGGGGTAGCCCCATGAGGGCCTGGGACGGCAGGGGCTGGGAGACAGAAGGGGGTAGCCCTGCGAGGGCCTGGGACAGCGGGGGCTGGGAGACAGAAGGGGGTAGCCTCGCGAGGGCCTGGGTCCCTGTCACTCTTTTGCCTCTGGTGGGGCCAGAACAGGGAGCCCCAGAGAGGGGGAGTGGCCAGGACCAGCCGCCTCAGAGCTGCGTGCGTGGGCTGAAGGCCCCCAGGACACACTGGGCAGGACTTGGTGGGGAGGAGAGGTGAGGTGAGGGAGTTGCCAGGCTTTGACCTGAGTAAATGGTGAGCATCAAAAAGCAAAAACTGGTGCTGAGGTCCAGAGAACGTTCTCACTCCTGGCACAGGAAGGCAGGCTCGGCCGGGCAGGAGCAGGTTTCTGTGTCCCCCACCCGGCCCCTGATTCCCTCTCACCTGTGCTGGGGAAGAGGGGCCGGGCCAGGTCCTGTGGGTAGTGGAAGCCAGCAAACACGCCCGGGGCGGGGGGTCTGCCGAACAGGTCCAGCTTGGCACCCACCTCCAGCTTGTGGGGGTCCAGCTGCATCTCCTGGGAGGATAGAGCGTGTGAGGGCTGCCTGCCCGGCGACCAGCCCCGACCACAGGAAGCCCAGGCCTGGGGGGTCGCAGGGACTGGGTGTGAGTCAGTTCAGAAAGGAGAGCAGGTGGGATGAATTTCAAGGATGTATTCTCCAACTCAGAATGATGGAAACGTTACCGTCATCAGCAAAAAAGGTGTACGGGAGGGCTCACGTCCTCTGAACTATGTATGTACTTAGCACATCTCAGCTGGCATGTTATGTGGTCATGGAAAATAACTTACTTTTTCTGTTTTTAGATTCTTTTAAAAGTTAAGGCCAGGCACGGTGGCTCACGCCTATAATCCCAGCACTTTGGGAGGCTGAGGCGGGCGGATCACGAGGTCAGGAGATCGAGACCATCCTGGCTAACACAGTGAAACTCCATCTCTACTAAAAATACAAAAAATTAGCCGGGCGTGGCAGCGGGCGCCTGTAGTTCCAGCTACTCAGGAGACTGAGGCAGGAGAATGGCGTGAACCCGGGAGGCGGAGCTTGCAGTGAGCTGATATCGGGCCACTCACTCCAGCCTGGGCGACAGAGTGAGACTCCGTCTCAAAAAAACAAAAAAAACAAAAATAAACAAAAAAAAAAAAACCAGCGTTCTGCTCTGAGTCCCATCCTGCTGATACCTCTCCCAAAGGGCATTTAGGACGCAACGATTTTTAAGAGTTGTATGCGCAGGTCATGTGTGTCATCGAGAACAGCACAGGGACAGAAGAGGCACAGGGTCCCACGGGGTTGAGGCCACAGTCCCACTGTCCTGGCCTCCCAGGACTCTATCCCGCCCCCACGGCTCCTAGCCTGATGGGACCTGCACCAAGCTGCCCACGGGGCCCTCCTTCCTCAGCCTTCCCAGGTGCACATCAGTTGTGAGCGCCCAGGGTCCACCTAGGTCACTGCTGAAGACCGAGGAATACAGCAGGCACTCAATCGCTGCAGGGAGAGGGGGCGGGGCAGAGGACCCTAGAGGCACCCCAGTGACTTGGGGAACTGGTGCGGCACCCCGTGCCCCTGCTCTGCTCCCCATGACCCAGCCAACACGCCTCGCCAAGGGGAGGGCCTTGCAGCACCCGGGCACCCAGCACTGCCTTGTGGCCTCGCTGACCTGCTTAGAGTAAGAGCCCAGTGCCCAGACGAAGGGGGAGGCAGCTCATGCGTGAGGATCACACCGGTGCACATGCGTGTAAACACACTTGCCTCACGCCTGGCCTTCCAGGGCCCAACCAGGCTGGAGACAGGGGGTCCACAAGCACCCCACACCAGCCCAAGTGGTCTCACCTTCATCTTCTGCTGGTGGCGGTAGATCTGCCAGGCGATCTGCACGTGCACGGCACACCACCTCCCTGGCTTCTGAGACAGGACGGAAGCACTCAGTGGGGCTGGCGCCACCCCCACCCATGTCTTCTGCAGACTCTTGTTGTCACGGGCCCCCCGAGGCCACCCCGGAGGCACCAGTCTTCCCCTGCCACAGGCCTTCCCAACGCACACTCACCTTAACCACCGCCCGGTACGGGTCAGACACCTGTCGAGACAGGAAAGGAGTGTTAGGTCCAAGCCCCTCAGGAGGCTGAGTCCTGGGGGTGCAGGGGACATGGCCCCTTTGCTGTGGCCACCAGCCCACCCAGGGCCGGGCCAGGGCAGGCCATCACGGGGGTGGGGATGGGTGCCCACTGACACCTACCCCAGGCGCTTTCTGCAGGAGTGTGTGAACCGCACCAGCCCGGCGGGCCACCTCAATGGGGTTTGAAGTCTGAGGGGAGAAAGAGAGAGAGAGCTTGTGTGCGCGTGGGGCAGCCCAGGCAGGAGCACACCTCGGGGCTTCCTGGGTCTGGCATGGGCCTGTGCCCTGCTTTGCCTTGCTGTGGGGCCCCGCACGCTATTACCCAGAGGCAGTCTGCCCTCCCTCACAGAACCACCACACCTTTAGCCCGCCAGTTTCTGCAAAGGTGGGAAGAAGGTGCTCTTGCCAGAGAAGGTGGGTGACCCTCCCCGGGGAGCCACCTGCTGCCAGGGCTGAGTCAGCCCCACCCGGACGGGAGTGGTGCCAACCTAGTCTCCAGCCCAGGAGAAGCTGCTGGGAGCCTGGATGGGCCAAGGGAAGACGGTCGTTTCCCACTAGGGATGCCAGGGAAAGGGAGGTCCCAAAGCAAAGACTGGTCGTCACACCACACTCCTTTCCTGCCCAGACTGGCTCAAGTACCCCTTCCCTCTGGGCTACCGCCCTGCCCAGGAGCAGCTGTGCTCAGGGTGAGGCCGGGACAGGTTCCTTCCCTCCCAGACTCCGGGCCTCAGTGTCCTGGCTGTCTGGGCTCAGGGCAGTGCCCCCAAGAGTCCCAGTCTGGGGGTCCCCGCTCGACATCTGCGGGTGAACCACATGCATCCCCCCTTCTCCATTCATCTGAATTCCTCAACCACGGGGTCTGGGGGCCCAAGACCCTCTGGTGCCCAGGGGTGCCTGGTCCTCGGAAGCGCTATCTGCCCATCCACGAGGTGGGTGGTGCCCCAGGTGAGCCCAGGTGTGTGTACTGGGGCCTTCAGGGCAGCTATGGGCAATGAGTTGGGGGCTGCAGGATCCTATCAGGTGAAGGGCTTGGCAGCTACCGGGGATGGCCCAGGCCCCATCTTCAGAACCCAAGGCCCACAGGTGAGGAGGCTTCAGGACTGAGGTGTGTGCCACTCCGTGGAGGGTGGGGTTACAGCACAAGGCCGGGGACAGTGAGGAGGATCACAGGGTTCCCTCTCCCCTGGCTGAAGTGGCAGACAATCTCCTGAGGTGCGGACGGTCCCATAAGGCCTGGGTCCCCTGTGGTGCGGGCGGCCCCGTAAGGCCTGGGTTCCCTGCGGTGTGGATGGCCCTGTGAGAACCAAGTTCCCTGTGGTGTGGACAGCCTGTGAGGCTGCCGTCCACACTGGGGCCTCCTGCCAAGGACTGGAATGTTCTCCATCGAGGCTTCCACAGTGTGCCCTCTGCACGGTCCCACCACCTCCCAGGGCTGCCCCCAGGTCAGACCCCCTGCTCCTGCCACGGTGGCCACACACAGACCGCAGGGCCCCCCACCCTAGCCAGGGCTGCTCATGCCAGCACCGAGATGACGACAGGTACAAGGGAGGGAAGTGGGGGTGGTTGTGGGCAGAGAGTTTGGGGAGGTTGTCATGCACTCCCTCCAAAATCCCCCCACTGTGCCTGCCCCACCTGCCAGGGGCAGTGGTACCTTGGGCTGAAAAGCACCCTGCAGGGAGCCGAAGGGGCCGGGGTGTGGGAGCAGGCTGGGCAGTCCCGGGATGGCAGGTGGGAAGGACGGGAAGAACTGTAAGAGAAGGAGAGTGGATGGAGTATGGGGCCCAAGTCCCCACCTCACCCTCTGCCTGTAACCAGGAGGTGGGACCAACGCAGCAGGGGCAAGGCCAGGCGAGGTACGGCCCCATCCACCCACAGCCCCACCTGCCCGCCCGTAGCCAGGGCCTGCGTGCACAGCGACACGCGCCGGGCCCCTTGGGGACACTCACACTCACGCTGGAATGTCGGAAGTAGGGGCTGTCCAGCTTGGGCGCGTACTTGTCAAACTGGAAGGGAAGGACGGGAAGGTGAGGCCCCGCACACACGACACCCTCGCTGGGCCCCGGCCCCCGCCCACCTGGCCGCGCTGGACAGTGACAGGACGGCGCTGTGCTTCCCGAGGCTGGCGGCTGCAGCCAGCCGTCCCAGGTTCCCCCACGGCTCTGAACTCAGTCTCAGGCCAGGGCGGCCCCTCCATTCTAAGGCTCCCCTTGCATGGGGTGGGAACTGGGGTCACTCGGGCAGTCTGTGTGCCCGGCTGAGACCTCGGGCATGAAGCCCTGGCTGCTGGGCCGTGCTGGGGACACACCCGGTAACTGACAAACTGGCCAGTTTCCAAATAAAACTCGAGAGAGTGGAGGGAACTTGAGCCCCCAGCAGCTCCCTGCTCAGACCGGGCCTCCGGGTCGGGGGACATGGGAGGCACCCTGAGTCCTGGTCCCTGTGTCCCTCAGGCCTGTCTGGGCCTTCCAGCCCTGGCAATGGGATCTAGTGCGGGTGTGAGGGTGTCCCATGCACGTGGGCACGGGGTGCCTGCCTAAGTCCAGGAACACGGCCCAGGGTGGGGACCTCATGGCACGGCTTGGGGTGGGGACACCAGAGGGCACGCTGGGGACTGGACAGACGGACGGATGACAGAGAGGTGCGGCCGGCCCCCCACCTCCTCCTGGGCTGGTGTGCGTGCGAGCGTGTGTCTGCGTGTGCCTGCTGCGTGTCCCCGCCCCACGCCCGCCCCCGCCCCCTGCCAGCACGCGGGCCTACGCACCGGCGGGGGTGCGGCGGGCGGCGTCGGGGGCAGCCCTGCGGGGAAGGGGGCGAATGTGTGTTGGTGCTGGTGTGTGTGTTGGTGCGTGTGCTGGTGTGTGTGCTGGTGCTGATGGAACTCCGCCCGCAGCAGAGCCCCCGGGCCCAGGGAGGCGCCAGGCCGCTCGGCGCTCTGCACCAGAAACCGCGTGTTCAGCTCTTGCCTGAGCAGCTCGTGATCTACAAGAGAAAAAGAGAGAGAGACAGAGAGGCACGTTGGCCGCGGGCTCCCGGTGGGGCGAGGCGGATAGTCACCTGGCACTCCCGGGGTCGGCAGGCCAAGCCGGGGTGGCCGCTCGCCACGTGCGGGCCCAGGGGTGCAGGTAAGAGAGGAGCCTGTGACCAAGTACCAATCAGAATCCCCGAATGAGGCTGGCAATACATGATTGGCTGGCTGAATGAGACCGACAGGCTGGCATCTAGAGGCAAGAGAGAACACGGTGAGCCCCTCCCCAGGAGCCAGGGTCCAGCCACCCCCAGGCCAGCGTCCTGGTCCCATCCCGGGACACATGGTCATCCCCAGCCTGGGCCAGCCTGACTCGGAGCCTGAGGAAGCGCCTGGGGGCTGAGGGAGGAAGCCTTCGCGGTTGGGGTTCCATTGGGATGGCGCCTGCTTGATGTGCGGTCCCCTCCTCCCAGGGCTCAGGACCCAGCAGGCTGCGGGGGAGGCCTGGCCCCAGCAGGGGAGGCCTGTGGGCCTGTCTCAACGTGAACACGTCTGCACATGCACGCGCACATGTGTCCTGCCTGTCCCCGCACGCACACGGCCCGTGGCCCAGCAGGGACCCCTGGGGAAAGGCACACCTGGAGGCACCATTCAGAGAGGTGCCCAGGATCCGCGGAGCCCGCAGCAGGTGGAGGGCCCGGCTGTGCGCCCCTCCCCAGTGGCTGTGTCCCCACACCCCCTACCCCCGCCCTGGGTGAGATCGCGGCCGAGACACCTACCGGCCGGGTGTCCTGGGAGGACCAGGCTGCTGGCCGGCAGCGCCGGGGGCGGGGGCAGTGTTGGGGGCGCGGCAAACATGGCCGCGTGGAGCTGGTGCTGCGCCTGGGCCCGGAGCGCCAGGTGTGAGGTAGACAGGTGGGGGCCCGGCCCGTGAGGCGACAGCGACACGTGCTTCCCCAGGCCCAGGGGGGCGCTGCTGCTCCTGCTGCGGGACACGGGGCTCAGTGCCTGCCAGCCCGGCCCCTGCAGAGCCCCCCAGCCTGAGGCCGCACAGGCCCCGCCCCCGCGGGGACCCCACCTGAGGCCGTGCAGGCCGTTGGCTGCCGCCTGGCCGTGGCCCGCGAAGGCGCCCAGGGATGCAGGCACGTGTGTCGGGAGCAGGCCGCGGGGCTGCGGGGGTGGCGGCTGCGGGGTGTGGCGGGGCGGGGCAGGGGGCTCCTTCTTCACCAGGGGGCTGGCGCGGGAGCCGGGCGGGGGCCCCGGGCAGGGCGCGGCGTGGGGCGCGGGGCTGGCCGCGGGCAGGAAGCTCTCGGCGCTGAGCTCACGGCTGCGCTCCAGGCCTGACACCTTGGGCACCGCCCCGGCCTTGGCCTCCGACTTCTCAAGCGCTGGGCCTGCAGAGAGAGGGTGGCTGCGTTCAGACCAGCAGGGCCTCGTCCCTGCCCCTCCTGTGGCCCAGAGAGCCCTGGAAGATGCCCGGTGCCCAGGCCATGTCTGGTCTCCTGCTGTGCCCCCATTTCAGATGAGGCAGTCACGGAGCCCACACAGCCAGCTGGATCTCACCGAGGCTCCAGGCCCCGCCCAGCGGAGGGAGCTGGCTTGGGAGCCCGGGCCTGGGTCGGGGGTCGGGGTGGGTAGCCCACCTGCCCGAAGGTGCATGCAGGGACAGGACAGGACCTGCAGGAGTCAGTCCCTGGGCAAGGGCTGCTATGACCTCATTTAACAGACAGAACCAAGACATATCAAGGACTTGGCCCAAGAGGGGAGCTGGATTTGAATGCAGGAGCTAGGGCCTGTGTGCCTATGCCTCATGTTCACTGCTCCCGGATGTGCCCCCAGCCCAGGACATGGCTCCATCCCACCCCAGCAGCAGCGCCCACAGCTGGTGCCCACCTTTTCTTTCTGGAACCCCCTCGTGGAAGGCTTGACCACTTCCCGGAGACTTGGGCAGGGACTGGGGGGGAGGCTGCCCCTGTGACTGCCCACCTAGACATGTTCCCTGCAGGTCCTGTGGGCCCATTTGAGCCTCTGGGGCCTGCCCCCCCCCCCCCCCCGCACTCCCCAAACCCTCCTTTTGAGGCCCCTTCAGGCAGGTCTCAGATCAAGTCCCCAGGAGCCAGGAGAGGGCAGTGTCCATGCAGCGGAGCTCCTGTTGCCTGGGGTCAGGAGCTGTCACAGTCAGGGGGTCAGGAGCTGTCACAGTCGGGGGCCAGTTTCACAGAAGCAAAACCAGGTTCCAAATGCGACATGCCTCCTGTCCCTGGCAGACCCTGCTTCCTTCCTGAGGCCTTGGGATGGTGGAGCCATGGCCCACGGGGACAGCTGCAGCCATCCCTGCCCCATGTGACCATGGAGCCTGGTCTGCTGGGGCCTCAGGCAGCTCCTCCCAGGCAAAAACAGGCAGCAGGAAGCAGCCCCATCTTCACCCTTCATCTGGGGCCAGGCCTTCCACAGCAGCCACCACCCAGTGACCACAGAGAGGCTGTGCAGGGGACACAGGAGAGAGGGAGCCCACAGCACTGTCTCCACCAGTTTTCCCAGCCCCCTGGGTCAGCCCCACCGGACCTCTCCTCCTCTCTCCCACATCTCCAAGCCAGCCCTTCGCACAGTAAGAGCCGTGATCAGGATGGAAAGAGACTTGGGCTGCGGGCCTCCTGTGCCCTTCTAGCACCTCCAGCCCTCACTGGCACATTGTCCATCCAGATGCAGCAGCAGCAGCCGCGGCAGTGAGCTGAGTATTCAACAGCCCCACGTGACACTCTCTCTGCAAGGCCAGCTGCCTCTCCTGTTGGGGTCCGTCCCATGCACACCCCTTCCGACACCACTCCATCTGCACCTGCTTTGCTGAGATGCTCTGATGTGAACAAGCTTCCAAAACTTGAAGGCAGGTGAAGGCCACGACTGCTACAGGGCAGTAGGGCCCCTCCCTGCCGGCGTTGGCAGGGCCTGTCCTGTCTAATCACATCCGGGTGAAGCCGTCCCAGCAAAAGGGCGGTTCCAGCTGGAAACCCAGAGAGGTGGGAGCCGAGACCCCATGGTTCTGCCAGAGATGCTGCCCGCCTAGGCCCTGGTGTGGGAATCCCAGGATCCCAGCACCAAGGAGGCCCTAAGAAGACGCGGGGGCTACCCCCTCTGGAGAGGGTTGCTGGACCGTAAACACCCCGCCCCACAGCTCACGGCCACAGGGTATGACAGCCTGGCCTGGAAAGGCTCTTCAGGCCCCTCTACCGCACCACAGGGCCTCGCAGGCTGCAAAGCCAGGGACGTGAGTCTGAGTCCTGTTTCTCTTTCACTCAGCAGCCTCAGGTGCTTGTGATGCCTGTGGCGGGGGGGCCTCCAGTGCCAGCTGGTCCTGAGTGTCTGACCCCACGAGCCTGGGGAGGGCCTGAGAGCAGGCGTTCCTAATGGTTCCACCTTGGCAGCCGCTGCTGCGAGCGGAGCCCAGGCCCTGCCTACGGCTCAGTGGCCTCCTCTACTCTCCCCTGCTCCTGGGGGCTTCCCAGCAATCCCAGCACCCTAGTTCGACCCAGTTCTGCACCCCAGGCCCCAAGGCCATCTCTCCCCAGACTTCAGGGGGATGTCCTGCCACCAAGATGCAGGGCGTACCATGTCCCTTCAGAGGCCCAGGAGCTGAGCTGAGGGGGACCCACTTACCTTTATCAGTTCCTGGGGCAAAGAGCTTCTCGGAGCCCACGGATGCCTAGAGAGAGAGAAAGGGGTCGGGGCAGTCAGGGTGGTCCTCATCCTCGTGGACACTGCACCCGATGCCTACACACAAGTCTGGGTGGGTTTCCAGCAGAGCCAGGCAGGATGTGCCCTTGTGGATGCCCCATGTATGAGGTGAACACGCTTAGTCCTGAGCTCCACACGTGTGTACATGTGCTCACACCGGGGGCACACGGGCCCCTCTCTGCTCAGAGCAGCTTCCTAGAGGGGGTCTGAGTGAAGATGGGGTTTGAGGGGGGATCAGGAACCAAGGCTGTTGCTGGCGTGCCCTGGGGGAGCACTGGCATTTGGCAAATCTGCATCCCTCCCAGGAGAACCAGCACCAGGAGCTGTTTGGGCCCCCACCCGTCAGGCCAGAGGTGGATGATGGAGAATCCCAGAACACACGTCCTGTTCCCAACCACGGCCCAGCACAGGCGCCTTGGCAAAAGTGAGAGAACCAGGATACCGACCAGGCTGGACATCTGGGTCCACCAGGCCGCAGGACACCTCGCTATGCTCCCGGGCTGGCTGAGCTCCAGGCCTGGTGCCCAGCGCCCACAGGACACTGCGCTATGTACCTGGGGCCATTTGAGCTCCCAGCACCCACAGGACAGCGCGCTATGTGCCTGGGGCCGGCTGAGCTCCCAGCAGCCACAGAACACCGCGCTACGTGCCTGGGGCCGGCCGAGCTCCCAACACCCATGGACACCGCACTATGCTCCCAGGCTGGCCGAGCTCCAGGCCTGGTGCCCAGTGTTGCTGAGAGGCAGCTGAGTGTCCTGGGCCACGTGGGGGAGCCTCTCAGAGGGTCAATCACAGAAATTGCGCAGGCCCACTCCTCCGTCTCTTTCAGAGAAACTCACCCAACCACCCACCACAAGCGGATGGCAAGAGCGTGGGCCTGTCAGGGCGAGAGCATGGGCCTGTGGCTACTGATAGGGAGGGGTGGACGGAGAGTCCCACGCTCTGGGGGACTTCACAGCAGTTTTCAGGAATGAGCTTGGTTAAGAATGACCTTAAATAGGTATTTCCCCCCTAGTTTCTTCTTTTTTGTTTTTGTTTTGATTAGACAGCTTCACTGAGTTGTGGACTGAACATTTCTGTACACCTGGAATTCACACGTTGAATTCACCCCCCAGGTGATGGGATCAGGATGTGGAGGGTGATGAGGTCATGAGGTATTGAGTGTGGATGGAGCCTCACGAACGGGATCAGTGCCTTATAAAGGGCTCCAGAGAGCGGCCTAGCCCCTTCCACCATGTGAGGACACAGCAGGAAGGCACGCTCTGTGAACCAGGAAGCCCTCACAGGGACTCTGCCATGCCTTGACCTACTTGCTGCCTCCAGCACTGTGAGCTGTGCATGTCTATTGTGGACAAGGCACCTGCTGGGGTACTGGGCCAGAGCAGCCCGCATGGACTAAAGACTTGAGATGTAATTCACATACCATCCAGCTCACCGTCTAACGCTTACAATTCACTGGCGTTTAGTATGTTCACAGTGATGTATCTGTCACCATGGTCAATTACAGAACATCGTCATCACCCCAAAAAGAAACCCTGACCCATAACCCTCACCCCAACCCTGGGAAACCACAAATCTTTCTGTCTCTGCAGAGCTGTTCTTTCTGAACTTCCATGTGAACGCTGTCAGGAGACATGGACCTGCTGTGACTGGCTTCTCTCACTGCACGGCTTTTGACGTTCACCTACCCTGCAGTGTGCACCCTGGAGAGATCGGGGACACTCCGTGTGTGGAGGAAGCAACTGCAAAGAAGTGTTATGTGGCATCTGGACAATGTGCCTGTGCTTGGGCACGTACACACACTCGGGCATATACACACTCGGGTACGTGTACATGGGCACACTCAGGTACATGTATGTGAGCACACTCTCGGGTACATGTACGTGGGCACACTTTCACTCTCGGGTACATGTACGTGGGCACTCAGGTACGTGTATGTGGGCACACTCACTCTCGGATATGTGTACGTGGGCACACTCTCGGGTATGTGTATGTGGGCACTCTCTCGGGTACGTGTACGTGGGCACACTCGGGTACGTGTACGTGGGCACACTCACTCTCGGGTACGTGTACGTGAGCGCACTCTTGGGTACGTATAGGTGGGCGCACTCGGGTACGTGTACATGAGCACGCTCTCGGGTACGTGTATGTGGGCACTCGGGTACGTGTACGTGGGCACACTCACTCGGGTACGTGTACGTGAGCACACTCTTGGGTACATGTAGATGGGCGCACTCGGGTACGTGTATGTGAGCACGCTCTCAGGTACGTGTATGTGGGCACACTCTCACTCTCGGGTACGTGTACGTGGGCACTCGGGTACGTGTACATGAACACACTCACTCTCGGGTACGTGTACGTGAGAGCACTCTTGGGTACGTGTACGTGGGCACTCGGGTACGTGTACGTGAGCACACTCACTCTCGGGTACGTGTACGTGGGCACACTGACTCGGGTACGTGTATGTGGGCACTCTCGGGTACGTGTACGTGGGCACTCGGGTACGTGTACGTGGGCACACTCACTCTCGGGTACGCGTACGTGAGCAAGCTCTCGGGTACGTGTACGTGGGCCCTCTCGGGTACGTGTACGTGGGCACACTCACTCTTGTGTACGTGTACGTGGGCACACTCACTCTCAGGTATGTGTACGTGAGCGCACTCTTGGGTACGTGTAGGTGGGCGCACTCAGGTACGTGTACGTGAGCATGCTCTCGGGTACGTGTACGTGGGCACTCTCGGGTACGTGTACGTGGGCACACTCTCGGGTACGTGTACGTGGGCACTCTTGGGTACGTGTACGTGGGCACACTATCGGGTACGTGTATGAGGGCACACTCGGGTACGTGTACGTGGGCACTCTCGGGTACATGTACGTGGGCACACTCACTCGGGTACGTGTATGTGGGCACACTCACTCTCGGGTATGTGTACGTGGGCGCACTCAGGTATGTGTAGGTGGGCGCACTCAGGTACGTGTATGTGGGCACGCTCTCGGGTACGTGTACGTGGGCACACTCTCGGGTACATGTACTTGGGCACTCTCGGGTACATGTACGTGTGCACTCTCGGGTACGTGTATGTGGGAACACTCACTCTCGGGCACGTGTACGTGAGCACGCTCTCGGGTACGCGTATGTGGGCACTCGGGTATGTGTACATGGGCACTCGGGTACGTGTACGTGGGCACACTCTCAGGTACGTGTATGTGATCACTCTCGGGTACGTGTATGTGGGCACACTCACTTGGGTACGTGTACATGGGCACTCTCGGGTACGTGTATGTGGGCACACTCACTCTCGGGTACGTGTACATGGGCACACACTCTCAGGTACGTGTACGTGAGCGCACTCTTGGGTATGTGTACATGGGCGCACTCGGGTATGTGTGTACCTGGGTGGCAGTGTGTGCATAGATGTTTGTGCCCATGAGCATCACGTGTGTACGTAGGTGCGAGAGTGTTGACGTCCATGTTGGTGAAACTGTAGAACAGGTCTCGAGCTCGTGTCCACTAGGAGAGAGCAGTCCGCTCTTGGGATAGTTGGGGTGGGGGGCACAAGAGACTCGGCTTAAACCCTCCCATTTTAAGTTTTTACAAAGGAGACTGCTTTCTGGTAATATTTGTGTAACTGAAATGTAACAATGACAAAGGTAATAAAATAAACAGCTTTCGCTACCAGGGAGGGGCCAGCCAGGCTTGCCGAGCAAGCACGGCTGTGAGAGACCAGGGCGTGGGGAGCATCTGACTCGGAGGCTGGGTGCTGGGAGACGGGGGCTCTATGCTTGTCTGTCCCCGATCTGTAACATGATCTGTGACTCTTAGGGTTAAAACAATAAAAAAGGATTTAGGAAGCTGGCTGGTGAAAAGTGCACAAGACCCACAGCTCTCTAACTTGCTAAAATCTGGGAGGGCAGCCAGACGTGGTGGCTCACACCTGTAATCCCAGCACTTTGGAAGGCTGAGGCAGGCAGATCACGAGGTCAGGAGATCGAGACCATCCTGGCTAACATGGTGAAACCCCATCTCTACTAAAAATACAAAAAACTAGTGGGTGTGATGGTGGGTGCCTGTAGTCCCAGCTACTTGGGAGGCTGAGGCAGGAGAATGGCGTGAACCCGGGAGGCGGAGCTTGCAGTGAACCGAGATTGCGCCACTGCACTCCAGCCTGGGTGACAGAGCGAAACTCCATCTCAAAAGAAAAAAAAAAAACCTTGGAGGGCAAGGGCAGGGGCCCTCCCAGAGCCAGGAAGCTCGACAGGGCTTGAGCCAGCCCAGAGGGGCACTGGGCGTTGGGAAGAGGCCTGCTGTCCCCAAGCCACAGCGCACGTTTCCCATCACCCCCATCAAAATCCCAAGCAGGTATCTGGAACACATGCATTACTAGGTCCTTACTACGGGAGCTGCTTCCCCTGAATCCCGCACGGCCCAGCCAAGGGAGCTGCGCTGCTGTCCAGGGTGGAGAGGAGGTGGCTCAGGGTCCACTGGGGCCTGATGTGAGGCTGTGGTGAAGCCAAGCCCAGCTGTCCAGAGGGCAGGGACACCCGTGTTCAGCAACTGGCAGACGGGTCAACGGTAAGCGTGTGGCGAGACAGCGCCTGCCTCAGCCACACATGCACATGGAGGAGCTGTTGACACACGCTCCGTGAGCCTCAGAAACATCACAGGAGCTAAAGCCAGACCACAAAGAGCATGCAGCCATGTGACCGTGAGCGCAGCCCCAGCCACAGCAGCCAGAAGGGTGCTGGGGGTGGACAGGAGCTCGGGGGTTCAGGGGCGACGGTGGTGGGTGTACAGTCGTAGGTATATGTCAAAAAGCAAACCTCACACTGAAAATAGCTGCCTTTACCGCAGAAATAAATAGGTGCATTTTACCACCAGTAAATGACAGCACTGGAAACCAACGAAACGATGCGACACGATGCCGGGACGGACGGACAGACGGACGGAGATCCAAGAGTGGGATGAGAAGCCCCAAAGTTCCCACGGATGCTGGGACGGACGGAGAACCACAAAGCAGAATGAGGAGACCCAGATGTGATGCAGGCTGTGGGGGCGAGGCATGGGGTGCAGGCTGTGGGGACCAGGCATGGGGTGCAGGCTGTGGGGGCCAGGCGTGGGGTGCAAGCTGTGGGGGCCAGGCGTGGGGTGCAGGCTGCAGGGGCCAGGCATGGGGTACAGTGTGTGGGGACCAGGTGTGGCGTGCAGGCTGTGGGGCCAGGAGTGGGGTGCAGGCTGCAGGCTGTGGGGGCCAGGAGTGGGGTGCATGCTGCAGGCTGTGGGGGCCAGGCGTGGGGTGCAGGGTGCGGGGACCAGGCGTGGCATACAGGCTGCGGGGACCAGGCGTGGGGTGCAGGCTCTGGGGGCCAGGCGTGGGGTGCACGCTGCGGGGGCCAGGCATGGGGTGCAGGCTGTGGGGGCTAGGCGTGGCGTAGGTCCTTCAGAGCAAACTCCTGTTTCACCCCCTTCTCGAAATAATTCCAGACAGATCACAGACATAAAAGTGAAAAACCGTCAATGTATCAGAGAAGACCAGGTGTGGATTCCACCTTCTTGCTGGAATTCCACTAGTCATATCGCAAAAGCCCAAACCACAGAGAAGGCCAGCGGGTCCATGCCTGCGAGATGGCAAGAGCCGAACAGGGCCTGCCACACCCACACGCGCCCAAAAGGCCCCTGCACGGGAGGAAGGTGGGCCCCTGGGAAGGGGGCAGTGGTTGGGCCCCGCATGTGCACGTGTTAAAGGGCTGCGGTACAGCTGGTGTGAGGGGATGCGGAGCTCCTGGCACTGACGCTACATGGCCTACTCGCCCTGTGCAGTTCCTGGGGGGGTGAGGGGTCCATCCACCTGCTGAGGTCCGGCAGTGGCGGGGGTCCTGCAGCCCAGCCTCCTGCTAGGTGAAACACCAACTCTGTGTCCAATGTCCCCAGCCACCAACCCCCAGGCAGTGAAGTAGAACGTGCTTCTGAGAGGAGGGGGCCGCTGTTCAGACCCAGCTCAACCATGCAGGGGCTGGGTCAGATGGAAGCTAGGAGATCCCGGCACCCCATGCAGGGACCCTCCCAGCCCCAGCCCAGGGCCCCGATGACCCTCTCCCTTCCCCAGCCTTGCAGCCACCACCCCTTGAATCCTGGCTTGTTACAAAGAAAGAACGACAAGAACCTCTCACCCCTAGGAAGTCGGGGGCCCGGAGGTTGGGGCGTGTGCCTTTCTCCCCTCTGCTCGCCTCAACATCATCTCCCAGAAGTGTGGCTCCCATGGGGTTTGCCTCCACCTCCCTGCCCCATCCAGCCATTGCTGGTGACCCAGGCTGCGCAGTGACCATCCAGCATCAGAAAAGGGAAGGACTCCGAGAGAAATAGGAGGAACAGTGAAGGGGTCTGCGCAGGTGGGCAGGGAGGAGTCCAGACCAGCCTTTGGGCCTCCGGGGGCTCGGGGCTCCTCAGAAAGAGCTTGGCACTTCCTTGGCCGTGCCCGTCCCCAGCAGTGACAGCACCAAGCGCTCCCTTGGGCCAGGCCCCCAAATCTGGGCCCCTCACACAGCAAGGATGGGGATGATGCACCCCAGTGCTGCTCCACGCCAGCCAGAAACCAGGCATTGAACGCCCAGGCCTGCCACAGCCCCCTGGGGTCTCGCCTGGGCCTGCACCATCCTCCTGGGAGGCCTTCCGGACACTCATCTGAGGGGCTGCCCCGTCTCTGGCACCCACACGGGCCCTCTTCTTGGCTGGCGTCCCGGGTTTGAGTGGCCTCTTCACTAGGTGGCCTACCTGTTAACTGCCCCCCCCCGTGGTTGGTGCGGCAGGCCCCACTACGCTGCCAGGACTCTCCAGGGTCCAGGAAGGAGGTGGGTGCTGAGGCCTACCAGGTGGGCAGAGGGAGGAAAAGCCAGCTCAGCCTGCAGTTTGACGGCCAACCCAAAAGGCAGACACCAAAGCACAGTCCCCAAAGCCGGCCCTCGTCTCTAGAGTAACCACAGGCTGGAGCCCTGTCGGGGCTGTTTCCCTCACTGGGACTCAAACACTCTAGTGGGTTCCGCTCCACGTCCCAGGCTCGAGCACAAGCTCCCCTGGGCCACAAGGGGGCGCCCCAGACACCAGCAAAGCCAAGAGGGCTGCAGGGGAGGGGAGGGTCCTCCGCACGGGCCGCGCCACTGGGGCCATCCAGCACCCACGCTGGTCACACCACAGTGGGCCCTACACTTAGCAGACAAGTTTGCTCGGGGAAGTTGAGCATGGGTGCGCCTGGGGTCCTCGGCCCTAGCAGAGACCCGGAGCGCAGCTGGCCTCCACCTCACAGTGAGAACCCGGACACCTGGCCAGGTGCAGCCACGCCCATTCCGGAGGGCTGAGAGCAGACCAGGGGCCGGCCCTCTGGGGGCCTGGCCCAGGCTCCAGCCCCTTCCTAGACCACACACAGGAGCTGCACCTTCTGGGGCTCGTTCTCCCACGCGGTCCCTCAGCTCTTTCCCTTCTAGGACAGGGCTTCTGGCGCTGGCCAGCTGACCTAACGGGGGTGGCAGCCCCAGGGGCCACCAGACCCGCGTTAACTTCCCAGCCATGATATGCAGGAACGTGACCCAGGCGCGAGCAGCCGCCTTCACCTCCTGTCCCGGCGCTGAGCCCGCGTGGGGTGGAGGGAAGGGGGTCACTCCAGCCCGGGGTACAGGTGGGAGGACTCCGGGCCGGCAGGCTCAGGGTCCCTGCGGAGAGGCAGGGGGGACGCCAGGGCGAGCCTCGGCCCCCGCGAGGTGCACAATCCCGGTGGCGGGCGGAGGTCAGGGCGCGCTTTGTCTGCTAGGACCCGACCAGCGGAGCAGCCTCGGCCAGACACGCGGCGCAGCCTGGGCTAGCCGCGCCCCGCCCCAGACAAAGAACTCCAACTCGGGGCAGGTGAGCGCGGCGCCGGGAACCCGGGTGGCCGATTCCGCACCGGGGCGCAGACAAAGGCGCGCGCCCCCACAACGCTCAGCCCCGCCTCCACCGCCGGATCCCGGGTGCCCGACCCGGGCCTGGGACCCTCGGCCGCGCCGCACCCCTGTCCGCCAGCCGCCACGTGCGCCCCCGGGAGGACGCGGTCTCCGAGCTCTGCTCCGGGAGAGGCAGGGTGGGCAGAAGGCCCGGGGATCTCGGGCGTCCCGCTCTTCTGGGGGGCGGTCGCTCCCTCCCTCCTGTCCCCCAAAGTCCCGATCCCTCTCCGGAGTCCGCAGCGCGCACTTACCTCGCCGGCGCCCCAGGCGGTCGCCACTAGTCCCGGGGCCGGAACCCGGGTGCATGGAAGCGGGTGCGGAGCGCGGCCCCTGGGTGGCCCCGGCCCGTCCAGGCGACCCCTCTCCCCGCGTGCCCTGCTCAGCCGGAGCTCGGGCCGGGGACGCGCATGTCCGCCGCGCCGGCTCTGCGCGCTCTGGGCGGCACTCGGTGCGCTCTCGGCGGGCGCAGCGCGGGACCCGAGGCGGCGGGCGCGGAGCTGGGCGCGCGGGAGGCGGGAGCGCGGGCGGGGCGGGGGCGGGGCGCGGGCAGACCCGACTAATCCAGCCCCGAGGCGCCGATCTACCCGCGCCCGCCGCCGGCCCGGGGTCCGAACGCGCTGCCTCCGATCGCGGCCACCCGGGGAAGCGCGCGCAGCGCCGGCCGCACTAAGCGCTGTGTGGGCGCTGCTCCTCCGGTCCTCACAACAAAAAGTTGTGGACAGCTGCCACCCCGCTCCCAGAAGGGAAAACTGAGTCAGAAAGGGGGACAGCCAGGCGCGGTGGCGGGCGCCTGTAACCCCAGCACTTTGGGAGGCCAACGTGGGCGGATCACTTGAGCCCAGGAGTTCGAGACCAGCCTGACCAACATAGGGAGACCCCCGTCTCTACAAAATAAAAAATTAGCCAGAGGTGGCGGCGCGCGACTGTGGCCCCCGCTACTCGGGAGGCTGAGGTGGGAGGATCAATTGAGCCCGCGAGGTGGAGGCTGCAGTGAGCCGAGATTGCACCACTGCACTCCAGCCTGGGTGACAGAGCAAGACCCAGTCTCAATAAAAGGAAAAAAGAGCGACCTCATTGCCACTGTGGAGAGCTGGCACCTTAGGAGAGGAGCCCTCCCCCCAACCACCCCCTGCAAGTCCCGCCCTCCCTGGGCCTCGGTTTCTCCCTCTGTGAAACGGGGGTGCAAAGGCGGAGACGGCTCCAAGCAGCTGCTGTAGCTGCAAACGGCCGCACAGCGCACCCCCCAAGACCACCGCCCTGAACCCCTTGGGAGGGACAGGAAGCACCTGGCTCTCCCTTAGGGTGGGGCGCTTGAATTCGGATCCAAACCCAGCCACGCCTTCCTGCAAAGGCTGCTTATGTGCCCCTGGCCGACCCAGACACCCCGGGCAGGACCTTCCATCCCAGTGCCCACTCAGGCAGAAACCAGGACACCAACTGCGAACCCAAACGTTATGAATAATGGAGGAAGGGCACAACTCTGGACCCGGCAGTTGGGAAGTGTTTAAGGTCTGGTCCCTCCAAGCTGCTGCGTGGCTGGGGGCACACAGGGAGGCCGGCTCTGGTCGGGCCAGGGACAGAGGACTTGGGCACAGGTTTCAGGAATGAGGTGGGAGCTGGGGCCACGTTTCTATTTCTGGGCTTGGAAGCCTGGCCCAGGCAGGGCCATCCATGGGGGAACCTGCAGCCATTCAAACCGCGGGAGCGGCTCCCACACGGGTTCGATGGAGCCCTCTGCAAGCTAGACCAGCACTTTCTATTCCCAAAGGCGCCAGCATGCGCAGGACACCTCCAACGGTATAGAAGGAGTCGCCAAGGTGGGCCTCAGCCAGGGAGTTCCAGCCCTCAGGTTCTATTTGAACTGTTTAACCAAATACACGTATTCCCTTTAGCAGCAAGTGGCCCCCAAATTCCTGCTGTTTCCTGCCATGAAAACGGCATGCACTTGTGCACTTCCAGATGTACTGCGTGCCGCAAGCCACAAGGCCCTGAAGCCTGTACTCTCAGGACTTGGACAGGTCACCACTCGTCTCACTGACGAGCAAACAGACGTGCTGCTGGCGTGGCTGGTCTATGGCAGAGCTGGGCTGAGCCAGCAGGCTGGCTGCAGGGCTCATGGCTCAGCAGGGACACTCCTCTAGGAAGGTGGTGGGCCACTCCTGAGATGGGGATGGGGCTGTTCCATTTGAGATGCGTGGAGCCCTCAGGGAGATGTCAGGGTTAGGGTCAGGCCCAGGGTACTGGCCTGGGCAAAACCAGCCAGGAGGGACCGTGAGGACAAAGGCCATGGAGGGGCCCTGTGTCGAGGTCATTTCTGTCCATTGGGAGTCTGGATGGCGAGGCCCACAGAGAGGGAACGGGCAGCGGGAGGGGAGGAGAGAAGACAGACTCAGGCACAACTCTAGCTCAGCCCCTTCCTGCATGCCTGGCCCTGGGAGGGATGCCATCCCCGGGCCCTGCTCTGGGGTCCCTGCATAGATGGGGCCAGTGTATCCTCAGCCCTGAGAAGCTGTGCTGCCATCGGCTCCTTCTCCGGGTGTAGAGCACAGGGGCCCGGGGTCCGGGGAGTTGGGGGATCAGGAAGAAGGAATTGAGGGGCAGCAACTGGCCAGCTCCAATTGGGCTACGGCCACAGTCTCAATGTGGCCAGCTTCTCTCTTGGGACCTCACCACTCCAATCACAGGAGAAGCCATCTTCCTCCCACAAACGAGGCTTCCAACCCCACTTTCCAACCTCAGTCCCGAGGCTGCCTTCAGCACTGACTGTCCAGGAACAGGTAGAGATCCTGGCCTGGGTCAACAGGGTCGAAAACCCAGCCTCGAGCCCTGCCCCACAGCCCTGCGCCCCAGTTTGGGAGTGAAACTAGACCCTGAGAACCGGGGGCAGGTCTGTGTTTTATTTAGAAAGGAGAGTAGCTCTGATATGAAAGATGTAACGAGGTTAGAAGTCTAGAAGGAAGCAGAGTGGGAATAGATTATCTGGAGAAAGAAAGGCATTCAGTGGAGAGCACGCTGATATTAAACATCAGGCTTCCAGGCCAAATATACATAATCCACTTAGGGACTTGATGGTGGTGTTCAGAGGCACATTTATCCAAAGCTTACGGTTCAGCAACCACACAACTGTAACTGTCTGTCATCGTTATGCACCGGCGGGGGGTCTGGGGGGGTCATCATGGGAAGGTGCTGGAGACCCCAACCATTACCAGGGAGTGCAGGGCACATAGCGTCCTCTCAGCCATGCTGCCCCAGCCACCCCGGGACACTGGATCACCCTGGGAACTGCCCTGGGGGGCACCCAGCCTCCAATTGGCCATGGTTAGCTGAGTGCCGGGGCCGGGAGACCACAAGACTGCTTCCTCAAGGCTGCCACTCTGCGGGGCATATATCCTTGAATTGGGCTGTGTGGCCTAGTGACCATGATGCCGCCAGGTCCGAGGACAGGGGTGGGGGGCAGCAGGAAGGCCTGGAGAGGGGCATCCCACAGGACAGGGGTGGATGGTGGGGGCAGCAGGCAAGGCCTGGAGAGGGGCGTCCCACAGGACAGGGGTGGATGGTGGGGGCAGCAGGAAGGCCTGGAGAGGGGTGTCCCACAGGACAGGGGTGGATGGTGGGGGCAGCAGGAAGGCCTGGAGAGGGGCGTCCCACAGGATGAACACTTAGACACGCCTAGCAGGCTCTGGACTGGGGGGGTTGGGCCTAGGCCTGCGCCTGCTATTGCAGGCCACGGCCATTTTAGCAGTGTGGCTTTGCCATGGAATAACTCTGCAGTTCTGCCTGCCACAGAGGTGTGCACTCTCTGAGCAGGGCTGTGGTGCATAGGTGAGGGGTAGGCCAGGCTCCCCAGGCCCGAGGGTGGTTTCATGGGGAGCCCGGAGAACCGTGCGTTTGCCATCTCCATCCAGAATGTCGGGAAAAAAGCAAAAGCCAGAATCACCTATAGAGATGCTCAGAGGCTGCCGGCCCGGAAATGCAAATCCCAGAAAATTTCAGCTCCTGGGGAAAGGGCAGAAGGCGCCGGAACTTCGCAGAAACCAGGGAAAGCCTCTGAGCAGAGAGGATCCCAGGGGCTGGGGGAAGAGCCCAGGGATGCTGTGCCGAGGCCCTGATGGCAGCACCTTCCCGAACCCTGAGGCCACAACCGGCCCTGCAGGCTGGTACACAGGCACGAGTGCCCTCTAGGAGAAAGATGGGGCCACCTGCAGGCCCCAAGCCCCCACCCATCCTGATCCTCAGATGGGGCTGTCCCAGGTTATCCAGGTGAACCTAAATCCGAGCACTGACATTTTGAGGAGAAGAGACACAAAAACACACACAGAGGAGGGGCCACGTGAGGACGGACAGGGGCAGAGACAGGAGTAATGCGGCCACCAGCCAGGGATGCCGGGGTCACCAGGAGTGGGAAGAGGCAGGAAGGATCCTCCTCTGGGGCCTCTGGAGGGAGCTCGAAACTGACACCATGATGCCGGACTTGTGGGTGTGGCCCCCATGCTCACGCTCGGGTGGGGCGGCTACCATGAAGGCCACGGGACACCACGGCCCCGGGCTGCCTGCCGGGGAAAGCCGTGACCCCCTCCGGAGATACACCACGGCTGCATTCCCAACCGAGCAGAGCTGTGCACAGCGCAGGTTTAACATTTGTTAAATATTAAATCACAGGAAACGCGTACCTCCCCCAAACCCATCGAATTCGGCCATCCCCACAGAGGCCCGGGCCGGCGCTACTCCATTTTACAGGCAAGGAAACCAGGGCTCAGAAGGTCTGCCGTGGAGGTCGCCCCCAGCAGGGGGCAGGATGGGGCCAAAGGCCACACAAGCTTGTCGCCAGAATGTTTGGTTTCCGGTTTCGAGATACAGTTCCAACTGCACATTTTATTTTTCAATTTTTTGAAGACAGAGTCTCACTTTGTCACTCAGGCTGGAGTGCAATGGCACAATCTCAGCTCACTGCAGCCTTGACCTCCTGGGTTAGGTGACCCTCCCTCCTCAGCCTCCCGAGTAGCTGAGACTACAGGCACGCACCACCACACCCAGCTAATTTTGTATTTTTTGTAGAGACGGGGTTTTGCCTTGTTGGCCAGGCTGGTCTTAAACTCCTGACCTCAGGTGATCCGCCCGCCTCGGCCTGCCAAAGTGCTGGGAGTACAGGCACCCGCCACCACACCTGGCTAATTTTTGTATTTTTAGTAGAGACGGGGTTTTGCCATGTGGGCAAGGCTGGTCTCGAATTCCTGACTTCAAGTGATCTGCCCGCCTCAGCCTCCTGAAGTGCTGGGATTACAGGCATGAGCCACCGCAACTGGCCCAATTGCACATTTTAGAAAAGCATTAAGATGCATGTTTAACATCAATTAAATTACATTTATTTAAACATACTAATCAAAACCCACCTTATGAAACATCCTTTCTGTGACACCCTCGTCTGTTCCAAATCCACTCTGGGCCGCTGTTTTCGGACCCCAGTTTCTGCTGGTGCCCTGCAATGACGCCCCCAGCTGGGCCTCCTGAGGGTGTGGGTTGCCCTCGAGGCTTCTGAGGCAGGGCAGCACCTCCTCCACATGCCAGGGGTGAGGGCCTGAATGGGGGCCCTTGTCACTGCTCCCTGCCACTGCCCAGGGTCCTCTGCTAACTGCTGACCCCTCCCAAGGCGGCGAGGCCCTTCCCGACGCTTCAAGGTCTGACGCCCGCTGTGGTGTTTGTGGGACCCTCGAGGTGCCCCGTGGTGACTGATGGCTCTGAGCCCCTTCTCTGGACTTCTGGGTTTCCAGTGCATCCTAAATCTTCCTTTGCCCCGACAGGGACACCACAGAGCCCTCAGGACAATCCAGGCTCTGTTCTTGGAGCCCCGTGAGCGAGGCCAGGCCCGTGGAGTGGAGCAGCTGCCCAGGTACAGCCAAGTGGGGCCTCTGAGGCTGGGAAAAGCAGGAAACCAATTCCCCTGAGGTCGGTACCTTGACTTCAGCCTGGTGAGACCCGCCCTGGACCTCCAGCTCAACCGCTGCCACCAGCTTGTGCCACTCTGAGTGACTGTGTTTACGGGGACTTGTCATAGCAGCTGTGGGACGCTGAGACCCCCTTCTGCTCGCGTTGCCCCGAGTCTGTGATGTCACTGCCTCAGCCAGGCCCCGCTTCTGCTGGGACCGGTGCAGAAGCCTCGCTGGCTGTTGGGCCTTTGATCTGAGGACCCGGGTGCTCGCTCTGTGGTGGTCATGACCTTGGTCCTCAAAGGGACAGACAGGTCCGCACCTTCTGCCCATGCCCTCAGCCTGGCTCCAGTGAAGCATGGATACCAGCTCAGGGTGGGGCGCCACCCCTTCCTGCCCCCAGCAGGCCCCCCACAAACGCCGAGTTCTACCACGTGGGACCCAGGCAAGCCGGGCCCCACAGCCTGCCATACAGACAGCACAGACGGCCTGTCTCGGGGACCCAACCACCCAAGGCCCCCATGCCCCACTGAGCCAACCCTCTCTAGGCCCTGCTGGGCTCAGCAGCCCCAGGTCAAAGTGCAGGGCTCAGGCAGGAGGGTGGCGGCTTCAGAACCCCGCACACCCTGTGAGGTCACCCCATGGTCACCTGGTGTGGGTAGGGTCTATGTCCAGCAAAGGGAGTCCTGGCCCAAGTTCACCAGAGACGGTAGTACCAGGGATACCGCTCCCTGCACTTCCGTCCCTAGGGAAGGATGGATGGGCCTCCAAAGCCCCCGGAACGGTGCTCCCAGGAGTGGGCTGGGGTGGGTGGGTGTGAGTCACACACAGAGGAAGGCCTCCGTGAGCCACATATTCATGCAGCAACCCTTCCTCAGAAGGTGCCTGCCTGGCCTACCGGCAGCCGGATATAACAAAGGCATAACCCACACACTGGAAACTTCCCAGGACCCTGTGGAGGCCAAGCAACTGCAGGGTGAGTGCCCATGGCAGGGGCCTCCAGCCTGTCCAGCTGTCCACTGCCCTTCTGTCTAACCTGACCAGCCGTCCATCTATCCTCTGTCTGTCCTGCAGGGTGAGTGCCCATGGCAGGGGCCTCCAGCCTGACCATCTATCCATCCATCCTCTGTCTGTCCCGTGGGGTGAGTGCCCATGGCAGGGGCCTCTAGCCTGTCCAGCCGTCCACCACCCTCGGTCCATCCTGCAGGGTGAGTGCCCATGGCAGGGGCCTCCAGCCTGTCCAGCCGTCCACTGCCCTTCTGTCTAACCTGACCAGCTGTCCATCCATCCTCTGTCTGTCCTGCGGGGTGAGTGTCCACGGCAGGGTCCTCCAGCCTGTCCAGCTGTCCATCCATCCTCTGTCCTGCGGGGTGAGTGCCTATGGCAGGGGTCTCCAGCCTGTCCAGCCGTCCATCTGTCCTTCTGTCCATCCCATGGGGTGAGTGCCCCATGGCAGAGGCCTCCTGCCTGTCCAGCCATCCATCCGCTCTTCTGTCCGTCCCATAGGGTGAGTACCCCATGGCAGGGGCCTCCAGCCTGTCCAGCCATCCATCCGCCCTTCTGTCCATCCTGTGGGGTGAGTGCCCCATGGCAGGGGCCTCCAGCCGTCCATCCGTCCCTTTGTCCTGTGGGGTGAGTGCCCATGGCAGGGGCCTCCAGCCTGTCCAGCTGTCCATCCGTCCCTTTGTCCTGTGGGGTGAGTGCCCATGGCAGGGGCCTCCAGCCTGTCCAGCCATCCATCCGCCCTTCTGTCCATCCTGCGGGGTGAGTGCCCCATGGCAGAGGACCTCTAGCCTGTCCAGTCGTCCATCCGTCCCTCTGTCCATCCTGCGGGGTGAGTGCCCCATGGCAGGGGCCTCCAGCCTGTCCAGCCGTCCATCCGTCCCTTTGTCCTGTGGGGTGAGTGCCCATGGCAGGGGCCTCCAACCTGTCCAGCCATCCATCCGTCCCTCTGTCCGTCCCGCGGGGTGAGTGCCCCATGGCAGGGGCCTCCAGCCTGTCCAGCCGTCCAGCCGTCCCTTTGTCCTGTGGGATGAGTGCCCATGGCAGGGGCCTTCAGGCTGTCCAGCCGTCCATCCGTCCCTCTGTCTGTCCTGCTGGTAGTGCCTGAACTCGCGGTTCCCAAGAACAAGAACCTACGAACTTCAGCGACGAGAAGGCAGAGGTTCAGAAAGGACCCAGTCAGGCACAGCGCCCCACTGGAAGAAGGGTCTGCTGGGGAGGGGCTGGGTATGGAGGACTGGCTGGCCTCCAGCCCTCTGGGGTCTGGCCTCGGGGTGGTGGGCAGCTTTATCCTCTGCCCAGGCTCCACTGTGGCCCCATTTTGCAGACAGAACATGGAGGCTGTGGATGATGGGCTGCCTGCGGGGTCGACCCCACGCTATGTCTGACCTCATGCCGCTGTCCCCAAGCCCTACCCCTTCCAGGCCGGTGCTCTTGGCCAAGGCCCAGCACTGGGGGTGCTTCCTGGTGGGCTTCTGCAGACAGGCCAGACAGCTGTCCCTCGAGGCGGCCGTGGCGGCCACCAGCAGCAGGAGGAGCGAGGCCACCACCACCTGGCAGCTGCCTATGGAGCCCCATATCGCTCTTCACCCCATACTTTTCCAAGGAAAATGCAGTTAGACACAAACCACAGACTTGCGAAGGGGCCGTCTGGCAGCATCCGAGTCTCCCGTCAGCTACCAAGGGCCAGGAGGGGCTTCGCAAGGCAGGTGCCCTCTGGGGGGAGAGCTGGGCGGGCACAGCGTGAGGGAGGTGGTGGAGAGGTGTCTCGGTCGGTCTGTTCACGTGGAGGAGGGCTGTCCCAGAGTCTCCACCTTGAGTGGCAGGAGAGCCCAGGGTGAGTCCCCAAGGTGTGGCTGGCCTGGTGGGAGCTGGCACCCCAGACCAAGCTCAAACCCACAGATGTGGGATAAGACATGGAAGCACACTGGCCTGAGACGTGCACCCACGCCCTCCCCACCGCGTCCAGGAGGCTTCCTCCAGGTGCACTGCCACCTGCCCCAGCATCTGCTTCTGCAGGCAGGGCTGTTCCCTGCATGTCTGCTGGGTCACTGCCACAGACCGCACCCAGGACGCTGTCTGTGGCTTCTCCGTCTCCTGCCCACTGGGAGCAGCCAGGCCATGTGAGCAATGGGCTTCCCAGGTCTGAGTGAGGGTCTCCAAAGGTCCCTGTAAACGTGGGCACTCGGGGACCTTCTTTCCACATCCAGTTCACAGATGGGTTCCACACAAGCCTGGGGCTGTGGAGGGGACTCTGGGCACTGCTGATGCAAAGCGCCCCCATGTTCCCATCTCAGAGCCAGGAATTCTGCCATCTGGAGCCTACAGGGCTCTGTCCCTCCTGCCTCTGCCGCCTGCTCCCTGGCAGGGGTGCCAGCCTTGCACAGCAGTGCCCAGGGACAGAGATCTGGATGACGCTGCTCCTGGCGGGTAGGGAGGAGGGCTGGGGACGGCCAGTGGGGCGCTGGTTGACTTTCCACACCTGCTTATGCCTCTGTGTGCATCTGGATGGGCTCCATACACACCCTCTGCCCAGAGAAAGTTCCTGACCACCTGAACCCAGCACCGGGCAGAGAAGACCAGGAGGGACCAAGGCCTCCTACCCTCCCAACTCTCCCCAACTCTCCCCAACTCAGAAAGCTGACTTCCGAGTATCAGGGGCTGGATGCCACGGAGACATGGAGACGTCTGGACGGGGGTGTCCTATGGTGCAGCATCCCACACACTTGGAAGGAAACGGAAACTCCTGCTGTGTGCTCTGGGCTCCTCCCTCTAGCTCTGCTGCAGGAGATGCGCTACCGGCTCCCAGAACGCACCAGGGTTGTCCCCACCTCGGCTTCTGTCGAGTCAGCCTGGGACCCCCCTCAGAGCATGCCCCAAGGTCACAAGAGATGGACAGGCTGACGGGCCAACAGGAGAGGCCCCTGAAGTTTTCCTGGCCCGCTCTGCTGCTCTGTCCGGCCTCCGGGAGCTGCCCCCCAACAGAAGCAAACGGGGCCGCAGGCGGGTCCCACCCACTCTGCCAGCACCCTGCCCCACGTCCGCGGGTGCTCAGACCTTGCAGCAGCCAGAAGGAGCCACCATCGCCGGGACTCAGTGTTTGGCGGAGCTGCCTTCTCCGCTCCCGCCCCGCCAGGCCTCGCTGCTCTCCCCAGAGTGGGCGTGACCTGAAGTGCTGCCCTGGAGAAAGGCTGGCAGCCGCTCTCCCTCCCCTGCCGTCCTCCTCAGGACCCGTGGCCACCACAGCCTCAGGAAGCCCCAACACAGCCCCAACAGCACGGAATGCCAACCTTGCCTGCCAGGATCCTCCGCGTGCAGGGATGCCAGCCTCACCTGACTGCCGGGACCCTCCGTGTGCAGAGCCCTGGCCTGGACTCAGCCTCCCGGACACCGCCCAGAGCTGGTCATCGCCCCTGGGGCGGCTCAGGCGTCTCAGAGACACACGCAGACTCCACCTGACCCCATTCGAGAACCCTCTTTCAGCCCGTGCTCTCCCATGGACCCCTCGGCCTCCAGCCCAGGCCCAGGCAGGGGCCGCATCACTGCAGGCACAGCCTGCACAGACACCGGTCAGGTCCCAGAGGCTGGCGTTACCCTTGGTTGCTGGACACTGGGGGTGTGCGGTTATGGGGGGTGGCCATCAGCCTTCCCCGCCAGCATCGCCTACGCCACATGGACCTGGCCTCCGGGGCCGCAGGTGGCTTTGCCTCACCTCTGCAAGGCAGGCGAGGAGGGGAGAGGGAGCCCCCAGCAGGCCCCAGGCTCCAGAAATCCCCTCTTCCTGCCTTTCTCAGAGCAGCCCTGGGTTGTGGAGTGTCTTCCCCAAACACTGCTTTTAAATGAAAGGAGGTGGGGAGGGGCTGAGCGGCTCTGTCCTGGTGCCCGTGACCTCCTTTCATTCCTGAGATCAGGACGAACGTCACTCCTGTGAAATGTTAGGCCCTGTCCGGGTTTGAGAGCAGGAGCTGTGGGCAGGGGCTGAGGGCCACGCGGAGCCACGCAGGGTCCCGGGTGAGGCCACTCGCGTGGGCTTCGTGACCACCAGGACATGTCCCCAACGCTGTCCATCTGTGGACGGGTGAGGAGAGGTGCGTGGCGCAGGAACGCCGTGGCTGGAAGCAGCCCAGGAAGCTGGAGCCCCAGACACGGCTGAACCCGACACTGTGGCCACGTGGCGCCTGCCCCAGAGCCCAGGCTGCAGTGACCGAAGGAGCCAGCACAGCCCGGCGTCTGGCTTCAGTGGCGACTTACCTTGACTTCTTGGGGCATCACTAACTGAACCACCCAGCCCTCCTCTCCCAGCCACCGCCGCTCTGGCTCCAATATCTGGACCCCCACCGGGCCCTCAGCTGTGAGACCCCACAGCCCAGACAGCTCCTGCCGGGACACAGGCCACTGTGGGCGTCCCGTAACCCCTGTGCAGACCCCTCGTGAAACTGTTCCATTCATAAAAGCCTGCCTGGAAACCCAGGGCAGTGTCTCCCTGGCCCAAGTGAGAATCGTCGCACACATGCAGTCCGCCTTGGGCCTCTGCAGGGCCGTCTCTGAGGCCGGGGTATCCACTTCCCTGGCACATCTGGCAGGGCCCTCACCCCCATCCAGGTGTCCCTGACTGGCCCTTGGCAGTCACAGGGGGACAGTGAGGTGCAGTGGTGACGAGCCAGGACCTCACGCCGCCTGCCCAGCCTCCTCACCCTCCTGGGCCTGATGCTCCTCGGCCACGGGAGGTGACGGTTCCTCCCCGAGAGGCTTTGGGATAAGTGGGGCAGGCCTGGGCCCGGGAGCAGCCCTGGGGCACAAAGAGAGCCCCATGGAAGCTGCTTCGAGGCTCTGAGGGGACGCGGCTCAGGGGCTGCTCCAGGGGCTTCTTCACTCCTGGCTCAGGCTGCAGGAATCCTGCACTGGTGGGGACTGTGTTGCTCCTGCACACTGAGGGGGACTGTGATGTGGTCACAGGCTGGGCACCTCCCTCCCGGTTCTGGGGGCTACTGGGTTTAGGGTGGGGGCTGGGCTCTGCCCCTGCTCCCTCAGGACTGATGGGGCCAGTCCCGGGGCACAGGCCCAGCTGCCCTCTGCTGCCCAGGAGCTGGAGCTGATGTGCCCAACCCCACGGCAGCCCTGCCCAGGGCACCCTCCTGGCTGGGGCAGCACTGATGCCCACCTGGGCCTGTGTCCCGCCAGCCATGGTACTGGCCCCAGCCCTGGACAGGCTCTTCCACAGCCAGGAGAGGCCAGCACCCCCAGCACCACCACACCTGGGAGGCCACAAGCCCCCTGCACCCACTGGGCAGGGGGATCCCCCCAGTGCCCGACCTTCTGCCTGGTCTCCAGGGCCCATCTCGCAGGGCCAGAGTCAGCAGGGGAGGGCAGGGCCATCAGCCGAGCCCAGGAGGAAGACGCTGGGCTTACCTTGTCGTCCGGGCCGCTCTCGCTGTCGCACTGCAGGAACAGAGAGACAGAAGTGAGTCAGAGCCACACCAACTGGTGTCACCCGCTCGGGGCATGGTAGCAGCCAGGCTGCAGGGGCACGGGGTGGGGGGGCGGCCCTGGCTGCTGCCAGGAGAGGGAGGTGCCAGCAGGCCCAGGTGGTCGGGGTGGTTAGGAGGAACCTGGGCCAGGGCCCGGCGCTGCACCAGAAAGACCTGGATCACAGCCCGCCGGGTGGGATGGACAATGGGGCACAGCCAGGCCGGCCAACTCACCAGCGGTGGGGACAAGACCGGCCCGGCAGCCTGAGAGGAGCCCTCACTGGTCAGACCCTCAAAGCAGGGCGGCCATGAAGACCCCCATCCCAGGCCAGCCAGAGCCTTCCTCACACCAGGAAGGAGGGCAGCCTCTGGCCCAGGACAGCCCCGCTGTCCCCAGTGACCCCCCGACGGGATCGATGGCACCACATGGGCTGGGAGATCCAGGCACCCCAGCTCCTCATGGTGGGCAGAGCCTGGGAGCCTCTGGGGTCAGGACAGCCGGGGGCTGAGGAGGGGCTGGCAGCACACAGAGGGCCACAGCCACTCAGGGTTAGACACTGGATGCCAGCGCCGTCTGTCAGCTTGGCTGGTTAGGGTGGGGGTGTGACAATCCTGAAAAAAAATCCGCTTTCCATTTTCAGTGAGCAGAGCTTTACCAAGAACACACTGACTGCAGTGTCCCCTAAAAGAATCAAGAGAAAAAATCCCTTCTTGGCAACTGCAATTATGAGGTATTCACGTCGAATGAACGACATGCTGGAAAATAAACTCCCAGTGTATGGAGGGTGGCGAGTGCCAGCCGGACATGTGGGCGGTGCCCTCCTGTGTGGAGCCCCCTGGATTAATGCAGGTTCGAACGCATGGCCGCCCTCCATGTCCAGCCACAGCTGCAGAGCTTTTGGTGACGGAGTTCACGGCACGGTGTGAAACGCGCTTTACAGACACTCTGCAGCCAGAAAGGGCTGCTCCCAGCGCATGACAAGTCACACTCCAGGTGACTCCTACTGGTGGGACCCCGGCTGGGACCCCTGGGGAAGCTGGGCAGCTGGGGTGGGCCTGTGGAGGGGGGTCTCCTGAGGCTGACAGGCTGTCTGTCCTGGCTGTGCACTGCCCTGGTGGGCTGGGCCAAGATCCCCGCGGTGCGTGTTCCTTCCCACACGGAGGAAGGTGTGAGCCACTTCTGGCTACACAGCTGTGGCCAAGCCCTCTCCTAGGGTCCCTCCTGGTGTGGCCTTTCAGCCATGGCCAAGCCCTCTCCTAGGGTCCCCCTTGGTCTGGCCTTTAGGATGAGAGGCAGAGGAGAAGGGCCTCAGTCCCACCCGCACCTGCCCAGCAGGGCCCACCACACAAGTACTGAGGGCTCCAAGTCAGAACCAGGCCCGCCCCGCCCCAGAGGCCGCAGGTGCAGAGCTTGCCAAGGGCTGGGCACAGGACCCCGACATGCGGACCAGCTTTGCTGGTGGCCCTGGGCCCCTGGAGGCCTCCATCTCCCCTGCTGTGATATGGGCGGGCCTTGGTGTCTGCAGAGGAAAGTATGAAATGGAACTGCCCAGGCTCAGCCAGGAACAAAGGAAGCAAAGACTAGGACGTGGGGCAGGGGAGGGCCCAGACCAGGCACACAAGCTCCTGCAGGGAGCGCAGGGGAGGGGAGGAACATGCCGGAACATGCCAGAACACGCCAGGGCTGAGAGGGCCAGAAGAGGGCAAAGCAGGAGCCGAGATTGTGCCGAGGGTGCCCTCTGCACACGGGGAGCCTGGGGAGGACAGAGAGGGAGTGCGCCCTGGAGGCAGGTCAGGAGGCAGCCCCTCCAGCATCTGGAGCCTATGGGGGCATCAGGTGCCCTCTGCCCTCACAGTGGGACTTCTGGGGACCCCCAGGAAGGCCTCTCCCTGCTTAATTTGCGCTGCAGAGCCTTCGACTGGGAAACGGCAATCCCACCACTGGCGGGTTCCGGCCAATCAGGCCTTGAGAGCAGCTTGACACTTGGGGCCACACGGGTGCACCCATGGCCTAGGGGCCACCTGCCCAGTCCGGCCTCTGCTCTTGTCCCTGCATCCAGATCCCTGCTTGAGCCTGGGTTGGCCCTGAGACCCATGGGCTGGAGCTAGCAGCTCCCACAAGCCCAGAGCTAGTTACAGATCTCCCCATGGGTTTCAGGTCTGTGACTGGACCCAGCCAGGCTGACCGCACAGGCGAGGGTTTAATGTATCCAACAGCAAGGAGGCAGTAAGGGGTGCTTTCCAGCAAGCGCATGAATCCTCTAATTAACCAAACAGCACGGCACTGTCAGACAGCGCAGGCGGGGCTGAATTAATTCATGTTATTAAGTCCTACTGAATTAATATTTAACTGCAGTGGAGTCGGCATGGAATGAGGCAATTATTCAGGGCAAGGAGGAAAAGGAGAGAGACACATCTGTCTCTTGGGAGCTGCCTGAGTAAGGCGACCTTTCACGGGGCTGGGGCTGGGGCTGGGCTCAGTGGCCCAGGGAACATCACCCTGTGTGGGTTTGGGATAGGCAGGAATGCCTGGGAGCAGAGGACAGACCTCAGGCCCCGAAGGGACATGCTGGGCATGGTCAGGAGGCCAAGACTCAGGCTCCAAAGAAGACGCCGGCTCCGTGCTTCACTGCCCCACGCTGGGCGAGGCCTTGAGCTCTCTGTGTCTCAGTTTACGCTTCTGTAAATAGGAACAACTTACAGGGTTCTCCCTTACAGCTCATAGGGTTATTGTGTGGCTGAAGTAAGTGAATATGTGCAAAGCACTAAGGCAGTGCTTGATATATAGTCAGTACATTACACACATATGACGGTATCATCACCACCATCATCATCTTCATTGCCATCACCATTACCCTCATCACCACCATCACCACCATCCTCACCATCACCAACACCACCATCCTCACCATCACCATTGCCACCATCACCATCCTCACCATCACCATCACTACCACCATTGTCACAACTATCACCATCACCACTGTCATCACCATCTTCACACCACCACCATCACCATCCTCATTACCACCACCATTATCACTGTCGTCATCGTGTCACCATCCTCGACAGCACTACCATCACAATTATCTTCACCACCATCACCACGATCACCATCATTACCATCACATCATCCTCACTACCATCTTCACCACAGTCACCATCACATCACCCTCATCCTCATTACCATCATTGTTACCATCGTCACCATCATTGTCACCATCCTCACTGTCACCATCATCACCGTCACTATCCTCACCATCGTCACCGTCCTCACCATCGTCACCATCACCACCGTCACCATCACCACCATCATCGTCACCATCACCACCGTCACCATCACCACAATCATCGTCACCATCATCACCATCATCGTCTGCCCACAAAGCCAAGACCGAGAAGATGCCATCTACCCTGGAGTAGGTGAAGTCTTAGTCTGGGAGTTTTAGAGTCTCTCGGCCCTGGCAGTGTTCATGGTTGTCTATGATCCTGACGGCCAAGGCTGGAAAGCTGAGCCCTCCTGCAGCCACAAGGAGACCCTGACATCAAGTCTTTCCTTCTCTACTTGTCCTGAGCTCCAACGGCAGCCAGCAGGCAGCAGCTCCCTGTACCATGGTCTGCCAGCCTACAAGGCCCCTCTGAGTCTGTCTGGCCTCACCATCCAATAATGGCCCTCGAAACCACTTGTCAGTGCTTGTTCTCTCCACCCATGCCCTCAGTCACTCCGGTTTTAAACCGCACCAAGGCTCGGGGCCCCTAGACTATTTAAACCTGGGTGCCTGGGATGGGAAGTAGCAGTCAGGTGATTCTGGTGAGTGGCCATGGGGACAGCCTCTGCCTCCGAAACACTGGGCTCCCTTCCTTCCTCCTGCCCAGGGCTCTGGCCCTCACGCCTAAGGTGTGGGGTGGCCAGAGGGAGGCACCTGCCAGGGGTTCCAGACCACTCAGCAGCGAGGATCAGAGGCCAGGCATGAGCCAGGGCTCCCCACCCTAAGCCCACAGCTCAGCTCCCCCAGGCCCTGGGCAGCTCTATGTGCCCCACCTCCATCCCGAGCTGGGTGTGAGAGCTGTGGTGGGACTCGGAAGCTCCAGCACCTGTTTCTTCCTCCATGACAGTGGGTTCCCCGACCACCCCAGGGGCTACTGCGTGTCACCATATTCACAGATGTGGCTGTGAGGTGGGGATGCCTAGCACCTCCAGGCTCCATTAGCGGCCTTCCCAGACCCTCACCCGTGGGTGGACAACAGCCTCGAGACATGGCTTTTAATTAGCGGCCTTCCCAGATCCTCACCTGTAGGTGGACAACGGCCTTGAGACGTGACTTTTAAAGCCATGAACTGGTTTGGTTTGGCCTGATTTGTTTTTTAAAAATTGGCTGCCAACATTTGAACACCTGGAGACTTCTCAGGAGCACCAACGGCTGCTTCCTGCTGAAAACAGGAAACTGCATCCCCGCATGCCAGCTCCCTGTGGGCTCCTGACACCTCCCCCAGCTTCTGGGCCCCAGCCCTAGGGTGTCAAATGCTGGGCACAGCCCAGAGTTAACGTGCACCCTGGAGCCCGGTCTGGGCCGGTCCTGGCCCCACTGCTTCGTGGAACCCGGTCTGGGCGGGTCCTGGCCCCACTGCTTCGTGGACACTGGACACCGTGGCAGAGGCTTCTTCACTTCTCCAAGCCTCAGTTTCCTCATCTGCAGAGAAAGTGGCACCTTCGTGGGGCTTCTGAGTTGGAGGAGGCAACATGCGTGGCAGGCTCGGGACAGCAGCCATTGGCGTCCAGGCTTCATAAATGGGAGCTGCCATCAGTGTCATCTTCACTGTCACTGTCACCACCACTGCCACCAACCTCTCCCCCTTTCCCCATCCCTCAGAGGCATCTGAGCCCACCCCACAGCCGGGCACGGGCCCTGCCAGTTGGCAGTGCACTGTTGCTACCCGAAGAGCCTGGAGGGAGCTTGTCCCCCATCACCCGGGCCTCCCTGCACGCCTTCCAGACCCTGGGCGGCTATGGGCTGGGGTCGGGGCTGCCTGTCAGCCCTGCACACGGGGAGACACCAATCAGCACGGCTATTAAGCAGCAAAGAACGCCTTCCCTTCTCAGCACAAGCGTTAATTACGGCTTCGCTGCACTCAGGGGCTGTCTGATTCCACTGCTCAAACAAAGGCATGAAAAATTCATGAGCAGGGACCCTGCGTTGAGGTTGCCGCTCCCAGGGGTCCCTTGGTCTCTGGACCCTGACCAGGCAGGATGGGGAGGAGACAGGAGACAGAGGGGCCAAGGGGCTGTCCTGGGGAGGGTCTGGGCCGTGCACTGGAGGAAGGTACTGGAAACACTGCCAGCCTATGCTTCCACCTCCCCAGCTTCCCATCCAGGCGAGCTGCCTGGGCCCGGTGGGTGGGAGAGAGGCTGAGGCAGGGCCAGGGCTGCTCCAGCAGGGCCAGTGAGGGCCGGGTTTCTGCCCCGAGGCACTGCATGAAGGTTCCTGAACACAACTACCTGGGGCAGGGGGCCCTGACCCCTCCTCACCAGCAGAAAAAATGCCCCCACAACATGGGCGCCTGCACCGACCCGAGGTGCCTCGAACGGTGGCAAGGCGTGGGCGGGACGGAGTGGAAAGGCCTGCCCTGAGTGTCGAGTGAGAGGCCAAGCTGCTGGGAATGCTGGTGCAGAAGCCCCACCTGGCTGAGTGTGTGCGGCCCGAGTGTGCACACGTGTCCTCCATGGGGCCCTGTTAAGCCGTGTGTGCACACCCAGGTACCCAGGGACATGAGCATCTGCTGTGTGCACGTGTGCCATGGTGCATCCTACGTGTGCCAGTTCCCAACCTCCCCCTGTACCATCTGGTCATCCTGCCCTTGGTGGCTTCTGCCCTCAGTGTCCTGCCACGTGTCCCAATGTCTGTATGTGGCACGTGGGCGCCTCAGGACCTGCCATGGAGCCGCATGCCACTGAGTGGGGAAAAGGGCCACCTGTGCCGCCTGTGCTGGGCCCTTGTGGGGCAGGTGGCGGCTCAGCTGCTTGACCTATACTGTCTGAACCTGCAGCCTGGAAACTCCAGCTCCATGGATGGCTCGGGGCAGTCGGGGGAGCAGCTCTGGAAGGGATGGGGCAGGAGCATGAGTGGCTGTGGGCCCCATGCCCTGCCCTGTGGGACCCCATCTTCCCAGATGGCAGTGCCAAGGGGCCCGCCTTCATTTGGGCTGCATACCCGGGCGGGATACGGAATGTATTTCAATCAAGTGATTTGGCTGAAATAAGGGGCAGGGGCTGCTGTGGTGCCGGTGGCCCCCAGGGCTGGGAGCAGCTGGGAAGGTTTCGAGTCGAGCTTCACACTGTGTGAAATGTCTCATGATTGGAAAGGTCATCTCAGCCCCTTTCGGCTGCCTCAGTCCCGTGAATCCGCACCCCTCCACCATGCAGGCTCAGCCCGGGCTCCCCTTC
The DNA here is from genome assembly GCF_007565055.1 of Rhinopithecus roxellana. Classification (NCBI taxonomy): domain Eukaryota; kingdom Metazoa; phylum Chordata; class Mammalia; order Primates; family Cercopithecidae; genus Rhinopithecus; species Rhinopithecus roxellana. Next base: position 102,661,541 of record NC_044558.1, read on the forward strand.
CCTTCCCCTCCACAGGCAGAACTGGGCTGCCTGGCGGCGGGGGGGGGTGGCCAGGTGGGGGCCACACGTGCACTCACCCCACGCAGCCGGGCAGCTATCCCCGGGGAGGGGGGGGTGCATGACCACCGGGGGGCTGCTGGCCCCTTGTAGGCAGGGGGTTACGGGTGTGGGTACTAGAGCCTGGAGCCGCAGGGCCCAACTCTGGCACTTGAGGGTGAGGTGCCTTTGGCCTCCCACAGTTCTGGCATGGAATGGGATGGGTGGGGCCCATTGAGTGGATTTGCTCCTGACGTGCCTCGGGGTAGGGGTGTGGTGTGGGGCTGTGCCCCCAGGGTCACAGCAGTATCAGCCCATTTCATAGGTAAGGAAGTAGAGGTTCAGAGGAAAAGCACTTTCTTCAGCTGCATGGTCACTCAGCAAGGGCCTGGAGCTGAGCCCAGGACTCAGAGCTGGGGATCTGGGCTTGTGGGGCCATAGGTGTGAGGCCGGGAGCCCTCCTGACATCGGGGAGTGGCCCCCCCAGGTGAGGCAGGTACAGCGAACAGTGGGCTTGCCCTGGAGCCTGGTTCCAGGTGCTGATGTGGTGAGCCCAGAGCAGGCACCACATACACCGCAGGTGGCTTGGAAGCCCACAGGATGGCCAGCAGGGACAATGTGTGGTACGCGGGTCACGGGGCGTGTGGAGCCCACTGAGAGGGGATGTCTGGCCTCCATTCTGGCAGGGTTGGGTGCAGGAGACAGTGTGGGGCTGGGCTCTGCTGCTGCACCAGGCCAGACGGAGGTGTGCCAGGGACCAGAGTGGGTAGGTGGCCAGGACCAGCTGGGCACACTCTCAGGGTGACCCACAGGGAATGGGGCCCAAGGCCAAGGGAAGGCAGCACCTGGCAGGAGGGACCTGGGGTCAACTGAGAGAGGGCTGGGGGGCAGGACTAGGTGGGTGGGGCTGGAAGGCATAACTGGGTGGGTGGGGGAATGGGGCTGGGAGACTGGACTGGGTGGGCATGAGGCTGGAGGGCAGGACTGGGTGGGCCGGAGCATGGGGCTGGGGCTTCCTGGCCCACCTGACAGCCAGCTTTTCCCTCCCTGACCTTGATCCTGGCACAGACGCCTCCCGCCCATCCCCCAGGCCTTTCTTCTCTGGAGACTGGAAGAGCGGGTGCCTGGAAGGAGCTGCCGTGGGGTCCAAGGGGTGGGGGGTGGGGGCTGGGCAATGTGTGGGGATGTGGCTCATACTGGGCTCACTCGCAAGTTGCCACGGACCCACCTGCTGCCCGGTGGGGACACTGAGGACCGAGTGCATGGGAGCCACCAGGGTGCAGCCTGGGGGTGGTGCTGGGTGGGTTCTGAGTCCTGAATCCAGGCTCTGAATCTGTGGCAGAAGCCTCGGAGGCCACGCTCACCCTCTGCTCAGGGCCCTGCCGCACTGAGGCCCACCAGAGTTCCTCTCACTGTCCTGGGAGGTGGAGGTACCCTTGCACCTGGTTACACAAAATAATCGGGCGGCGGGTCCTGAAAAATGCCATGCTTGCTTACTCAGCAAATTCAGCTTTTATGAGTGTTTAGGCTTCAAAGCACTAATTACCCAATTAATGGGCAATTAACAAGCAATCAAGTCACTGCAGCCAACAGCCACAGCCTCCAGGAGCTGCAGGTGAGGCCCTGGAGCACACACGCCAGAGCTGGACTTGCCTGGGCACCCTCCCCACAGCGCCGAGGCCCCATGGGCTGTGCGCCCGCCTGTGACGGTGCCTTCCGGTTGGGGCTCAAGCCCTCAGGAAAGGCTGTGCCATGCGGCGGCCCCGTGGCCATCACTACCAGGGAAAGCTCTGGGCTCTGCGGCGCCCACTGGAGGTCCCCACTTAGTGCACCCAGCACGGACCGCACTTGCCTCAGGCCCTGCAGGACTCGGGCAGCCCTCCACCTCCAGTCCAGGCCCGTGAAGAGACAGCTGGGGATGGGAAAGGGGAGCGGTGGGGCTGTGGGGCTGGCACCCCTGCCTCTGGCCCCAGGATCTCCGGAGGCATTTCTGAACTCTCCCTGAGAGCTGCCAAGGGAGACCACCTGAGGGGCCTGGTGAGCCACGCGTCAGCAAGAATGTGGGGCTGGAGCCCTGGTTAGGAGGAGAGACAGCTGGAGAACGCACCCTCCCAGGCCCCTTCCGTCTTAGGACCTCCTGTGAATCAAACTAACTCCCTCTCAGGCCTGCCCCGAGGGACTCAGCCCAGCCACAGCGAAGCTCACTCTGACCAGGGATCTGGGTGAGCCCGTTCCCCCAATGTTCTTCCCTGAGTCCTGGCCAGTCTGGCTCCTCCTGGCACTCAGGGCTCTGTGGCCCCTCCCCTGAGCTCTCCGTGCAGTGGCAGCCCTGCCCCTCCACATGAGTTCGGCCAGCCCCTGCTCAGGGCCCTGATCCCACCCAGGGGGGATCTCCGATCGGCTGCTTGCTGATCCACGGTCTTGTCTGTTGAGAACACGGATCCTGTTCCCGAGGGTCGACAGGGTCCACTCAGCTGGAGACATGGCAGGCACACACATGAGCAGCCTGGGCTCCGAAGTCCGCACTGCCCGCAGCCCCACGCTGTGCTTGGAGGGGACAAAACTGTCCTCGCAGGGGCTCCCAACTGTCACAAAGATTGGGGCACTAGGTGCTGGGGCCAGTCCCCGAGGGAGCACTGCCCAGCCCCAGTGCAATTCCAGAACATTCCGCCAGACATTGCAGTACTAGAAACCTGCTTAGCACCACCTGAGCCTTGGACCTAAATGCTCTAAAATGCACAAAATCACCTTTAATTTTCTCAAGTCGCGACTGCCACAAATGGAAAATCTGGACTGGCATTTGCTCTGTGACACCCTGGGACGCGGATGGGGAAAGCGTCCACATCAGCCACCTCCAGGCTCAGCCCGACTCACACACCGGACATGCTGGACCGGCATTCGCGCTGTGATACCCTGGGATGCGGGCTGGGGAGGGCCCACCACAGCCACCTCCGGGCTTGGCCCGACTCACACACTGGACAGGAACCGTCTCACTCAGAACAGCTTTCCATTCTCCACCCGAGTGCCACTCTTCCCATTAAGTACGTGTCCCTGGCCACACGCTCTGTGGGCTTCACACCCACAGCAGAGGGCACCCACCACATGACAGGGTGGCCATGCAGCACATCCCTAACCCTCAGCCCTCATGTCCTGTCGAGCATGGCCACCTGGAGCCCCTGTGCTCTAGCCTTCCAGCTGTCTCCACATAGCAAGGGGGTTCCTGGCGACAAGAGCTGGCCACCAGCCGCTTCCACTCCACCCCACCCCACACCAGCCTGAAGACCCTGGCACGCCACCAGAGCCCCTGGCCTCACCATGATCGTTACCACACAGGCACATGCACAACACGATCATATGTACAGATGTGCAAAGACACCATTACATACACACATGTGCACAGCCACATACATTTTTATGTACACACGTGCACTGACATGCAGTTATGCATGCATGTACACTTATATGTACACATAGGCCCATAATACACTTTCACATACACATGTGCACTCACACACACCGTCACATACACATGGCACTCACACTGTCACGTACACATGGCACACACACCTTCATGTACACGTGCACTCACATTGTCATGTACATATGCACTCACACACACCATCATGTACACATGGCACACACTGTCATGTACACCTGCACTCACAGACACCATCATGTACACATGGCACACCTTCATGTACACGTGCACTCACACACACCATGCACACGTGCACTCACACCATCATGTACACATGGCACACAGTCATGTACATGTGCACTCACACCATGTACACATATCCACACACATGTACACACATGTGCACTGCCATGTACACATGCACTCACCCACAGTCATGTACACATGTGCACTCACACCATCATGGACATATGTGCACTCACACTGTCATGGACACACGTGCACTCACACCATCATGTAACATGCACTCACACACACCATCATGGACACACGTGCACTCACACTGTCATGGACACACGTGCACACACGCAGGACTCCTAACCCCTGGCCCCACAAACCTCCCCTCTGGGTCTCTGCCCAGCTGCTTCTCTGGGGGTTCCTGCACCCCCTGGGCCTAGCGTGCCTGGGACACCCACGGCCTCAGCCTCACTTTCCCGTGCACCTCCTGCTCTCTGATACTGGCTGCACTTGCTCCTGTTCCTCATCTGGCTGGGAGAGCTGGGATCTGGCAGCCACTGCCCCACATACCTGCGGATCAGCTCTGCTCACCTCTTCACACCCAACCAGTACTGTCAGGGGGCCAGGCTGCAGCCTCCATCCTGCCTCAGAGGCCTCAGTGGGGCTTCCTTCCGTCTCTCCCTCTACGTCCCCACAGTGGACGGAGTGTGGGTCTCAAATCCACTCTCCTTTTTCTCATTAGCGTCCCTCCCAGCACAGCCCTGGCTGGACCGGAATAATTAACAAGCCTGTGTCAGGGAATGAATAAAAGATGGCCCCCCGGCCCCGAGCACGTGGCTGACCTTTCTTGGAGCCGATCGTATTAATATATTCTCGTGTTGTCAGGCTCAAAGTGCTAACTGCCTCATGAATTATTTATCAACACAAAAAGTCTTAACCAGAAACAGTGTTAACATTAATTCCTAACCCCCGTGTCACAGCAGCCCAGCCTGTTCCCATAATTGGATTTCAGCTTGACGGACACTCTGGACTCCAGCCTGACCCTCTCCAGCAGGGCTGTGCACCGCCACCTTCACTGTCTGTGCCGCCCTCCTTGGTCGGGCACCTCCCTGCCCCGTAGGGCTGTCCTGCCTGGTAGACGGCTGTGGTCCCCGTTCCTGGGAGTGCTGCAGGGAGCTGTGGGCGAGGTGAAGGGCGGCACTTATGAGGCCCCCCCCAGGCCAGGGTCCAACCCCTCCCCTGGAACCTGGCCTGGGCTGGGGGGCTCTGACCTGCGGGGCTCTGACCTGCAGAATGTGCTGGAATGGTGCCGCCAGCCTGGCTGAGGCTCTGGGAGGGGTGGCCACAGCTGCCTGGGCCTTGAGCCACCGAGGCCCAGAAGCCGGGCACATAAGCAAAGCCACCCTGAACCCTCCACCCAGCCCAGCCACCAGCCATCGTCCCCGGGAGACCCCAGTGAGCGCAGTGCAGCACAGAGGAGCCAGCCGGGCTGAGCCTCGCTCAATTCTGACCCACGAAACAGGAAGATAAAAGAGCACATGCCGGCCGCGGGGAGTGAGCCCTGCATGGGCACAGGGAGGCGGCAAGGTGAAAAGGGTGGACAGGGAGGGGACCAAATCCATTGGCCCCATCTGGACCCTGCCCTGGCAGAGGGTGAGACAGGTGCAGCTGACGCCTGGGCCTCGGCTTCCGCATCTGCAGACGGAGGTGAGGCCTCTTCATGGACGTCACCTGTTTGCAATCAAATACTGCAGGTGGAGAAGTCCGATGATCTATATGCCATGGAGATGAAGGTGTTCTCACACGCAGACACTCCCTTCACCTCGGGCCCGACAATGTACGCCCTCCCACAGCCCACAGAGGCCAGGCCCCGAGTGGGGGTGGATGGCAGAACGGCCACCTCCCAGGACCCCAAGTCCCTGCTGCCCACATGCCAACCTCCCAGAGCTGAGTGGTGGTGCCTGGGCTGCTGGAACAAGCCCGGCCTGGACCCTGCCCCTCTCAGCACTGGGTGGGTCAGCCCCTCTGTCACTTAGCCTGGGGTGTTGGGGAACAGTGGCGCTATCTGCACAGCCTCCCATCCTCCACGACCCAGCTCCCTCGCACCCCTCCCTGTTTCCTCCAGCAGCTGCGCCCGCCCGTCTCAGGTCCCGCACACACAGGCTTGCCCCTACCCAGACGCCCTGGCCTGCCCCTTCTGAGACACTGCCCCGACCCCGGCCCACCTTCCTTCCCAGCTGGCAGCTGCTGCTCTCTTTACCGACTGGCTCCTCTCCCCACTGGAACGGCAGCTGCCTGAGGGCAGGGACCCTGTGTGACGTGCCCGGCACAGAGACCAGCCCAGAGTCAGGCTGTGCTGAGGCCACTGCCCTCGGGCACACGATCACCGTGGCATGGACGGACAGATGGGTGGCAGATGGGGACAGGTGGTGGGTAAATGCATGGATGTGGGTGCGTGAAGATGAACAAATGGGTGGGCAGATGGGCATGGGCTGTGGCCACCACGGGTGAGGACATGGCTCAGCCCCCACCTCTGCGGTCCCCACACAGCAGCCAGCCTGAAAGACCCTCCTACGCTCCGAGGTTGGGAGGAGACTGTGGCTCTCTGACTCCAGGGAGAGACTGATGTGTTTTTATTGCTTTTGTACAAATTATGGCTGCTCAGAAGAGGCCCAAGGAGCCACGTAGTGAGTGTCATAAACCTGCCTCGTAAAGACAGTGCCTGTATCGGGCCTGGTGCAGAGCGAGGGCGACACGGCCTGGGCGGCTGGTGGCATCTGCAGTGTCCCACCTGGCTGGGTCTCTGCCCCTCCCGCCCACCTCCAGCCTCCCTGTCCCAGGCCTGCCCCCAAGCACACGGTGGGCTCCCTCCTCAGGGGCCTCAGAGCCTCCTACCGGCCCCGCTGTTCAAACCTGCACCTGCTTCAGTCGGCCTGGCTCCTCCTCCCACCCACTTCCAGACCTTCCTGTCCCCGTCCCCGCCGACCTGGCCCCCCTTCCCACCCTTCTGCGCTGTGCTTAACAACCCAACTGGGGCAGCACCTCCCTGGCTTCCCTTACCAGGGTCTTTCCCATCTTTCCCCCGACGTGCATGCCCTGGCCATGGCTACGCTCCGCACACAGGGGCTAGAGGGGAGGCAAGGGGACCGATTTCTCCACACCTCAGTTTGTGCAGGGCGGGTGTCTATGACCCTGATGGACGGCCTTGCCATTGGGACAGGAAGGGTCTGGGGGGCTGTGGCCAAGTGGGCGCTACTGGGGGCAGAGGAGGGTGTGTGGGCAGAGCCACACAGGTGGCTCTTCTTGGCGGGCACAAGGGGCCGGGCAGCCGCATGGAGGACAATCCTGGGCAGGCGGGGCTGAGTGGTGAGGGAGGTCTGAGGGTCTCAGCTCCCAGTCACTGAGGTGGGTGCCCATGGGTGGCCCCATCGGCCTCTCTGGGCCTGCGACCCTGTCTAGAGAACGGGATGATCTGGTAACTAAATGCCGCGTGCAGGGTGAGATGGGTCCCTGAGGCCTGGGCCTCACCATGGGCTGTTACCTCTACCCTGCAGCTCATCTGGCCCCTCACCCTGGCCCCTGTACGCCCCCTGCTGGCCACGGGCCCTTCCAGAACATTCTGTGCTCCGGTGTGGGAGGGCAAGCCAGGCTCCTGTGCCGGCAGGAATGGCTCCAACCCCAGCAGGCTCTTGTGGATCCTCATTCTAACGAATCTGCCAGCCCCTGCCACGCTGCCCCTGCCACGCTGCCATCAGTCACCACATCCTCGGGTGGAAGCAGCTTGACCTTACAGTGCTGACGGTGGCCGAGGAGGCCAAACCACACACTCGGGGCAGCAGCTGCTGAGGATGAGCAATAGCTGGGGCTTTGCTGGCCACCGATGTGGACAAAATTACACCACTTTCAGGATGGTTCATAAAACCAGACCAGGTGAAGAATGCCCGTGCCGCTCAGCAACATGGGAGGCTGCCGGCCTGGCTGTGGCTCCTCATTATGCTGGAGGCCCTAGTCACAGATAGGCAGGCAGCAAGGGGTGCACACGTGAGCAACACATAACGCCTCATCCACAACACGCAACGCCACATGCACAACACACTGCCACATGAGCAACACAACGCCAAGTAGTTCACAACACACACCACGTGCACAACACACGCCAAATTCACAACACACAATGCCACATACACAACACACGCCAAGTTCACAACACACAACGCCAAGTTCGCAACACGCAGCGCCACGTGCACAACACGCAAACACACACAGGTCACACGCGTGGGTGCGTGCGCGCGCACACACACGCAGAGGCCCAGAAAGGAACCCATGACACTGCTCGACAAGGCAACACACAGCCCCACACAGCGCACCACACGGGGGTACCGCGGACACGCGGTGCACACGGGCACATGCGCACTTGCATGCACACACACGCACATGCACACACGCCCACACACATATGGCAGCCCCAGCCTAGGGAGCACCCCAGGAGTCTGAGGGCCTCAGGGAAGTACCGAACCCCCACTAGTGGGTCCCAGGCTCCAGCACAATCCAGACCCTCAGCCAGGCCCCCTGCCTGCTCCTGGGTCCTGCCTGTCCTGCTCCTGGGCACGTGTCCCGTGGGGCTGGTTCTGGGTCCTCCGCCCCAGGGGTTGTGGGGCCGGTTCTGGGTCCTCTGCCCCTGAGGTGGTCTGGCCTCCACCTGCCTCCAGTCCTCAGTGCCGGGGAAGAGCACTTCCGAGGAGGCCGGGCACCTCCCTGCTGTCTGCCTGGAGCCTGGGCTCTCCCCTGTACCCCCCCACACACACTGGACACAAGGGGTCCCCAGGGCTGACAGCGTGGGCGACTGAGGGCTACACTGGACCAGGGCCCCGGGTGCACACCTGCACATGGCAGGGCCCACCTGTACGCACCAGGGTCTGAAACACACGTCTGTGTGCGCCGGGGCCCAGGGCACACACACAGGACCGTCTGCAGCCCTCAGGGTCCTCCCGGGCTCCTGTGGCTTGGAGGGGAACCCCATCCCTGTGCAGCAGGCCGGCTCCTCCCCTGACTTCCCCCTCCCCCCACCCCACCATCTGTCACTTCTGTGCCTCGGCTGTGGGGGTTAAGCTGCAAGCAGCTGGCAAGTTAATGATGGGCTTTCTCAGGAAACACAGAGAGTGCTCTGGAGAGAAGACCTGAATAACGAATGGAGACTAAGAAGCAGAAGGGCACCCAGTGGCTCAGGGCAGAGAGGCCCAGGTGCCCTGGGGGCCTCAGACCAGCTGGGGTGGCCATGGGAGGTGACTATGTGCACACCTCACCAGTAACCGGGGCAGAGCCCACCTTCCAGAACTTAAGACCCAGCCCTCCCCCTGGCCCACAGTAAGCCGGCAGGAGCCCTGCCCGGCACTCGGAGATGTCACCAACACTCAACAGTCTGGCACCTACGCAGGGGCCGCAGCCCTCCTCCTGCCCATGGAGTCTGCATCAGGGCACCCCACTTGGCCCAGGTGCTTCCCAGCAGCCAGGGCCAGGTGGCTTTAGCCCATTTCCACACTCTGACCCCAAACATGCACACCAGGAGCCGGCCTGTCAGGATATGGCTGATGGCCTGCCCAGTACACCGCCCAGAGAAGGGTGGGGGAGTGTCATCACACTCATGACGATGGCTGTCAGGACAACCACAGCCACCTCTGAGGGGCTGTCCCCCGCGCTCAGACGACAACAGCAAGACTGCCCAAGGCCCGCCGACACCCCACGCAGCACAGGAGGAAGAAAAGCCCCAGGAAGAAGCCCCTTGGGCGGGCGGATGCTCCAGGAACCACTGCCCAGATGTGAGCTCCGGCCGCCCCAGGTCAACGGCTCATGGACTCTGGGCCAAACCAGGTGAGAGGCCAAAGGCAGAACCCGGGGTGGCAGAGCCGAGCCCAGGGTGGCAGAGCTGAGCCCAGGGCTTTACACAGACCCTCAGGTGAAAGGGCAGCCTCAGGGGAGCTGGAGTGAGGGTGCAAAGGGCCCAGCTGAGCCCCTGCTTGACTGAACCCAGTCAAGTGGGCGATTCCTGCCCATGATCCTGGGTCCAGGGATCATGGGGTCCACTCCTGGCCTGTGGCCGCGCCGCCCATGCCACCCCCTCACCGCCTCCTGCTCTGCCACCAGCAGAAGCTGTGGGACAGAGACAGTGGGGGGCTGCCACACCAGTCCGCATCCCCTCTGGCCTGGCCACACTGGGTCACTGATGGTTAATTACACACCCTATGAAAAGCTGCTGTGGTTTAGTGAGGGAGCCTCTTCGGCCTGGAAATTGCGGGGGCTGCAGGGACAGGGCGGGCGGAGTCCAGGCCCCCACCCTCCCACGAGCCAAGCAGGCCGTCAATCTGTAGAAATGGCTTTTATGGAGCTCTGGGTTTTACGATGTCATTAATGTCCTTCCTGACACTTGAGGGAAAATGAAACCCAGTCATAAGGAGGGCAGGGACAGCGGTGATGGGAGTCGGGGAGATGGGGCTGGGCCTCCAGGTCTGGGGGGCAGGGGTCGGCGCCTGGCCTCCCAGGCCATTCCCACAGTAAGTCCAGGCACATGTGCAAGGAGACCTCCGCCGTGCCATGTGCACCCATGGGGAGGCACGGCACACCGAAACACACCCACTCCCCCGGGCAGACACCCACCCCCCCGGGCACATACCCACTCCCCCCCGGGCACACACCTGCAACCCCCTGGGCACACACCTGTCATGAAGGCTGCACACGGGTCTCCTTCCCCCTGCCCGCCATGGGGTGCTGGCTCCCTGGGTGTTGCCCTGCAGTGCCCAACCTGGACCGAGTCCTCTCTGTCCAGGCTGAGGCAGGTGCCGGTTGGGGCATTGGAGGCGGCTGCTGACACCACGGGCACCTCCCACACCAAATGTCCCAGGCCCCCAATAGGACCCCAGGAAGCAGCCCGGCCATGGTCCCGCGGATCCCAGCAGCCTTAGCCGCCGCTGGGGTCTGTGCAGGCTGACCACTCCGAGGCTCCTGGCAGGGCCACAGCCACAGGGCCAGCCCGTCCCCCTGGGGCAGCATGTCAGCCTGGGGGCCTCTGGCAAACCGTGAGCAGGACACTCCCCCGATCTTCACTCTGGAGCTTGTCCACTCCCCACCAGCCCCACGTGCCTGAGGCCAGAACCAGTCTGGGGCTTCAGAGGGAAAGCGGGCACAAGACGGGTGAGCTAAGTTGTGGGGCCTCCAGACAGGTGAGGTGGGGGCCCGGTCCCAAGGCCCCAAGGGGACAAAGATGGTTGTGGGGGTGCTGGGGGACTTACAGAGTAGCCTCTCCCTGAGACCGCCTGCGCAGAGCTCTGCAGGAAGGAAGAGGGGACAGTCAGTGAGGCTGCGGCTCTGACCCAAACTCCTAGGGACACACCCGGCCACCTGCCCCGCAGCCCCACAGCCCATAACCCGGCTGAGCACCTCTCCCGGGTGGGGACAGGTCCAGATGCCCAGGCCCAGGACCGCCAGTGAGATGTCCTCACAGGCAGGGGCCACGAGGACTGAGGCCACGGGGAGGAGGACAGAGCTCGGCGTCATGGGGGCGTCATGGTGGGGTCCTCCCCAGGGGCTTTTGTCCTCCTGGCCCAGCCAGTCTGAGGCTCCCCTGCAGCAGCTCTGGGATCCAAACCCGAGGAGGCTCCCACAGGGATGCCCTTGGCTAGCTCCCTGTCCCCAAGAGGGCAGGCCCCACCAGAAACGCTCCTCAGAGGAGGCAGGAAGACCTGGGGGAGGCTGGCCCAGGGCCCCAGCTTCTGCTGACCTCCCTCCGTGCCCACCCACCAGAGGGGTCCACAGTTGCAGGACTTTGGGGAGGGTGCCCTGGCTAGTCATGGAAGGCTTCCTGGAGGAGGTGCCAGATGGAGCCCTCAAAGGAGGGCTCACCACAGGGGCCTGACAGGTGGGGGCGGGGGTCGGGGCTGGCGGATGGCAGCTGGGAGCCCCTCAGACATCAGGGAACACTCTGGTCTGCAGGGGCTGCTGGGGTCCCCCATACTCTTGGTGGGGATCCCTCTGGTCTGCAGGGGCTGCTGGGGGCCCCCTATACCCTTGGATCCCTCTGGCTTGAGTGGGTGTTGTGAGGTCTTCAGGACAGAGGTGTGGATCACACCAGCTACACACTCGGACCACCAGGGCCTCCCCCAGCCGGAGTGGGGGGCAAGCAGACTCAGGGTTGCTGTAGTGGATGGGGTGGGTCACTGAGCCGGGCAGGGTGGGGCTCATGGAGAGGGTCCAGAACAGCCTGGGGAGCAGGGGGCAGATGCAAAGATCCAACACTCCGAGGGGCAGGGCAGAGGAAGAAAAGGGGGGCTATGGGGCCAGCTGAGAGCAGCCCCCCACTCTCCCTAATCAATCCAAGACCCCCACTGCAGAGTCGGGGAGGACACCCCCTCCCCCTTCCCCAGACAGACCCTTGCCAGGGCCAGGTCAGCTCCTAAAGAGCCCCAGGGTGTCAGGGGACAGAGCCCAAGGCCCTGGGTCCCGATGGCCCCACCCGTCAGCTCCCGGCTGTCAGAGGGGTGGGGGGCCTTTGTCGCCCCGAGTTTGAGCCTCAGTCCCAGCTGCTGCGTTGTGCCCAGAATGTGACTTCATTCATCAGGGGCTGGCAATCAGAGGACGAACCAGGGCAGCAGCGACCCCAGGTAATTCCCAGTCTATTTTCCTAACTTGTGGCAACAAGATGGGGAGACGGGAAGTGAGGCCTTCATTTAAGTGATAATGAGATGCCTCAGGTTCCATTCATCAGAACTCCCCCCACTGCCCACCCCACACATCCTGCAGGAGCTGGGGAAAAGGTGTCAATGGCCTCCGGCCTCTTCCCGCCCCGGCCCGATGCTCCCACTGCCGCGCGCTCAGGGTCCAGCCCTGTCACTGGCCAAATCCAGCATGAGAGCCTAAGTGTGGGGGGTCCCGGCCCCCCGGTGACCTGGGGCCCAGGGGCCTCTCTCAGGGACACCAAAGGCGTGTCCTGACCCAGGTCAGCGTGTGCCTCTGCCTGGCACGGGCATGTCGGGAGCCTGGGACGCTCGGCCCAGACCTGATCAGGGTGAAAGAAGCACCTTCCGCTGACGTTTAACAAACCCCGGCCCCTGCTGCCTCCACACTCCGCCTGTCTCCCGCCCCAGCCCATGAGGCAGGTGGGTGTCCCCAGCAGCAGGGCAGGACCCACGGCAGCCCAGGCGTCCCCAGTGGCAGCCCAGGGGTGCCCATCTCGAGGCTCGGCCGCCATCCGCCTGCCCTCCACCCCCAGGGCCAGTGGTGCAGGCGCAGTGTCCAATGCAGGCTGAACGTTTTGGGCTCTGGGCTCCTGCTAGCTCGCTCACATTTCTTCATTTAAATCTCTCCTAATGGGGAAAGTCCTAATGAGTAAAAAATCATGCTTTAATGAAGGCAAAATGCTAACTGCTAAGACAAAGCCTTCATGGGAAACCGGGCCCTAACCAGCGGCTTCCTGGATGCCCTTGTGCAGGACACAGCGGGCAGGCGGCCCAGACTCAGGGAGCCTCCGGGCGCAAGCAGCTGTGGGTACTCACATCACTGAGCGGGTCCCGGGAGCTGGTGGCTTCGAGGACGCTGTCGTCGTCACTGTCCCGGTCGCCCCCTTTGGACACGGTGACCTTCATCTGGGACAGAGAGAGACACTGTCTCAGGCAAACACCCACCTCACCATGTCCGCATCGGGGCCCGCTAGCTAGGGCTACGTGCCTGCTCCTGGCACCCTGGCCCCAGGTGCCCCGACAGCCACTGCGCGCTCTGGGATGTGACGTGCTGTGGTGGGCCGGGTCCTGGTCTGGGGGCGGGAGCAGCAGCAGTACGGAGCTCTGCAGAGCCAGGAATGCCATCCCGGCTGACGGCTCACACACAGATAACACACTCTACCAGGATGGGGAGGACCTACCCAGGACCCACCGGCTCAGTGACATGAGAACCGCCATGTGCTCGGAGCCGCCCCTTCCACAAGCCGCTGACTCTGAAGACATCCTGGGGGTGCTGGGGACCACAGGTGGGGCCTTCTCCCACACCCTGGGCTCTTCTCAGCCTCAACGGCCAAGCCGCCCCCTGGCTGGTTAGCACTACCCCATCTGGCTGTACAGGGCTATGACCTCCAGGCCAAGCCTCAGTACCACCCACTGTCCCTTGGCTGTGCCCACTCCACCTCCTTCGGTCGGCACCATCTCGGGGCAAGCAGCAAGGTGGTAGTGGGACCTGCCTGTCCCTGGCCGTGTGCCCTTGGGCCACTGCTCAGCCTCCCCATGCCTCAATTTCATCACCTGCAGAAGGGAGTGCCCACACTCACTACCCACCGCCACCACCTCTGACACCAGCCAGCATGGGCGCCGCTGCATGCCAGGGCCTGGCCCAGGCGCTTTGCACGCACTCACATGTTTGCTCACACAGTGGCCCCGAGTAGAAACTATTTTCCTTTACGTTTCACGGATGAGCAAACAGACGTGCAGACAGGTTAAGTGGCCACACAGGGACCAGACCCAGAGCCCTGCACGTATTTAATTTTCCTACTTAGAAATAATTTCAAGCCTGCACAACGCTGAGGGAAGTGAGAGGCCAGAGCTCCTGCTGGCCGGCACCCAGCAGGGATGCCCCTGCACAGCCAGCTCCACAGGAGCCTCCCGTGGAGGCCCAGCACTCTCTCTCTCTGGCCACCTTGGATCTAGAACAATTCTGCACCTTGTGGCGACATGCCCCAGCACGTCTGGGCCCCCAGGCCTCGCATCCCAGGGCCCCCAGTGAGGCCCTTTACATTGAGTCATCCTAGGCAGGAGTGCGCCCCAGCCAGGGAAAACCTGTCCCAGGACTGGCTGGTGTGGCTCGCTACAGCCATGAGCCTGGCTCCCCGCTGACCTCGGGCTCAGCCAGAGCCCGCTCCGTGCACCTCCTGCAGCAACAGGCCTCCGGGGTCCCGCACCCCTTTCCCTGTGTGGCTGACAGGGTGCACACAAGGCAGACAGTGCCAGTACGAATTAAGGGATGTCACCCAGGCCCCTGAGGTCCAATGCCCCGCGCCCATGAGGTCCATCAAGCCGCCGCACAGTAGCAGGAACCCGCACTGGAGGAGGCCCCGGCTGGGCGGGGGACGCAGCCCCCGAGCATTCTGAGCCTACTGGGCAGGTGCTGGGGGCAGGGTGGTGGGCTAGTGATCTGCTTAGCTGCACAGTAGCCCTCACAGACCCTGGCCAGGCTGCCCGGCTCTTCCCTACACTGTGGCCTTGGGCAAGGGACTGGCCTCCCCCAGCCTCAGTTTCAGCGTCTGTAACTGTAACATTCCGGAATCCTGGCAGGGCCCCTTGGTGCAATGAGGTTTAGGTGGTGGCATGGCCAGTGCAGCGGATCCTGGGGCCGGCACCTTCCAGGCCACCAGGTGTCACTGTTGTCACCAGCTGGACTCTCACGACCCCCCCTTTCTCACCCCTGGAGCTGGCACCGCGGTCTCAGTCGGGCAGCCCTGCCCGCTGCATCCCACACGTGCTGCCCTGCTGGGGCCGTCAAGGGTTCCGTCCACCTCCACAGGGAGCCAAGGGTCCCACTCCTAGTGGTTCTCAAAGTGGGGTCCTGGAAATGCAGCATCACCGTCCCCAGAGGCTGTCAGGAATGAGTTTCCAGGCCCGCTCCAGGAACCATGTGTCACCGGCCCCCCGGGGAGTCTGACCATTGGCAACGGCCCCATGAGCCCTGCACTCACTTCTAGGGAGAGCGGTTCAGGGCAGGACCTGGCAGCAACAGGAAAGGCTGCCACAGGGCTGCTGAGTACAGTGGTGCAGGCTGCTCACTGCCCAAGGACACCCAGCCGGTGGGAGGGGAGGCGGGGCTAAGATACACCCACACAGCAGAGCTGAGGAGTAGGGCACCTCTCCACACCTCACACCCACACAAACGCCACCTCCGGTCTTCACCCCCACGCCACAGAGGAGCTCAGCAGGCTGCCCTGCGTGTGCTCCTCCCACACCTGGAGGCCCGAGAGGTGGCCAGGCAGGTCGTGGTGTGGGGTCTCTTCCCCTTTCTCGGGTGGCCAGTTTTAGCTCTGAAAGTCCCAAGTCTCGAAAAACCCTGTAGAACTGGGAACCTGTGTCCTGGACACAGGGCACGGCTGGTCACCCCACTCTGTCCCCAGGCAGGACCCCAAACAGCCAAGGTGCCTGCCCTCAGTCCAGCCGCTTCTCAGTGCTGCCCACCAGCCACGCCAGGGGCCAGGGAGGCCACACGTCCACTCCCAGCAGGAGCTGGAGAGACAAGATCACAGTCCCTGAATGACATGTCCATGTCTGGGGCCAGAGGGTGCCCCTTTTGCCCTGGAGGGTAGGCAGGAGCTACTGCACCTGTGCCCACCCCAGCCTTGAAGTCTGCCCACCTATCTGTCCACTCGTCCAACCAACACCTGTGGAGCCCCGACGAGTCAGGTACCGCTCTGGGCAGTTAGCAGAGCAGACCCAAGCCCCTGC
The DNA here is from genome assembly GCF_007565055.1 of Rhinopithecus roxellana. Lineage (NCBI taxonomy): Eukaryota > Metazoa > Chordata > Mammalia > Primates > Cercopithecidae > Rhinopithecus > Rhinopithecus roxellana. Next base: position 102,677,696 of record NC_044558.1, read on the forward strand.
CCTCCCAGAGTGACAAAGGAGCAACCGTTCCTGGTGCACACAGAAGGTAGTTCCATCTGCCAGGTGGCAGGTGCTGGGGGACAGGCAGCGCAGGCCGGGTAGGGCCCCGGACACAGTTCACTGATGGCGCCAATAGCCCAGCAGGCCCAGCACACACACTGCAGCCCCAAGTTGCCCTCCTCACGGTGCGCCCTGCTGCCCCACTGAGCCTGTGCTTCCTGGGGTAGGGGAGGAAGGCTGAGTCTGTCCAGTTATGTCAGCAGGTGGGGCGTGCGGCAGGAGCAGGGTGCGAGGAACAGCTCCCTGTGGGCCAGCGTGGAGCGCCTGTCAGTTTCTGCAACTTTAGTACCCAAACCACAGCTGATGGAAGCCACTAACAGTTTAACAGCCGGCTTCAAATTTCCTGAACCCTCAGCAACCTGCTCCTGCAAGCTGCACTCCACTGGGCAGCCACAGACCAGCTGCTGGTGGGGCCAGGACCGTGTCCCAAGAGCACTGGGGCCCTGAGGGTTCTGGTAGTAACCACAGGAACATGGTGGCTCCAGGCATAGAGAGCTCCTCCCCCAGGGTCTCCTCCCCTCACCAACCCCCTCCCTCCACACCGTCCCCCAGCTCCAGGCTGCACGTCCAAAAATCACTGCCTCTGGGTTGGCCACAGACACGTGGTTCCACTGGGAGGCTCAGGCTCAGTCAGGGGCTCAGGTGCGGCCTGGCCTGTCCGGAACTAGTGCCCTTGAGCTGTCCTGTTGCTGGGAAGGGGCCAGAGAGACAGGAGCCAGCAGAGGTCCCATCATGAAGCAGCCAGGAAACCCTCTGGGGCACAGAGAGACCCACGCAGACCCACAGGTACTGGCAGGCACACACACCGCCCCAGGCTGAGGGGATGCACCGGCCGCATACACGCACCCACACTAACCCCTCTCCACCACGGCAGTCACACTGGCCCTGTACAGACTGTGCCCCATGCACATGGCTCACTGATTCATCGCCCCACCTACTCCCCAGACCCGCCCCAAGGCTCTGAGCACACACTGTCCTGCGTAGGCCCCGCCCAAAGTGGAGCACCCAAGAGGCCCCACACCAGCCCCCGTGTCCCTGTGTACAGACTGAGCAGAAGGTGTCCTCCCTGGGAACGTGCAATGGTCAAGGCAAATGTGCGCACCACATACGGCACAGCAGGAATGGCAGCCTTGGAGTGGTGCAGTGCACCACTCCAACAGCTACACTCTGCAGCCCTGGTGAGCCTCACACCAATCGGATCACACCCAGGGGACTCTCACACCCCATCCCACGGTGTCACATTCAGACTAGGGCTATCCTACAGGCGCATGATCTCAGACTGGCCGGCCACGATGCCTCCAGCCTCTGCACCCGCAGGCCTGGGAGGGAGGGTGGGAGTCAGGGGCTGCCAGGGCTGCTGTTCTAATGTAGACCCTGGAGAACCCTGAGAAGGGGCCTGTGGCTTCCTCAGACCTGCCAGGCCAAGGGCAGGCCCCCTGGGAGATGGGGCAGAGGTCAGGCCCCCACACCCCCTAGCTGGGCTGGGCCACAGTTCCAGCAGGAGACGGGAACGTGACGCCCCTGCAGAAATGGAGCACAGATATGCAGAGGCGGAGCTGCCACCATCCCGTGTCCTAGTGGAAATGTGTGTGGACCCAGCATACCCCTGCCCCAGCCCCGCAGCCTGTGCTCCCTCCTCCTTGCAGTCCCTGCTTCCTCCTAAGGAGCTGAGCCCCTTAGAACAAGGCTCCTGGCCTGGTGCAAACAGTGCTCCCTTGGGGAGCTTTGAGGACTCCGGGCCTCCCCCAGGGACTGGACGTCATGGGTCTGGACTTGAGACTTTCCAAGTTCCCCACCCGCCAAGGTTGGGAAGCCTCAGGGGACCGCAGTGGGTGTCCCGCTCCCTGGCTCAGGGCAGGGCAGGGCAGAGCAAAGAGGGTGTGGCTGCTATCGTCCACAACGCTCCATTTCCCCACCTCCCACAGTCCCTACCAGCTCCCAGCTGGTCCTGGTTTTCTGTGTTTTATGAGCCCCCAAAGCCGTCCCTGAATCCTGAGAGCAGGTGCCTGGCACAACTGTGGGTGGGTGGTACCTCTCTCTGCTGCCTTCGCTCCCAACAGGACAGCCCCGGATCCCTCACAGCGTCTCTAGGCCTTGTTGAGCTATGAATGACGACTATGGGCCCCTCGTATTTGGCAAGGGAAGAGCCCGACTCTGGGGCCCCTCCGTCCTGAATCTGCCTGGGCCACAGGTGACTTGCAGGCAGACGCTACGCCCTGTCCTGCCCTCGGCCCTACCACAGGCCCCTGCCGCTGCCTCCTCGGGGCTGGGCTCACGTTCCTGGTCGGGAGGAGCTGATGCTGCACCCACAGCACGTGACACCAGCGACTGCATCCTGCTCTGTTTTGTGGACTGGTGTCCCCACCCTCGGGTGCTCAGAGGGCAGGGGCTTTGTGGCGGTCACTGGTGCTGCTCCAGAACTTGTACTCCCAAGGTGATCCTGATGGGGAAAGGAAGTGACCCAGTTCTGGGGTCAACCTGAGCAGGGGCTGCCTCAGGAAAATTGCCATCTGCAGAGAAAGAGATGGGAGAGCCCTGGGGAGCATCCCAGACAGCAGAAGCAGTCAGGGAAAGGGAGCTCTCCCACAGCTGCTGGGAGGGTGTGCTGGAGAGGTATAAGGAGGGCTGTGTACCTGCTGGTGGGGGCACTGGAAAGGGGGGCCCAACTTCCTCACCACTCATCCATGCTACCTGCATAGCCTCTGGGCTCTCTTCCACACATACTCAACCTACAACCCTCAGACTGGAGGAATAGCCACTTTTTTTTTTTTTTTTTTTAAGACAGAGTCTTGCTCTATCACCAGGCTGGAGTGCAGCGGTGAGATCTCGGCTCACTGCAACCTCTGCCTCCTGGGTTCAAGCGATTCTCTGCCTCAGCCTCTCTACTAGCTGGGATTACAGGCACTCGCCACCACACCCGGCTAAGTTTTGTATTTTTAGTAGAGATGGGGTTTCACCATCTTGGCCAGACTGGTCTTGAACTCCTGACTTCGTGATCCACTTGCCTCGACCTCCCAAAGTGCTGGGATTACAGGTGTAAGCCACCGTGCCCAGCTAGGGGTAGCCACTTCTTAGCACCCACAGCTCGAAGCTCAGGCTGGAGTCACACTGAGCTGAGGGCAGCACCTACTGGTGAGGTCTGGCACTGCAGCCCAGCTGTATGAGACTGCATAGACTATGGGAAGAACGACTCTCAGAGTTGGGAGTAGGGAGTCAGAAGCTCCAGAATGAGGGACACTCTGTTGTCTGTCTCCAGGACCCTGGTATTGGCAAAGCATGCCTTCCCCTCCTCCAGGCTAACACCACACAGTGTTGTTGTGGCCCTGCTTCTTCCAGAACTTGTTCCTGACACTCTGTTCACTCCACATGCCAACCAGGCTGGGTAAAGAGCTCCTCCAGGCTCCCACAGTCCCCTAAGTATTTGTTTCTGTGTCTCTCTTCAGTAGACTATGAGCACCCAGTGGGCAGGGGCTGTCTTTTATCCTTGCCTACCTAGCATAGGCAGGCACAGTAAAGAGGAACTCAGGCAATGTTTAGGAGAGACCAAGCGTTCCCTGAGTCAGCACAGTGTCAGGGGAGCAGGGTACTGCCCCCCAAGTATGGGACACTCCAGTATGCTGCTCCACCTTCTTCTATTGTGATTCAGATGGGTGGATGGATGGATGGATGCACGGGTGGATGGATGGACAAACGGGTAGATGAATGGGTGCATGGGTGGACAGATGGACAGACAGGTAGATGGATGGACAGATGGGTGGGTGGATGGATGGATGCATGGGTGGTTGGATGGACAGGTAGATGGGTGGATGCATGGGCGGATGGATGGACAGGTGGATGGGTGGATGGATGCATGGGTAGATGGATGGATGCATGGGTGGATGCATGGGTAGACGGATGGACAGATGAATGATGGATGCATGGGTGGACGGATGGACAGACGGGTGGATGGATGGACAGATGGGTGGATGAATGGATGCACAGGTGGATGGACAGATGGGTAGATGGATGGATGCATGGGTGGATGCATGGGTAGACGGATGGACAGATGAATGATGGATGCATGGGTGGACGGATGGACAGACGGGTGGATGGATGGACAGATGGGTGGATGGATGGATGCACAGGTGGATGGACAGATGGGTAGATGGATGGAGAGATGGGTAGATGGATGGAGAGATGGGTAGATGGATGGATGGATGCATGGGTGGATGCATGGATAGACAGGTGGATGGATGGACAGATGGGTAGATGGATGGATGCACGAGTGGATGGATGGATGGCTGCATGCATGCATACATGGGTGGATGGATGGATGTATACATGGTGGATGGATGGACGGATGGATGATGGACGTATGGGTGGACGGATGGACAGACGGGTAGATGAATGGGTGCATGGGTGGACAGATAGACAGGTGGATGGATGGAGAGACAGGTGGGTGGATGGATGCATGGGTGGATGGATAGATGCATGGGTGGTTGGATGGACAGGTAGATGGGTGGACGCATGGGTGGATGGATGGACAGACGGGTGGATGGATGGACAGACGGGTGGATGAATGGACAGATGGGTAGATGGATGGATGCATGGGTGGATGGACAGATGGGTGGGTGGATGGATGGATGGATGCATGGGTGGATGCATGGACAGACGGGTAGATGGGTGGATGGATGGACAGATGGGTAGATGGATGGATGCACGAGTGGATGGATGGATGGCTGCATGCATGCATACATGGGTGGGTGGATGGATGGATGGATGGATGGATGCATGCATGGTGGACGGATGGACAGATGGATGGATGATGGACATATGGGTAGATGGATGGAGAGACAGGTAGATGAATGGATGAGATACACTACAGACGATATGAGCAATGTTGGCTGAGTTAAGGCCTAGGAGATGCATTGCCAGCAGGCTCTTGGGGACACTACTGTGTCTGGGTGAGTGCATGTGAGTGTCTGCAAGTCCCTGCCCGTGCAGTCCTGTGTGCTGGAGGAGGGGTGGGAGCAGCAGCTATGCTCCGTGTCAGAGTGGACTCCAGCAGGTGTGTGTCGCCAGGTCTGGAGTTGGCCCCTCTGGACTCCCGGGCTGCACTGCTTCTGCAGGGGCCACCTGGGCTGCATCACCTGGTCTTGCTCAACTGCGCCCCATCTGACAGATGAATGACCTAATTTGAGCCACTGCCACCCTCCTGAACAGCTGCAGCAGCCCGCCGACTGGCGCCGACACCTCCACAACCGTGCTGCCTCCGTCATGAGTTTGTAAAAACACACGAGCTCACTTTGTTCCCTGGCTTAAAACCCTCAGTGGTTTCCCTCTGTATGAGACCAGGCCCCTCCTTAGCCCTGTCTGCCCACCCCATGCCCGCTCGGCTCCTCAGGCACACGCCACCAGAGGCCTGGGCGGCTGTGCTATCTACCCAGAGCTCTCTTCCCTGACCGCCTGGTCAAACAGTCCTGCTCTCCTTCCCAGGCACGGCTGTGCTCACACTCAGAACGGTCTCCACTTGCTCTGCCATCGTCCCAGTTATCATTCAACTTCCCGAGGGCCGCAGAGTCACTTGTCTTGTCTGTCGCTGCAGCCCGGGCCCAGCACAGGGGCTGAATAACCAAAAGTACAAAGTGGATGCTGCACAGAAGCGCCTTCTGGAACAGAAGCGCCTTCCGGAACAGAGTGAGGCTGGGAAAGTAGAGGTGGCCACACCCCCCCCGACCGGCTCTCCCCAGGCTGTGGGGAGCAGTGCCTGCCAGGCCCAGGTGCTCAGCCTTCCTCTTCCACTCCCACCTAACAGCACCCTGGCTGGCGAGGCCCCCAGCCTCCCAGGCTGCTCCTTCCCCTGCACCGACTCTTGGTTTGCAGGAGGGCCCTGTCGGGTGGGAGGAGGCTCTAGGACCCTGTGACCCAGCCTGCTGCTCCCTGCAGGTGGCAGGCCCAGGCCCAGAGTCTAAGGCACTGATAACCGAGGGCCTCTCTCCACAGGCCCTGCACAGGAAGACCCTTGCCCGGCAACCAGGACAAAGACGAGCCTCTGGCATCCGGGCCTCAAATCAGCCAGGCCGGGCCCAGGAGGCGGGAGAAATTACTCTGAGAATTCATAATAATAAAAGCAAGAATCAATATCATCATCGCAGCTATGCAGACGGCATACACCTTGCATGTGAGCTCATTGTATCATCTCAACAACCCGAAAACAAATGGACTATTTAGTAACATCCCCATTTTACAGAGAAGAAAACTGAGGCCCAGATAGCTGCCCTCCAGGGAACGGCCAAGGGTAGATTCCACACCAAAGCTGAGCCGCTGGGCTTGGATCCCGGTCCAGCTGCTCACTGCATGGACCTTGGGCAAGTTATTTAGAGGCGGCTTTTTTCCTTCGGTATCCTCATCTGGCAAACGGGCACAGTTACAGGGTTGCAGCTAAACAAGCTGATGCATGTCAACTGGTGGAAACGTGCCTGGGACAATCAGAAAAGACTTCATGTGTCAGGCTGGTGATAGGGCTGCTGAGCGGGCTGGGGCAGGTGGCACTGAAGACAGTAAATGTGGACATCCAGAAACTCCAGCTAACAGATTCAGAGTCTTCAGATTATCGGCCGGGCGCGGTGGCTCAAGCCTGTAATCCCAGCACTTTGGGAGGCCGAGACGGGCGGATCATGAGGTCAGGAGATCGAGACCATCCTGGCTAACATGGTGAAACCCCGTCTCTACTGAAAAATACAAAAAAAAAAAACTAGCCGGGCGAGGTGGCGGCGCCTGTAGTCCCAGCTGCTTGGGAGGCTGAGGCAGGAGAATGGCGTGAACCCGGGAGGCGGAGCTTGCAGTGAGCTGAGATCCGGCCACTGCACTCCAGCCTGGGCGACAGAGCAAGACTCCGTCTCAAAAAAAAAAAAAAAAAAAAAAGAGTCTTCAGATTATCTAAGCCGGGCATGGTAGTTCACGCCTGTTCCCAGCACTTTGGGAGGCTGAGGCGAGTGGATCACCTGAGGTCAGGAGTTCAAGACCAGCCTGGCCAACATGGTGAAATCCCATCTCTACTAAAAATATAAAAATGAGCTGGGTGTGGTGGCACTTGCCTGTGATCCCAGCTACTCAGGAGGCTGAAGCAGGAGAACTGTTTGAACTAGGGAGGCAGAGCTTGCACAAGATGGTGCCACTGCACTCCAGCCTGTGTGATAGAGCGAGACTCCGTCTCAAAAAAAAAAAAAGGCCGGGCGCGGTGGCTCAAGCCTGTAATCCCAGCACTTTGGGAGGCCGAGACAGGCGGATCACGAGGTCAGGAGATTGAGACCATCCTGGCTAACACAGTGAAACCCCGTCTCTATTAAAAAATACAAAAAACTAGCCTGGCGTGGTGGCGGGCGCCTGTAGTCCCAGCTACTCGGGAGGCTGAGGCAGGAGAATGGCGTAAACCTGGGAGGCGGAGCTTGCAGTGAGCTGAGATCCGGCCACTGCACTTCAGCCTGGGCGACAGAGCGAGACTCCGTCTCAAAAAAAAAAAAAAACACTATTCGGATCATCTATTTCATCTTGCATCAGTTTTGTTTTCCAAGTAATTTGCCCACTTCACCTAAGCTGTTGAATTTGTTGGAATAAAACTGTCCCCATGTCACCTTTTCCGTGTCTATAGCGCCTATAATGGTATTTCCTCTTTTGTTCCTAATATTCGTAATTTGTGTTTTCTTTTTCTGATTCATCTAGCTAGGGATTTCTCAACTTTGTCAATGTTTTCAAAGAACAACTTTTGGCTTTATTTCCTCTATTGTGTTTCCCACCTTATTAATTTTTTTTTTTTTTTTTTGAGATGGAGTCTCGCTCCGTTGCCCGGGCTGGAGTGCAGGGGCGCCATCTCAGCTCACTGCAAGCTCCGCCTCCCGGGTTCCCGCCATTCTCCTGCCTCAGCCTCCCGAGTAGCTGGGACTACAGACACCCGCCACCGCGCCCGGCTAGTTTTTTGTATTTTTAGTAGAGACGGGTTTCACCATGTTGGCCAGGCTGGTCTTGAACTCCTGACCTCAAGTGATCCACCCTCCTTGGGGTCCCAAAGTGCTGGGATTACAGGCGTGAGCCACCGCGCCCAGCCTGCCTCATTAATTTCTGCATTTCTGTTCCAGTCTATACTACAGCTTTCCTTTATGGGTTTACTTCCTTTTTTTCTGGTTTTTGTTTCTTAAGGCAAAACCTTAAGATTCTCGACTTTCTTTTCTTTTTTTTGTTTTGAGACGGAGTCTGGCTCTGCCGCCCAGGCTGGAGTGCAGTGGCCGGATCTCAGCTCACTGCAAGGTCCGCCTCCCGGGTTTACGCCATTCTCCTGCCTCAGCCTCCCAAGCAACTGGGACTACAGGCGTCCGCCAGCTCGCCTGGCTAGTTTTTTGTATTTTTAGTAGAGACGGGGTTTCACCGTGTTCGCCAGGATGGTCTCGAACTCCTGACCTCGTGATCCGCCCGTCTCGGCCTCCCAAAGTGCTGGGATTACAGGCTTGAGCTCTTCTTTTCTATTATAAGCACAAGCTAGTTTTCCTTTAAGCATTGCTTTAGCTGCATCCCATAAATTTTGACGTAGTATTCCTTATTTTCCAGTGAAATTCAGCTCAGAGGGAGACTCAGGAGGTGGAAGCTAAGAACCTGCCTGGCTGGGTGTGCTGGGTGGGAGGACAGGGGAGTGAGGACAGGAGAATGCCTGTCAACTTCTAGCCCAGTCATCTGGGTGGTTCCAGGTTCACCCACTGAAATGGGGAAAGACAGAAGCTGGTGCGTCTGGTTTGTCCATGCCAAGTGAGGGGAGCATCCTGGGTCCCGGAGGGACATTCTGGGCTGATGCATGAGGGTGCTCAAACCATACAGCCGATGAGGTAGAGGATGAGGAGACGACAGCAGGCGCCTGGGAACAGCACGGGCATGAGATAAGCACTCACAGAGGGCACATCGTTCTGGGCCCCCCACACCTCCATGCTGTCAGCCCTGTGGTCACTGCGCACAGAAGCCACCAGTCTAAACTCAGAAGTGTTGTAAATGTAAGACACCAACTGGCTTTCCTAGACTCAGTACAATAAAAAAAGAGTAAAAAAGATCTGATAATTTTTATATGGATCACATTGTTGAAACACTACTTTTAAAGTACATGGAGTGAAATGCAGTATTTTATTAAAATGAATTTTACTTTATTTCTTAATTCTATATGTGGCTCACACAATACTATTAAACAGTGCTGCCCTAAGAGAGTCCAGGGCCCTGCCCACCCCTGCTGGATGAGAAGCTGAACTCTGCCAGGTCCCAGGGTACCCCTAGGGAGCCCTCCAAGGCGTGTACCAGCCCTAGGAGAGGCTTCTTGCCAAATCCCCGCACCGTGGCCGGGCCTATGGCTCAGCATGGAAACCCTTCTCCCTCAGAGTCTTCCCACAGCTTTGTGAACTGCTAGGGATGTCCCCTATCACTACAGCTTCTGGCTAGAGGAGGATGGCCGGTGGCCTCGGCCTGGTCAATGCCAGTCCAGTTCAGTCTGGTACGGGCCACCTGCGAGGACGCCAGGGCGGCCAGGGAGATCCCGGGTCAGGTCGCAGCCCTGTTCACATCCCTCCGAGGCCCCAGGACTCCCCTGGACTTCTGGGCGGCCCTGGGTCTCCCTTGGGCATCTGTGGGTGGTCCTGCCTTCCGGCCTCTGCGCATCCAGGTACCCCCCCACCCCGCCATCCCCTCTGCGTCTTTGGCCTCACCACAGTCGCCCAGCACGCTATCCCAGCCTGTCTCCCCACACACGGAGGAGCCGAGCCCTGACGCTAGAAGAGGCGGAGCTCATCGTCCTCAGTGCCTAGACAAGGGTCCTGAATGAGCAAACAGGAAGGCCCAGCAGGTGGCGTTTCCAACACGCAGGGCAGGGCCTGGGGGTGGGACTGTGGCTATTCACCTGCAGTGAGGGGTTCAGTCAGAGAGACAGGGCCCTCAGAAGAGGGTTGGCAGGCAGAGGCCCACACACCATGCGTGAATGCTGGGCCAGCTGCCGGGAGGTCACCCACGCTCACACCCCTCCCTCCCTGGGGGCTGCTCAGCGATGGCTCATGGACTTGGCCTGACCTGGGGAGGACCTGAGGGCCTTAGAGCTCCAGGCCCCTTGTGGGGCTGGGCCCACTGCCACAGCCTCAGTGTCACCCACCTTCCAGGAATCCACCCCGATCTCCCCTTCTCCGCCCCCAACAAAACCACCACTGCCCTCATCAGCCATGGGCTCTGCAGGAACATGCCTCGGCCTCTCCCAGAAGGCTCATGCCCTCGCCACAACCCCTTCTGCAGATGGGAGGGGACCAGCCTGCCTGTGCCAACAACAGCAAGGTGGGCAGAGGCCCCCGCAGAGGTGACCAGAAGGCTGATGGTCACTAAAGCACTGCACCCAGGCCCCAGTCTCCAGGGGGGTTCCTGAGGCAGCAACACGGTCTCTCTCCGTAGTCAGGCAGCGGACAGCCTCCCCCATATCCCCACTGTCACCCCCCGAAAGACACCTCCATCCTCAACCTTCAGGCTGCGCTGCCCCCACCCTCTCTACAGCAGCCAGGACCCAAGCCCACCTTCCCACTGAGTACCGACCCCTTCCAGAAACAAGGGAACAAGCCACGTCCCACCCAGGCCTCAGGCTCCGATCTGCTGCCTGTGATGGGAGCCAAATCCCACTTGCTGAAGGCCTGGCAGGCCCGCAGCTGTGTCTTCCGGTCAGCAAAGTCAATCATAAAAATTAGAATTGACCACCAACATTTCAACATTGCCAAATCCAGAGAAACCTGGATTTCCAGCTCTTCAGAAACATCAAAGATCTGGCCACACAGAATCTGCATTTCCCAGGGCAACGCCTGGCAGCAGTGTCCCCACCAGGGTGCGGGCCTCAGGACACAACACAGATGTCCAGCCCCGTAGGGCTTTGGTGTCTCTGCCCTCCCCATGGTGGCACCCTGACCCCAGGCCAGTGCAGACAGTGGGTTCAAGCTGGAGGCTGCAGGGTCATGGCCAGGCCTTGTGAGTTCCTCTGGGTCCTGAATGTTTCCTCCACAGGTGTCCTCTGCACCCCCAGCTGCTGGTCACGGGGACCTAGGCTGCAGTTTCCAGCCCTCCTCAGCCCTCCCTGGCAGCCTGGCCTTCCCCATTAAGGGGCAGCCAAGTGCCACTGCTCAGCTCCAGCATGAATGGCCCCTCCCCACTCCCTCAAGCCGTTGGGGCCTGCCCCAGACATGACTCTACTCACTTGGCCCCCTCCGTACTCACGGGAGCCTGGGGGTGGGGCCGGGGGCCTGAGCGTGGAAGGAAGGCAGGAGGCTGTTTAAATCACCACTGTCCCCCACGCATAACAACAGAGACATCTGAAGGCAACTCCAGCCCCTTTGTGAGACAATGGCTTGTGTGGGTGACTGAGATGGCACCGCCCTCCAAGCCCGCACCCCAAGTGTGCCAGGTCTAGCCCAGAGCTCAGCCAGGGTGCCGGCAGCCAGGACTCGGCCCCTCCATGCCCCGGCCTTCTGTGAGAACACAAGCATCTGACAGGCCGCACAGAGGACACTGGGCTGAACCACGTGCCCTCACCCATCCTACCCCGGGGATGGGTGCCCCCAAGGCATGAGCCGAGAGGGGGATCTCGACCCCTGACACACTGGCCCACACAGTAGCCTTGCATTGGGGGATCGGGAGGCCAGCACCCTGCATGCCGAGCACAGTACAGACCCCCACTCCAGGCCTCAGATGGGTGGGCAGGAAGGCCAGAACAGATGCTCCTGGTCGCCCCTCTGTTTGGTCAGAGTGCAATGAACCCCGAGCCAAGCCCAGCACAAAAGCCGTTTGTGGGAATAAATCACGTAAGACACAAGCTCGTCTGTTTAAATTACAAACGCTGATGCTGTTATAAAAAATAGTGGCACGGCACTTTTTATTTTCTTTAATCAGAAAAATAAGCCCTGCGCTTCTGCGATGGAGGACCCAGGTGAGCACCGGAGGAAGGGGTCTGCGTGGATGGGGAGCGAGGGGGCCCACAGGCCAAAGCAGATGCTGCACCAGAGGCTGGTCAGGACCCAGGAGGGCCTGCGGGGGTGGGGTCCTCATGAGCAAGTGCAGGGAACTGGGGGTCAGCAGCTGCCTGGCCTGGGAGCCAGGGACACCTTCCTGACACCCGAGGCCGCCCAGCTGGGCGAGACCAGGCCTGTGGGACCAGGGTCACTTGGCGCAGGGGTCCAGGTGGTCAACGCTGCTCTCTGGAGGGCCACTGGCTACAGCCTGCCCAGCTCCCCTGAGGTCTGGAGACAGTCAGAACCCCCCCAAACACCCTCTCCCTTTTGGGGCAGTGGCGTGCCTCGGACTCCAGAAGACTCGAGTGGGGCTGCCTCGAGACCAAGTCCTGAGGGGGTGGCAACCCCTGACCACAGGTGGGGGCCGTGTAAGGGGCAGGGATGGGCCCAGGAGTAGCCTTGTAGTGTGAGATGTGCCCGACTGCATGTAGGTCAACAGTCAGACGGGACACTGCGGGGGACTGTGGGGAAGCCGGGAGAAGGCGCTGCCCACCCTGTGGGCTCCTCCTCGCCTGGAGACCCTGCGGGCAACCCATCAGTGCATGCCCGCAGGAGTGGTAGAGGCAGAGTCCTGAGAGGTGGGGGTGGGAGCCTCCGGGTCCCCTGCAGCTCCTGACCCACCAGATAGGCCCGTGTGCCCCCTGTAGCTTGGGGGCCCTGGAGGTGGACACCAGCACCTCCTGACTACCAGGGGGAGGGCCTGAACTGAAACCCACACCTTCACCACTCGCCACTGGGCCATTCTGCAGGAACTGCAGCACCCCACAGATCCTTCCTGCCCAGTACGCCACTCACACCCTCTCGCACGCACGCGCACACAGCACGCACACACCAGGCTCACGCGCTCTGCACAGGTGGCACGCCTGGGGCAAGCGTGCACGCAGACTCAGAGATGCAAGGACAGTATTGTCAATTCAGAGGCACAGAAAGACGCTGAGGGGCCCCCGGCAAGCTCCCCGCCCTCGGGGGCTGTGTTCCCCTCCCAGGGCACGCACACCACAGGCAGCAACGCGGGTGGGGGCACTGTGACACCAGTGGGGGGAGAGGGAGCATGGCGGGGCAGCAGGCAGATGCCGGTTCATCTCTCCTCCTGGTGTGGTGGGCCTCAGCCTGATCACGGCCCTGCAGGGGCTCCCGCCTCCAGCCGGGCCTCAATTTCCAACGACAAACAGCCCAGCCCTGTCTAGAGAAGGCCTCAGGCTAGTCCAGCAAAGCATCTCTGGCCCGAAGGGCAAGGCAGCCTTGGCCCTCAGGGCCCTGCCAGGGTGCAGCTCACACTGGAGTGGGCTGGAAAACCCATATGGGGAGGTGCCTGCAGGCATCAGGCTCCAGGGCTCACAGATGGGGCCTGACGGGCCACCCCGGGGGCACAGGATCGAGTCCACCGTGACCTCAGGGGCCGGCAGGGATGGCCTAGGGCCAGAAGTGAGCGCCGCGGCTGACGGGCTGGCACTAGATCCAACAGGGACCGCCGCGGCTGGCAGAGAAGCCCCAGGAGAGGCCGGCAGGGTGGGCCTGGCTGCCCCAGGAGTGAGGGGCGATCAGGAATGGGGAGCAACGGCTGGGGTTTGCAGGGCTTGTTGGGGCCCATGAGCGGCCGCAGGGGCTGGCAGGGCTGCTCCGGGCCCATGAGCGGCTGCTTCTGCTGCCTTGGCCGTCCCGGGCCCAGGAGTGACGGCGTGAGTGGGCCGGGCTGCTCTGGGGCTTCCACTAACTGCTGGGGCTGCCTGGGGCGCAGCAGTGACCGCCGGGGACGGCTGGGCTGGCCCAGCAGGGACCTTCGGGGCTGGCCATACTGACACGGGGCCAGGAAGGCCCGCCGGGGGCAGCAGCACTGTCCTGGGAGGAAGCTGGCGGGCCGTCGGCGTGGTCGGAGGGTGAGGAGTGGCCGCGGGGGCTGGTATCGCTGGCATTGGGCTAGCAGCGACCACAGGGGCCGGCTGCGCTGTCCTGAGGATGCCCTGCCAGGCTGGCCACAGTGACACGGGTTGGCCCATGGCCGCAGGGGCCGGCAGCGGTGCCACAAGGGTCAGCAGGGACCGCAGGCGCCTGCAGCGGTGCCTTGGGGCCAGGAGGGACCGCAGGCGCCGGCAGTACAGGCAGGGGACCAGGAGGGACCGTGGGGCCAGGAGGGACCGCAGGCGCCGGCAGTGGTGACACGGGGTCAGCAGGGACCGCAGGCGCCGGCAGCACTGCCTGGGGCCTGGGAGTGCCCAATGCGGCTGGCAGGGCTGGGCCAGGCGTGACCGCTGGGGCTGGCAGAGCTGATCTGGGGCTGGAAGGAGCCGCTGGGGCCGGCAGGGCTGACCGGGGCCCAGAAGTGACCGCCGGGGCTGGCAGGGCTGTTTCAGGCCCAGAAGTGACCGCTGGGGCCAGCTGCGCTGACCCAGGAGTGGCCGCTGGGAGGGCTGGCAGGGCTGCCCGGGGTCCGGGAGTGCCGACGGGGCTGGGAGGGACCCCTGGGGCTGGCTGGGCTGGCTGGGCTGGAGCTGTTGCTGGCGCTGGGCCGGGCCGTTCTGGTCCCAGTGGTTGGCTGGGAGCGGCCCCCCTTCTGGGGAGCACACCTGCATGGAAGAAAGAGCACGTGTCCACCTGGGCAGGTGTCACCGCCCGCGGAACCCCCGTCCAGCCCGGGCCCAGGAGGCATGCTGTCCTTCTCCAGCAGCCCAATTCCCAAGGGGGCCGAGGGGAGCCGAGGACACCGCGCAGAGCCCCACCCTGGAAGGAAGGCGCACACCAGTGGACCCCCTGCAGAGGAAGCAGCTGCAGGCTGAGCCGCACCCAGGACAGAGCCCCACGCGCTAGGGAAGCCCCCACCTGCTCTGACAGCCCCTCCTGGGCAGGAGGCCCCTGGGCAGGGCAGGCAGAGCCCTGTTCCCAGCTGGGCCACGCACCTGACCACTGACCACAGTCACGTGCCTGCAGCCACTGCCGGGACCAAGCGTTCCCCTCCCCACGCCGCACACGTGAGCAGATGGTGCTGCGTGTGGACAGGACAGCCCTCGGCAATGAGCCTGGACCCCTCCTTATAGACATGCTGGACACCTGTAGTCGGCGGAGCCTGATGGACACGGCAGGGAAACGGGGCCGGCCTATCAGTTTGGCGCCCCAGCCCGGCACGCGCGCCTTGCTGCCCCAGATAGGCACCTCTCCTGCTGTGGCCCTAGGCACGTCACGGCCCCTCCGTGACCCAGCGGGCTCCTGCCTCTGCTCAGCCCAGCCCTGTCCACGTGTCCTGCACCCCAAGCCTGACAACGATGGACGCGCTGCCAGGCAGGCCCGGGGGCCACGTGGGGTGGTGTCCAGGTGCTGGCGTGGCCCCGGGGCGGTGAGCACTGACCCGACGCAGAGCTCCCGGTCGGGGAGGGACCTGCTCACCTGCTTGGAGGGTTGCAGTGGGACCTTCCTCGCCCCATCGCAGGCGGGCTCGAGGTCCTGCCCGGGGCTGCCTGCCTCCAGGGGCCGCCTGTTCTCACTCGGCTCCGCAGGGGGGCAGGTTTCTGACTCCCGGGGCTTCTTGATGAGGCGACGCTCCCACTTCTCCTTCCGCTCATGTGGCTTCAGGGCCATATCCTTCTGCAGGGAGACAGAGAAACACCAGTTAATTGGCGGGACCCCAGGCCCTTGGGCCCAGGACAGCACCCACCTCAGCAGCTCTCAGGGGAAGGAGCCTCCAGACTTGGGAAGGGCATCTCTGAGGGGAAGGAAGATGGCAGGTGAGATGCCGAGGTGGGACGGGGGATGGGAGTTTCCCAGGGCTCAGCCAGCAAAGGGGCAAGATAAAAAAGCTTAGCCCAGCAGGGAATCTCCAGCAAGTTTCACAGGAGGCCAGCCCAGGGCTGCCCAGGACTGCCCCTCTGAGCCCTGCTGAGACCACGGCTGTCTTTCAACATTGAGCGAGTGCCCTGAAGTGGGGGCCAGGGACCACAGGAGCCTCTCCAGGGCACACCCAGGCCCCACAAGAAGTGCTCCCCCAGGCGACAGCCCACGGGAAGTGCTTCCCCAGGTGACACCGTATTCCAGAGAGCCTGAGGAGGTCTGGCCAGTGCTCCCAGACAGGTCTGTGGATTTGGGACAGAGATGCTTCCCAGGGCTCACCGTTGGGCTATCAGACCCTGGGGACACCCCCAGGTCCCCTGTAAACCTGCTGGCTTCCCCTGGTCCCTCTCGTCCCATCTCAACTCCTTCAGAGAACCAACTAGCCTGTGGACAGCCCCAAGACACTCCAGCTCCCGCCCTGCCGGTGGACACTGGGCAGCCCCAGGTTCTGGGGTCCCACCTCCACACTCAGTAAACCACTAGTAAGCACCTTCTGTATGCTGGCTCCGCTCCTAGCACTAGGGCTGGCGTAGACATACACGGTACATTAAGTCTAGGATACAGAGGAGCCAGCCGGCCAGCGACAAGCATCCATGACAGGACAGAATCCTCTCAGGAAGAGCATGGCTGTGAGAAAAACAGCAGCAGTGAAGCCCAGGACGGGACCCACGTCAGAGCTGCTGCCAAAGACCCTGGGAAGTCACTGGGGAGGACCCGCCCCCACGGAGGGCCACGGCGTCCCTGGGGAGGACCCGCTCCCACGGAGGGCCATGGTGTCCCTGGGGAGAAGGACCTTGGCTGTCCCTCCAGTAAGGACAGACGACAGAGAGAGAGCCATGGTGTTGCCGGCCACGCCCTCCCCGGCTGGAAGCCCTCCCCATGACACAAGCGCCACCCTCACCAGTCTGAGCTGGAGGCCCTGAGAGGCCCAGCAGCGTTTCCGGGCCCCCTGCCCATGAGGGCTGATCCTGTCACTCCAACTCTGCTGTTTCCGGCTCTAGGAAGCCACCTTGCCTCCCCAAGACCCAGCTCCTGCCATGTGCTCTCCGCAGCGCCACCACTCAAGGCCCAGAGCCCTGCTGTGAGCCGCCTGTTCAAGCCCGAGAGCCCGTGGTCTCGAGAGTTCCTGCTCATCCACCCAGGATCTGTCAGAGCTGCCCATCCCAGGCAGCTGTGGATCCAATCTGCTAACATTGCAGAAACAGTTCCCAGTCCCACTGAGTCTGAAGGTCTAAGCCTGGACAAATCAAAGGCTGCAGCCGAGAGAACGGCTGTTCACAGCGCTGATCAAAAGTAGGAACAAATCAAGGTGTTACCTTTCACAGTAACTATGAACCCTGCAAGGGCAGCCTGCCACGCAGGCCCTGCTGAGCTGGGCTTTGTCTTTCTAATGGGCGAAGAGTCAGAGGAGACAGGCGAAGGGCAGATACGAGGAGGCACAACCGAGTGGTGCCCTCAGGGCACAGATGCTCCCCTAGGCCCGCTCCACACCTCTCTCCATCGTCAGTGTTCACAGCTGGCCAGAAGGATGCATGTGTCAAGGGCAAATTGTTTACATTTACCACATTTTCTGTAAACCTGCTTTAGTGTTACTCTCCTTTCAAAAAAATATAAAGATTTCTGCCGGCCCCTCCTCCCATCCATAGACCCACCCTCCAACTCCCTCCCTGCCCCGGCCCCAGTCACACCAAGCACAAGGCAGTTAGTTTCCTGTCCCGTTTGACCCCCACCAGAACGTCCATCTGTCCTGCCCCCTGCTCAGCCCCAGGCAGGGCTCACAAGCGCTGCTAAGTGAACATTCTAGAGAACACACAGCACAGGGGTGGGTGCCCACACCGGGCAGGAGAGGCCTCCGATGTCTCCGGCTCCAGGCGCAGCCCCTGTGCCCACAAACCCCCAGCCAGCGCTGCAGCTACGCTCTCTGCAGAGAACAGAGGCCATTCCCAGGAAGCTCTGGGAGGGCTGTCCCAGGAATCTACTCTTGAGGTGTGAGCCAGCACTTGGCCTGCTACCCTAAGACAGTGGGAAAGGTACCCAGGCCTGAGATAGCTATGCGGCTGGCCCCTCTCCTGGCCACTCCGGGGCTTTCCAGGGTGAGGCTGGCCCTGTGGGCTGCGCCTGACAGGTTTCAGAGGCCCCACAGCAACGCCACAGCACTGCCCCGCGCAGCTGCTGAGAGAGGCATGACCAAGGAGGCCCAGGCAGGGGCCCTTGCCAGCCCCACCGCTGCACCTGACACCCCACTCTGCCCAGTGGCTCAGTCACTCCACATACACCTGAGGGGTTAGTGGTGCAGCTCAGAGACCATACAGCGTCCCGTCCAAGGCCACCATGACAGGCAGCAGCGTGGCCACCCCCACTCCTGTGAGGACCGGAGTTCCCCTTGGGGCAGACCACGGGTGGGGGGTGGGGCCAGGACAGGAGTCCAGGCCAGATGGGGGGCAGTCCCCAGGGACTGAGCAACAGCGCGTGCCCTGGGTAGCCCCAGGGTCCTCATTTGTAAACTGGGCAACGGCCCCACCCCCATGGGTGGCGCCAACCACCACACCAAGGTACCTGGGCTCCATGGAAGAAAGGGCCCAGAAGGTTCGCACCAGGAAATGACGTGAGCTCTGGGTGGGGACCCTGCACCGAGCCAGCGAGACCCGCAGCAGCCGCGCTCACCCACTTCGTCGCGCTCACCGCAGCAAGGGCCGTGCCAGGCGCTCTGCTAAGTGGTGGGTCAGGCCCTGCTTATCTTTTTGTTTGTTTTTGAGACAGAGTCTCACTGTGTTGCCCAGGCTGCAATGCAGTGGCACAATCTCGGCTCACTGCAACCTCCGCCTCCCAGGTTCAAGCAATTCTCCTGCCTCAGCCTCCTGAGTAGCTGGGATTACAG
The DNA here is from genome assembly GCF_007565055.1 of Rhinopithecus roxellana. Classification (NCBI taxonomy): domain Eukaryota; kingdom Metazoa; phylum Chordata; class Mammalia; order Primates; family Cercopithecidae; genus Rhinopithecus; species Rhinopithecus roxellana. The sequence continues at coordinate 102,696,491 of NC_044558.1, forward strand.
GTCACCATGTGTAGCTAATTTTTTGTGTGTTTTTAGTAGAGATGGGATTTCACCACGTGGTCAGGCTGGTGTCCATCTCCTGCCCTCAGGTGATCCGCCTGCCTCGGCCTCCCAGAGTGCTGGGATGACAGGTGTGAGCCACCACCGCGCCGGGCCTGGGCCCCGCTTATCTAATCCACACACATAGGACTCCACGTGCTGGCCGCAGTGACCACCCCAGTGTGGAATGAAGACCCAGACAAGAGAGGCCTGGAAAGGCTTCAGGAGCTGTGTCCCCAGCACCACCCACCCCCCAGCCCAGCTCTGGGGTGCCAGCCAGGGCCGCCTCAGGCCACTGTCCCAGCTGCAGGAACCCCTGCTAGGCTGAGGCAGTGGAGGCCTTGAACCCCCGGCCCCACAGGTCTGCAGTGCACACTGGGGTCAGCACACGTGGCACACACAGGGGCCCTCCAGGAAAGCGCGGTGGGGCCCTCCCTGCGCAAGGCCACTGCCCTGCAGTGGCTCCAGCACCCCCAGTAGTGGCCAGGGCCCCAGACCTCCCTGCTCCCCTCCCGGAAGGACCACCAGGGCTGGGCACAGGCTTCTGTGACACTGTTAGACAGATTCTCCTGCAGCAATTCTATGCGACTACTTTTGGCTCTCTTAATGTCATTACCGTACAGCACCATCAACATTCCTAACTGCACTACAATGAACCAGACAGAGATAAAATAATTCTACCCCAGCACACACAGAGCCCTACTGCCCCCTCTTGGGGACGGGGCTGCCTGTTCCCACCCAGGCTTGGCCTACCCCCTGCAGCCAGGTGGCCACGCCCTACTCCTGAAACCACAGCAGGGGCCTCTCCCCTCCTTGTCACCAGGCAGGAGGCTCTGGAGAACGGCCTACCCAAGACCTCACCTCCCTGGCAGGCCCCTCTGCTTCCCACCCAGAGTGATGACCACGTTCCCCCAGGCAAAGCCAGGCCTGGAACCCCCAGGGATCGTCTCGGATGGGACGGAAGCTGCTCTCCACTGGGGGCAGGAGGCTGAGGAAGGATGCAGCTGCTTGGCTCCCAGAACCTTGTTGGCTCACATCTTCGTCAGGTCTGTCTCTGTCATTCCAAGAGCTCAGGCCCACAGCCCAGCCTCTGCCTCTCAACTGTGTTCAGTCTGGGTGCAAACCCCACAGCTCTCCCTGCAGAGCACCTGAGTGTCTGCTCAGCGCCCAGCGGGCACAGCTGCCTCCCATACCCGGGTCCTGTGGTGGCCTGTGCCCCGCCAGCCCCTCTGCCTTGGGATCAAAAGCTGAACAGAAGCCGACACAGGAGACCCTACAGGGAGCCCCACTCACAGCCCCGTGTGGGGACTGGGTCTATTACCCCTCCAGCTGCAAAGGTGGGAATGGGACCCTTTCCCACCATGACCTATCTCTCCCTTGGCTCACACCCACCCAGTGGGCGACAGCCCCCACGTCTCCCCGCTGCCTAGGGTGTCCCATGTCCAATGTCACCTTGGCCGTTTTTTTCTCACAGGGACCCCACATTGAGCACCGACGGGGACTGCTCCGGCAAGCCTCACTGACACCTCAGTTGTTCCAGAGGCCTGCAGGTTGTGCCCAGCTGCTCCCATGGCCTCCAGGATGTGGTCCTGCGGGCTTGCGGCTCTCGCCTAGCAAGGGACCAGCAGCTGGCAGCTGGGCTGCCCCTGCAGGACCGCCACAAGCATGGTGGCTGCTGCTTCTCAGGGACGGCTGAGATTCCCGAACATCCAGTGAGGGCACGTGGTTGCACTCCAGGGGCAGGGCGGCAGGGTCAGGGCTCCCGGGGTGGTGGGGTGGGAGGTGGGGCGCTGTGAGGCCCAGCTTGGCCATTACTGCTGCACCCCACTCCTTGGGAGCTGTGGAGGCTGTGGCCTGGCCCTGTGTGGACCAGGAAGAGCTACCTGGAGATAAGTCGGAGACCCAGGCCATTGGTGACGGTGCCAGGGAGAACAGCAGTGCTGCCTGAGATGGAGTGGTGCCCGGACAGGTGTGAATGCAGGGTGCACGGCAAGTGGACAGGAGGGGGTGGGGACAGAAGCGGGAGAGGACAGGAGGGGTCCTCTGGTCCAGGGCCAGGAGCCTCAGAGACCAGTGTGGGCTGACAAAGCCCAGCCCCTGTGGTTGGTGCGCTAGGTGCCCTCACTGCTCTCGTGAGTTCACAGGGCCAGAGTGGGCCACGGAAATGAAGCCTGAGCCTGCCTTCCGCTTGGGGCCCAAGGCTTTGGACAGGAGTAAGAAGAGCTGCCATGAGCAAATGCACGGCCCATTCTGTGCACGGGGATAGTGGGCGTGAGGCCTGAGGCAGGGAGGTGAGGGATGGTGTGAGGGGCAGGCTGATGTGAGGACCACAGTGGAGCCACTGCTTGGCCCTGGTTTTATCCCAGGGTTCCAGTCCAGCCACGCCTGGAGAACCGTCTGATAGGGGCTGAGCCTGGAGAGTGAATGAGGTTGCCCAGTCACCCTCTGACCGGCCCGACCAGGAGGCCACTGTCAGGCGCCACGCCTGGAGGTCAGTCCTGCTGCGAACTCGGAGCCTCATTGATGCGTTCCTCCCTCCAGCTCCAATTTACTGGAAGGCCACGGATCACACCTGGCTGTGGCCCTCAGCCTCGCCCTTCAAACCAAAGGCCTTCCGCAGGATTCCTCTGGGCGGCCATGAGGGCCAGGCATGGAGAGCCAGGCGTGGAGGGCTGAAGCAGCACCAGGGAGATGGCCCAGGGTGGCAGTTTGCCAGGAGGGAGGTGACAAAGGGCTGGAGCCTGCCCTGGCCACCAGTGGGGTCTGCCAAGGATTCTAGAAGGGCCCCCTGGAGGGACAGCCCACACCAATGCTGGCAGTGGGGGAAAGCAGTCAGCTGACCCCTCTGTCCCTAAGGACCTGGGGGGCTGCCGCAGTTTGGGGCATGAGGACACATCAGGATGGTGGTCAACACACTGAGAGGGACGTGTCACTCAGACCCAGGAGGTCAACTCTTCAAAATGAACATACATCCCGTTCGTGCACTCTCTGTACACACGGACTTCCTCACTATAAAAAGAATGAAAAGAAAGGTAGGTCTTTTGGATTTAGATTTAGATGAAGACAACAGAAAGCAGCCAGGAGATGGAGACACTGGGCAGGTGAGGCTGTCGCCAAAGAGGGGATGCAGGGCAGGACCCTGTGAGCTGAGGTCTGGGCAGCCAGCCGAAGGAAGGGGAGGAGTCACCGGCCTGGGTGTCCTGCTCCAGGGCCGTCCTACATGCTGGGCCCTGCTGTGTGGCCAGCGCTGCTGGGATGATGAGGAGTCCACTGCTGGGGCCCCAACCTCTCCAGAGACCCCTGTCCCGGCCCCTCCCCTCACTGGCCCCTGCACAGGAATGGGCCGTGCATTTGCTCACAGAAGCCTCTCTCACTCCTGGCCAAGGCCTTGGCCCCGAGTGGAAGGCAGGCTCAGGCTTCATTTCCGTGGCTCACTCTGGCCCCTGTGAACTCACGACAGCAGCAAGGGCATCTAGCGCACCAACCACCGGGGCTGGGCTTTGTCAGCCCACACTGACCTCTGAGGCTCCTGGCCCTAGGAGCCCCTCCCCCAGCCACTCACCCCTGCTGACAGCTGCCACAGGCGATCCCACGCAGCAGCCTGGGACACACAGAGCCTCTTCCTCAGCCATGGGGGAGCGGCCCGGGCCCGCGCCAGGCAGGTGTCGCTAAAGCCACAGGCCTGGGGTACGAGGACCACAGGAGCAGCCGCCGCTCGGTCCCACCTTTATCCCGGGATTCCAGTCCAGCTGCGCCCACAGAACTCACGACCCCCAGGGCTGGGGGCTGGTAGGGGCTGAGCCCCAAGAATGAACAGGACTGAGAGGCTGACCCACTTCTGACCTCAGGGCCTCGGGGAGGAGAGTCACAGGGGGACCAATGTAGCCCCCACCCAGTCCAGTCCACGTCGGGGGCCTGGTCCACATCAGGGTCCCCCTCCCTGGGCAGTCGCTGCAGGCCCCTTGGGCTCCTTCCCCAACCAGCTCTCGGCCACACGGTCCCTGGGGAGAGGCACGCAGCCATGCCGGCCACAGGACAGGGTGTAGCGGGCAGGTAAGTGGGGTATGGGATTAGGGTCTGGCCGAGGACAGCCAGAGGCCTGCTGTGGTACGAGCAGCAGCAACTGGGGCAGGGGCCAAGGGCTGTGGGTGATGCCACAGCAGGACAGGTTAGTGAGGGTGGGGTTGTGGCAGGGCCTGGGCTCCCCGTGAGGGCACAAACAGGCTGTTCCAGGCTGGACAGAGTCTGCAGGGCCTGGACTCCCTGTAAGAGTGTCAACAGGCTATCCCGGGCTGGACGGAGTCTGCAGGGGTCTGGGCTCCCAGGCAGGGCAGCAGTTGGACGACGTCGGATTTAGAAAACTGTAGACCGGGTGGGTGGAGAGACCAGGACAGGGGACAGAGACAGGGCCAGGACTCCCTGGAGGCTGGTCTGGACACACAGCAGGTCTGGACACACAGCAGGATCAGCTGGCCCTATGGGGGACAAAGGACAGGGAGCAGAGAGGCCGGCCCCATGGGCCCAGGCCAGAGATGGGGAGCCCCAGCCTCCAGCCTCCAGCCCATGCCTGAGTTCTGATCCTGCTCAGCCACTCGCCAGCAGTGTAGACGCGGGAAGTGACTGCATGGCTGTGCCTCGGGTTCCTCATCTGTAGCATGGGGACAGCACAGCACCCGCCGTGGGGGCTGCCAAGAGAGTGGGCGTGATGCACACTAAGTCCTGGAGCTGTGTCTGGGCCTGGAGCCAGGGCACTGCTGCCCTTTCCGTTACTGTCACGACCGCTCAGTAGCAGGGCTTGGTGGTGGGGCTGCGCGTAAGCCTGGGACACACTCAGCTGTTCTGCTACCTACAGCCGCCCAGGCAGGACCAAGTTCTCAACAGACGGAAGGTAGTGGCCACAGACTGGGCAGGCGATCCTCTGGCCTCAGTGGGGCAGGGTCACAGCGTGCGGCTTCCAACCCCAGACGCTTGACGGCTCCTGCAGAGTCCAAAGGGCAGTACCTGTGCCTCCTGAGCCAGACACCATGGATTTTGGCCAGAGGGTCCTGGGTGCACGCACATGGTACACACGTGGGCTGGGAAGATGGGCGTGGAGACTTCAACGCCTGTCTGGGATGCAGAGGGCCCAGCAGCCCACCCAGCCTCCTCTCTGATGCCAGCACAGCTCTGGGGAACCCCATCCACCCCACAGTCCAGCTTTCTACACAAACCAGATCAACACAGCTCTGCTGCGCCAAGAGAGCTGGGGCTCGGTGGCCGTTCTGTCCCTCACACTCCTCAGGACGCCTGTCGTCTCTACAGGTACGTGGAACCAAGTGCCCCACTTGCCCTGAGTCCTCAAAGGGCCTGATCTCACGGAGTTTAGGTACTGCGCAGTGCCCCACCCCCAGCCCTGCAGTCCCCCAGCCATAGCTCCCAGCCATCTCCAGACAGCCTGCCACCGGCACCCCAAACCAGTACCACCTGGTACACGTGCCCTTCCTGACGGGATCTCAGGAACCGCCACGCCACAGTGCTGCCCCTCACAGCCTGCACTCCTTCCTCGGTGCTGCCCTTCACACCTGCACTCTTCCCCAGAAGCCCTCACGGTCTCCTCTGTGACTCCTAGCCTCCAACGACAGCCTCTTTACTGCCATCCCAATACTCAGTGGCAACGGGGCCTGTGGGTGTATCTTGGGGGCTGGCCCAGGGCCTGGCACACAGCCAGGGCTCAATAAATGCTTATAGAGTCCGTCAGGGAAAGCAGAACAGCTCAGAATCCTTCCCTGCTGGCCAGCAGCTCACCTGGCCTTTCCCAGAGGTCCAGCACCACCCTGCCGGGCTGGCCCTGGAGGCTCCACTGTGCAGCAGCAAGACCTGGGCAGAGGCCCACCAGTCCCAGGGACCAGTTTGGCCACCCAGGCTCCTGGAGGCCTTACAGAGCACTGTCCCGGGGGACAGCAGAGGTGGCAGGTACCCTTGGTCACATACACAGGCAGAAGCGGCCCAGCCTGCTGTGGTGAGGGCGGAGGAAGCCCGCTGAGCGGACGGGAGCATGGGCAGGTGGCCACGGGACCTGGCCGGGGTTGTCGGCCTCTCTGCCCAGCCCCCAGTGGGGTGAGTACCATGGCCAAGCCTCAGTTTCCATCCATCACACAGGGTAGCCGCAGCTGCACCTCCAACTGTCCTGGCCCACAGGGACACCAACACCTGATGGTTCTTCAGCTTCCAGCCTCCCTCCCCCAGAACAGGTCGGTGCCCATCCAAGCACAGCCCCACCCAGCTCTGCAAGGCCCACCCAGGGAGGGGCACAGCCAAGTCCCACCTAGGGCCACCCTGCTGACCAGGATGGGGGGCCCTGTGCAGTAGCGCCTCGAGGGGCCCCGGCACCTCCCACAGCTCCCAGAGGATCTGGACGTTCCGGGCTGTAGAGCAGGAGACCCCAGACTTCCAGGACCCACATCCCCACATGGGGTTGGTAGGGGCAGAGCAGGACATGTGTGTGGGGATGGCCCATCCTCTTCATTTCTCTGGAGGGTCTGGAAAAGGATGAGAGTGGAGAGCTAGGGGCCGGGAGGGGTGGGCAGCCACAGATCCACTCTGCTGCAGTCCTGGACAGCCTGTAGCTCAGCCTCCAGCCGGGACCTCCAGAGATTGGCCAGAAGGTGTCTGACAGGCAGGTGGCCGCTGTGGCACCTCTGCAAGGGTGGCTGGGGGCCTGTGGGTCCTGCAGGCCTCCCCACTGGAACACTCTGACTGCTGTCACATCCTGACACAGCCCCCGGCCCCGTGCCCCCCCGCACAGGCCTCACTGTGAGCGCGGGGCCCGGAGAGGGATCCACACCCATACAGGGGGCACGCAGTTGTGGGGCTTGACAGATGTGGACGGCCAGCTCTCCCCACCAGCCACCTCCCCAGGTTTCCAAAGAAACAGCAGGCACCCTCCTCAGAGGCCCTGTGGGCCAGCTCTCCCAGAGCATGCAGGCCAGGCTCAGCGACAGGCCTCCCAGCTGCTGCCACACGACCACTCTAGATGCCACATGCTCCTGGGGTGGGGCCGGGGAGGACATCAGGCCCGAGGGGTTTCTGGGGGAGGCACATGCATGGCACGAACACACACATCGCACGCCACAAGCCCTGGTCCTCCCTCAGAGACCTGGGGGCTGCTTAGATGCTGACCCTTGTTTAGGGACAAATGGCTTTGTCATGGGCCACATAGGGGGAGTCAGGGCCTGACCCTGGGTCACGGAGAAGGGTTAGATCCCCAGCCCGGGACTGCCTCAGCAGGGGTGAGGTGGCGCCCCGGGGTCCCGAGGCCCAGAGCCTGGATTCTAGCCTGGAGCCACCCACTGAGCTCATCTTGACAGGAGCAGGAGGCCTTAAGGGTGGTCACGCCTGTGGGCTCCTGAAATATGCAGGAGCTGAGGCCAGAGCGGGTCCTGGTGCCATCTGGGTAGGGGAGTATGGAGGAGGAGCCCGGAGGGAGAGGACAGCCTGGGACACAGGGGTCACTCAGACTCCTAGAGACTCAGGTGGGCTGGGCTCCTCCTGTGGCTGTCTCCGACTCAGAGCAGCCAGGCTGGGTCCGCCCCGGGACCCTGGCCCAGATCTGTGGTCCTCCTGCTTAGAAGGCCCTCCTGACCCAGCCTCCACTTCTAATGAGGTGGTCCCGTGGCCCCTCCCTCATTACCCGTGTCCCCACCCCAAACCATGTTGACTTGGGGTCTCTAACTGGTCACCATTAAATGGGCTGGAATACTGGGACCCAAGTGTTCTGTCCAGGTGCTGAGAAAGCACTTAATTCTTATGCCATTTTGTCGTTACAGAAAAAGACGAAACGTTCCCAACCAAAATGCAGAACCAGCGGAAGTAACACTACCAGACTAACTCTACTAGAAACAGGGCGGCAAAACTCCGAACCATCGGCAAAGCAACCCGAAATGAGACTCCACCAACACAGGAGATGCCAGGGCCACGTCCGGAGTTCAAGGACAGACCGACAGCAGCAGCATGGATGCCGTGGGGCCTGGGAAGGAAGCGCAGGGAGGCCGCACAAGCTGGGTGAGCAGGGCCACCCCTACCTGATGCTGGACCAGAGACGCATCCCGCACAACACAGGGCGCCCATCAGAAGGCCGGGAAACAGGGAAGGAGAGAGGGACACAGATACCCACAAACAGCAACACCAATCCTCACGCTCCGGACACACAAACGCAGTAAGGCGCGAGGAGTCCCGCAGCGCAGACGCGGGGAAGCAGCAACATCACAGCCATGTGCAGACGCTGGCAGGGCCTATGGGAACCCCCAAGAGTCCCCTAGAAACTGTCTGTGCTGATAAGAGAATCCAACAAAGTGCCCAGGTAGAGATGCCAGGTGGGAAGAAGCTTTCTTAAACAAACAGCAACAACAGCCAGAAAACACAGCGAAACGAGGCTTCCAGAGTGACAAAAACACAAGCCCGGGTGAATATCCACCACGGGCCCCTCGGCAGGGAACAGGCCCTCACGACCATCAGGAGCCTTAAAACTGCCACTCACAGACAGCAGGGCCAGTTCTGGGCACTTCTCTTTCTCTAGAGAATCAATCCCAGAAAGGCAGGAGATGGGGGCGTCTGGGGACAGACCTCCCATAAGGACAGCTGGGGCAGCTGGGGCACGAGAGTCTAGTCGGGGAAAGAGTGGGTGGGGCCAGCCCGGGTCTGGGGTGGGTCTGGCTCCCTGCTGGAGGACTGTGCAGTGAGTCACAGGGACCCCTGGGAGACCCCGAGCGCGAAGGTGCGCAGCATGTGTGGACGCATAGGCACGCGGCGTAGCCACAGCAAGGATGGGAAGGCCTTGGAAACCTGAGCCAAGAAGTGACAGGGCCAAGCAGCCAGGCAGGAGGGGATGGGGAAGAGGGCTGGGGACCGTCCTACTGTAACAGCCTTAACCCCGAGGCCAGCAAACCACCAGGCAGGGGACCGCGAGGGGCAGAGCCACAGGCAGAGGACGCGGAACCCTTCCCAGAGCCAAAGCGGCCAGGTGCAGGCCCTGCCCCAGCCATAGCAAGGCCTGAGAAGCTGCTGGCCCCCAGACAGGGCCTGGACAGGTGACGGGCACCCACGTGGACCCAGGGGCCAGTGACTGCTTTCATGGCCCCTGCATCCACCTCCCCTGAGGGAGCAGCCCCCTGCCCACGGCTGTGGGACTCTGGGAGGAAGAGGAATCCACACAGCTTCCAGGCAGCCCCTCACTGTCACAGGGCGGCCCCGGCTCAGCTCCGCACCCCTGCCCCATGGCTGTGGGTAAAGCACTTCCTCTCGCTGGGCCTCAGTTTCCCCACCTGGAGACCAGGAAGCAGCCACAAGGAGTTCCCTGGGCCGAAGCCTGCCCTCTCCCTGGCTCTCCTCACTGAGCCCAAATGTCTGCGGTCTCAGCCCCCACCCCCAACTGTCTGAGAGTTGAGCCAGGCATAGACTCACAGCGCCCACTGGCACCACCAACAGTGTGGTCTCAGCAGTGCCCGGAGGTCCAAGTGACACTGTCAGGCCCCACATGCAGTGCTCAGCGGGCCGGGCCGGGCCCAGCCCCCACATGGCCAGGTCACACTTCCAGCCCCAAGCAGCCAAGAGCCAGCCCAGATTCTATGCCTGGGCCCTTGCTCCTGGAACCCTGGCCACTCTGTGAAGCTCACCAGGCCCATTAGGGGTTCGCAGACAGACCACCTGGCTCAGCCTCCAGGATGCAGGGCAGGGCAGGGCAGGAAGGTGTCTGGGCCAGTCCCTCATACCGTCACATTCCCCACCATGGGCTGTGTCCAAAAACCTGTACCCTCCCCTTGGCCAAGGCCCACTGGTTCCAGGCTCACACCCTAAGCCCACCAGGGTTCTGGGCCATCTTTAGCAGCGGTCACAGCTCACCCACGGACAACCCTGGGAGGCTGGGGGCCGCACACAATCAGTAGCCTGGGGTTTCTTAAGCACAACCGTCTGTGCAGGGCAGGTTCAGCAGCGTTTTGGGTGATGTCCTGTGGTTTATGCTGAGCAGAGAATGTGGAAGCACAGGCGTAAGAGGAGGCCGCTGGCCACCAAGCTGGGATGCTGGGTGCTTTCCTTCCGCCTTTATTCCTGGGACACATGTGGATCTTTTGAGTGGCCCGTGTGCCAGTCAGGGAACAGCTCAAGCTTCGGCACACACCTTCTTACGGAGCTTGATGTGCGAACCAGGTGAAAGTCACCAGGTGAAAGTGATTTGTTGTTTGAAAAATACAAATCAACAAAAAATCACAGACACCAAACCAGAATGGTGGTGTCCACCTGGAGCTGGTGGCCAATGTACTCCCGGGCACTCTGCCACCTCCCTGTGGCCCAGGCCCAGCCCAGAGCACCGTGGCCAGTGTCGCTGGGCTTGTGTGGCCAGCATGCGGGAATGGGCGGTGCAGCCCACTGGGCTAAGTGGGCCTCGCCTATCTCCCGGGAGATATAGGGACTGGCACAACCTGTTCTGTGGCCTGAGGCCAGATAAGGATGGCCTTTGCTATCTGGGAAGACAGAGTCTGGCTATCTGGGAAGACGGGGTCTGATGGCAGCCCTGGATACACCTCTCAGACCCCAGCCTTCTTGGGAGGACCCCAGCCAGAGAATAGCAGCACTGACCGGGCACGTACGGTCACAGCACTGCTTCAAGGGCTTCCTGTGTCCTCTGGTCAGTACAACTAGGGGACAGAGTCGTCACAGGAAACAAAAGGGACAGCAAGAGCCATATTCCCAAGCACCCAGAGTCCCCGGTCAGAGCAAGAGCAGGGGAGAGGCCAGCAGGGCTTCCTCAGGCCTCCTGTCCCCACAAACCACTGCCCCTGGTTTGAGAGTAGAAAATCAAGAAGGCTGGCTCAGGTCAGCCATACCGCCCCATCCACCCCAGCACACCCAGTCCAGCACGCCCCTCTGCAGGTCCTCAGCCTTGCCACAGGGCTCCCATCTCCATCCTCGGTTAATCATTAATGCTGTCTCCAGGGCTGCAGGCACACCCTGAGCCAGGCCAGACCCTGGCCCTCCTCAGCCCACAACCACCACCGCCAACATTTAGGGAGTGCCTACTGTGTTCACAGCATATACAGACACAGGGACAGGACAAGGGGGGACTCCTCCTCCGCCACAGGAGCACATATAAATGTGCAGGTGGTGGGGGCCTGCCCCGGGCACAGAATGGCCTGTGTGTCCCACCCAGGGTACAGAAAGGGGGCGGGGGCTTTCCCAGGGCACAGAACGGGTGTAGGGACCTGCCTCGGGCACAGAACAACCTGTGTGTCCCATCCAGGGCACAGAAAAGGGGCAGGGACCTGCATGGGGCACAAAAGAGGTACAGAGACCTGCCCCAGGCACAGGGCAAGGGGGCCCTGTTGAAACAGGCAGGGAGGGTGGTCTGCCTGGGGGCAGAAGAGGTTTTGAGTCGGGGGCCTGTCCCAGGGGCCGGGGCTGGGAGTTGGTCCCAGCACATGTGGGGTCTGGGGGGAGGTAACAGGACTCCCGCAGGCAGGCTACGCCTCCCCGGCAAGTCTACACTTGTGTTTGGTTGTTTACATCACTGCAGTGTCCCGCGGGCAGGAGCCGGCCTCTGGGGTTACAAGGGCTTCCTCCAACTCCTGAGCGTCCCATCCTCCAGCATCCCAGAGGAGGAAGATCCCCCAAGACGTGGGTGGGGACAGAGAGACTGTGAGAGAAGGAGGCTGAGCTGAGGACAGGCTGCTCCTCCAGGAGTAAACGAGTTGATGCCTGTGAAGGGCAGCTCAGAACACTGCCTGGTGGAGAGAATGTTTACTTAAGCAGTCATTACTATTGATATGATTATGATTTATCTGAACTTTGGGGAAAAACCACTACACTTTGACAAAAAATATGGTCAACCAAGAGACACGTGTGGGACGATCATGAGGTTATGACTTGTGCAGAAGCCCCGTACTTTCCCAGGCAGGCTCCGAAGGGCAGAGGAAGGGACATGAAACCACCCCGGGGTGCCGTGGCTGTGTTAATGCCATGCAGCAGACTTGTCTCACTATGACCTGGGGGGCCGCTGGTCTAAGCTGAAGTCACCAAAACCCACTGAACCCACTGCCTGCAGGCGGCGGCACGTGACCCTGCTGGAGCAGGTGGACAGACAGTCAGAGCCACTGCGGGCAAAGCACATGGACCTGGGATTGGCCCTGGGTCTCCTGGGCACTTTCTACACGCCGAGCTCTTCCCAGCACCAGACACCATAGGAGACACACAGGACAGTGTCTGCTCTCCTTCAGTTTACAAGTTTTTGTGGGAGACAAAAATGGAGAGCAAAGACATCCTAAAACAGCTTCACAGAGCGCGGATGACAGGAAGAAAGTGGGCAACACTGACATGGAAGGGGGGCACCACTTCAGAGTCCGAGGTGACATTTTTGCAGAGACACAAAGGCACCAAACATCAAGCAGGCAGAGAACGGCAGGGTACAAGGGCTGACCCGCTTGGAGCAGCAAGGAGGCCACGGTTAGGGACCCAGGAGGTGCGGGCGGGCAGCAACGGCTCTGGAAGGTGGGCATCGTCGCGGTCTCAGCTGCAGTGCAGGAGCCGAGCGAGCACAGGGCCTGGCTTGCAGTACATGCTCAGTACACATGCAGTCCATGTCATTATCACCACTGAGAGGGCAGAAGGCAGCCCCAGGGCCATCCCGTCCCAGCACAGAGCATGGCATGTGCCAGCCCTGGAGTCATTCAGTGTGCATGACAGAGGATGGCCAGGCTCTGTGGGCCTAGCACCACCCCTGCGTCCTGGGCCCACAGGAGCCCCAGCTCTGCCCGTGCACTCGGGACACAAAGCCCCCAGCTCTGCCCGTGCACTCGGGACACGAAGCCCCAGCTCTGCCCGTGCACTCGGGACACGAAGCCCCAGCTCTGCCCGTGCACTCGGGACACGAAGCCCCAGCTCTGCCCGTGCACTCGGGACACGAAGCCCCAGCTCTGCCCGTGCACTCGGGACATGAAGCCCCAGCTCTGCCCGTGCACTCGGGACACGAAGCCCCAGCTCTGCCCGTGCACTCGGAACATGAAGCGGCACCTGTTCTGGGGCCACTTCCTGGCCACCAGCCCTGACCCAAGGCTCTCTAGTTTGGAGAGTTTGGATGAGAACTTGAAGAGGACTTGCTGCCTCAGGGGCCTGCAGTAGCCATCTCCCCTTTTCCCAAAGCTCAGCTTCCGAGACAGGGGGATCTCAGGCCATGGGCTCCCAAGCCCCTGGAAAAGTGAGAGGGGTTGGAAATAGGGTGATTCTGGGAGTCAAAGTCCAGCAGATGAGGGTCCCCCAAACTAAATGCCACAGGAGACACACCTCGCTGAGGGGGTTTCTGTCCTGGTGGAGGGCACCTGGCTAGCCATTCCTGCCCACGCCAGTCCTGGGGAGACAGTGCCCGCCCCAGCTCTGGGACAGCATTTAGTTTCCTTCGCTGCTCAACTGGGTTCACGCAAGAGGGGCAGTATTTGCTCAGCAAATATTGTCCATCAGCCAGACAAGCAATATTTTTTGCCAACGTATTAACCATGCAGCAAGCAACGGTCACCAAGTGGGGTCTTGGGATTAACCCTCCTTCTCCCCTTCTCAGCAGCGCCCTCGAAGGGAGGGAGGAACGGGATGGCCCGCGGAGTATCCATTTTATCACCACCTCCCTAAGATCCAGCACTGCTCCCTGGCACGTCCTGAACCAAGCAGAGCCATACGCTGGCAACAGAAACACAACTGATAAAAGGCCGACGGTGCCGTCAGACAGCCCTCGATTTCTAAGCGTAGATTTCTTTGCCTCTGAAACTCAAAACGTCCCTAAACCCACCCAACGCTGCTGGGTCTTCCAGATGCGACGGTCTGGGAGAGCGGTCAGCACCCAGGGTCCCTGGAACGGGGACCGAGTGGCCGGGGCTTCCCTCAGGGGTGCCCACGGCGCGGGCGGTCGCAAGTCCAGGGGTCCCGGGACCGCCCAACGCGTCAACTCCAGGCCCCGTTCTCGCCCCGACGCGGGCGAAGCCGCGCCCGTCCACCTACCTCTAGGGCCTCCAGGGTGCTGAAGCTGGCGATGGCGAAGCCGTCGATGACCTCCTCCTCCTGGGAGCTGGACTCGCGGCGGCGGCGGCGCGGGGGACGCGCTGCGCGGGGCGCGGGGGCGGCGCCTCGGGGGGGCGCGCCGCGGAGGCCCGCGTTCTCCTTGCCGGGGCTGGACTCGGGCTCGTCGCCCGACGACGGGCTCTGGGCGCGGGCGTCGCGGGCGGCCTCCCGGCGCCGGCCACGGTCCCGCTGAGCGCGCGAGCGCCGGCTCGGGCGGACCTTGGCCTCCATGGCGGCGCGTGCGCCCCGTCGGGCCGGTGACCTTGACGCCCCGCGCCTGGCTCGCGGCAGGCGGGCTCCCTCGGCTACGCGGCGCCGCCGGACTGAGTGTGCGCCGCGCGGGCTCGGGCCCTGGGCGGCGGCGGGCGGCGGGCCGGGCCGGGCATGCCGGGCGCGGGGGGCGGCTCAGCCCCGGGCCCGGCGTGGCCTGGGACCCCCGGCGCGGGCGGTTGGGCGCATCGGCGGGGGCGGGCCCGGCGTTCAGCGGCCCTCGGCCGCCCCCCCGGGGGCGCGCCCCATGCGCGCGGCGCGGCTATCGAGCCGAGCGGGCGGGGCCGGGCGGGCGCGGCGGGCAGCGGGCAGCAGGCGGGCAGGCGGCTGGGTTCCTGGGCACCGGGCTCGTGAGGCGGCGGCGGCGGCGCCCCGAACAGATAACAACTGACGCACTTCCGCCCGGCTGCGCTCGCCAGAGGAAGTGAGGGCCGCCGCGGGCGCCCGCGTGCCCCGCCCCGACCACGCCCCGACCACGCCCCGCTCACACAGGCTTCGCCCCCTTCACGCTCACGCGGCCTGCCCCGCTCACGAGGCTCCGCCCCTCCCCGCCCCTTCACAGAGGCCCCGCCCCTCCCCGACCCGCAGGCTCCGCCCCCTCCCCGACCCGCTCACGCAGGCCCCGGCCCCGCCCCGTCCGGCCGCGCTAGGTCATTCAGGTCCCGCCCCGCCCCGCCTGCAGGTGCCCGCCCTTCGGCCTCGCCCCCTAGCCGCGTCCCGCCCCTGCGCCCCGACTCCTCCTGCAGCCCGCGGTGGTCGGCGCCGCTCCTTCAGGGGAGGGCGCTGGGCGCCCGCGGCCCCTCCAGCCCCTCCGTGGGCACCTGCGGGCGGTACTCTCCAAGCGGGAGGCGGGGGCAGCGCCACCCTCCTCTGCCGGGCGGGGGTCCTCGGCCGCGGGCGAGGGGCTTCTGGTCCTGCGGAACCGAAGTCCTGCCCTCGGCTAGCGTGGAAGGGACGGGGAAAGGGCGGGGAGGACCGGGGGGGAGGGTCCTCCGCCAGGCAGTGTCCCCTCCCCGCGTCCCCGCGGACCCGCCCGGGCTTCCTAGGATGCGGGAGGGGTCTGCCCGCGTCCCCGCCCCGCGCCACGTGCCCCCAAGTCCCACAAGAAAGCGACTCCCGCCACCGAGACCCCCGGGAACGCGCCCAGCGGGGCGGGGGCTGCTGCCTGGCACGGAGCTCAGTGCGGAGGGCGGCGCGGGCAGGAAGCGCACGGGGGCGGCTGCGGTTGCGAGGCAGGCGCGGGGCGAACTTCCTCCTCCACCCCCAGGACAGGCCGAGCTCGGAGGGGCCTGCCCGGTGGGGTTTCGGGGCCCCTTGCGCGTGGGCACTGGAGTCATTGATTCAGCGCGTATTCGCCAGATGCCTCCTGTGTCCAGGCGCTGTTGGTGACCCCGCAGCGGCTGAGACAGATGATCCCCTTAGAAGTGGGAGAGAGACCCTGAACACAGGGCCAAATAGAATATCAGCCAAGGATAATCTTAAGAAAATCGTACTGGGAGGTGTCACAGAGAGTGGGCATTGGTTGCTCCAGAGGGCCTCCCCGAGGAGTGGCGACTTCGCGCCCTACACAGTCATGGGGACCCTGCTTCAGGTCGGGGCTACAGCCCTGCACAGGCCCTCGGAGGAGAATGGTGGTTTGCTGGAGGGCAGAAGGGAGGGTGCCCTCAGTTGCCCTTAGTGGGGAAGGGTCCCTGCCCACTCTGCGGGGTCCACATTACCATGCCTCTGGGAGAGCCGACTGGCGGCCTCTTGTGCAGGGCAGGAAGGGTGTGGTGCGGGCATCACGGGCTGTTTGCTGGGCTGAGGCAGTCGGGAAAGTAGGTCACTGGTGTGGGGGGACTTCCTGTCCACCCAGGCCGCTCTCTGGTTCCCCGTCAAAGCCTCCCCAGGGTGGGGGCAGGGTCCCCCTCCCCCCTTCCCATTCCGGGTTTTGTTAAACCGTGGTTTCACCCTCCAGCATCCTCCCTTTTGATTTTTAAAAGCGTCATTAGGAAGACAGAAACGGACCAGGAGCAGTTTCTCCATGCACGCCTGCTCCTGAATTCCCCTCCCTGGACAGAAGGCCAGGAAATGTGGGCGAGGGTCACCCAGATGGCATTTGAGGCTCTTGTTTAGATACAGACCCCTTCCCGAGCCGCCTGGGAGTCCTCACCTGCTCCCGAGGCTCCCAGAGGCCACCCCACCCCAGGCTGGGCCCAGAGGTCAGTCAGACCTCAGGGGGCATCCTGTGGGCACCCCATTCCCCCAGAACAATTGCTTGGGAAGGTCTGAGGTTCTGGTTTTGAAGTTTTTTTTTTTTTTTTTTGAGACAGGTTCTCACTGTGTCACCCAGACTAGAGTCAGTGGCGTGATCTCTGCTCACTGCAACCTCCACCTCCCGGGTTCAAGCCATTCTCATGTCTCAGCCTCCCGAGTACCTGGGACTACAGGCCTGTGCCACCACATCTGACTAATTTTTTTTTGTATTTTTAGTAGAGATGGGTTTCACCATGTTGGCCAGGCTGGTCTCGAACTCCTGACCTCAGGTGATCTGCCCGCCTCAGCTTCCCAAAGTGCTGGGATTACAGGCATGAACCACCACGCCCAGTCAGAAGTTTCTGATTATAGAAATACACTGTTTATCTGGTCTCTGAAGATGTTCAGATGCGTGACCCCAGTGAAGGGCAGGGGCTCTGTGGACCTCCTCAGGGGCTTCCTTTTTGGACTCCCCTGGGTTTCCCTGGCTGTCCTGGGGGAGGCGTCCCCAGGTGCCTTCTCTCCTTTGATCCATTTCCAGGTGTCCAGATGGCCAACCAGGGACCAGCCGCCGTCTCTGGAATTCTGGGCTCAGGTGCTCCCTAGAGAGGGCTTGCTCTGGGAACCTTCTCTTCCAGGAGAGCAGCTGGGCTACGTGCTGGATGGGAAGCCCTTGGGAGGGAGGCCGGGCTGGGGGTGGTTTCCGACAGATGCATATTTGCCTGCCTGTGGACCCGGCTGTGTGTCTCCAGGAGCACGCATCGCGGTGACCAGACATCCCACCCAGGACTCCGAACCTCCCCGGGGCTTGCCAGGGCCCTGGGCAGAGCTTGCACCACGAGCACCCCCCCCCCACCACCACTCCCACTGACACTGGTGTGGTGCAGGGCGGACCTCTCGTGCTTGTTTGGTTTCAGTTTGTGTGCTCACACATCTGCCCTCTCTTGCCCAAGGCAGGATGGGGTGCTTTGGAAGGTAGAAACTGCGGCAGTTAGGAGACCCCTAGACCGGCAGCCTGCAGAGCTCGGAGGTGGAGGGAAACAGCTGGGTTGTTCTGATGGTGGCCACCAGCCACAGGTGGCTCAAGCCTTTGTAACGTGGCAAGTGCAACTGAAGAAGTGGATTATAAATTTTATTTATAGACTTTAAAATATAATAGCCCGTGGGGCTGATGGTTACCATGCTGGATGGGAAGTTCTAGAGTCGGCTCGCCTCGGCCCCAGCCTCAGCTCTGCCATCCACTCAGAATACTTTGGGCAAATGATTTAACGTCTCTGTGCTTCCGTTGTCCCGTCTATAAAGTGGGGGTGGTGTGGTGATGAGGCGTCCCGCTGTCGGGGGTCTGAAAGCCCCTGGGTGTGTGTGAATCGATGTGTGAGTCAATAGCGGCCTCAGATCCGTGACGGGAGAGGGGTGTGAGCACACACGTCTGAGCCCACCCCAGGATTCCCCACCCCTCAAGTCTGAGGTTCTCTGGGGCTGCTGGTCTGGGACCACACTTTGGGAAATATGGGTTTAAATGTGCCACAGTCAGGGCCCTGGGCACAGTCAGGGCCATAGGTGAGTGCCCGGCATGTCCCTACCGCACTGTCACCCATCAAGCCCTCGAGCCCGCTCCTCACCCTCTCTTCCCCAGCCCTTGCCAGCAAAGCCCCTTCTCTTTCCGCTCTGCTGGAGGCCCACAGATCCTGCCCATGACTCCTTCCCGGCCTCTGGGGCTCAGCTCTCTGGCCCCACCACCAGCCCAGGTCCCTTTCCTGCTCACATCACACCCCTTAGCACTCATCCTTCTAGTCACCCAGGAAGGGGGTCCATCCTCCACGCACAGCGACTCGCAGGCAGGGGTTCTGCAGAGCATAACTGCATCTCCCACCCCAGCCTACCAGGAAGCACAGGCTCACTGTAGTACATCCTCCTGCAGCCCAGACCCTCACATGGCCATGGCCACTGCCCCCAGCCCAGGCCGTCACATGGCCACAGCCGCCAGCCCAGACCCTCACCCAGCCACAGCCCTGGCCCCCAACCCAGACCTTCACCCAGCCATGGCCTTGGCCCCCCAGCCCAGACCCTCACCCAGCCATAGCCCTGGCCCCCAGCCCAGACCCTCACACGGCCACAGCTACGGCCCCCAGCCCAGATCCTTACATGGCCACAGCTACGGCCCCCAGCCCAGACCCTCACATGGCGATGGCCATTGCCCCCAGCCCAGATCCTCACATGGCCACGGCCACTGCCCCCAGCCCAGGCCCTCACATGGCCACAGCTACGGCCCCCAGCCCAGACCCTCACATGGCCACAGCCGCCAGCCCAGACCCTCACCCAGCCATAGCCCCGGCCCCCAGCCCAGACCCTCACACGGCCACAACTACGGCCCCCAGTCCAGACCGTTACATGGCCACAGCTACGGCCCCCAGCCCAGACCCTCACATGGCCACGGCCCTCCCAGCCCAGACCCTCACACAGCCACAGCCCCGGCCCTCAGCCCCCACCTTCACCCAGCCACAGCCCCCAGCCCAGACCCTCACCCATCCACGGCCCCTGCTCCCTGGCACAGCGTCCTCTGGCAGAGCCCTGAGTGCTGCTGTGAGCATCTGTGGCTCCGGTATGGCGCGTCAGCTCCTCCGTCTTAGCCACTGGCCTTTGCTTTAGAGATTTCTTCACTGCCGTCTGTAATGCTGTGTGCAAAGTTAAGTGACATGAAATTGTATTCAAAATTCAATTTGCTCCAACAGATCCAAATTAGGCCCTATAAATCAGCTAAGCCATTTGTCCTTTGGGTTTCAAACTTGCTTGTGGGATGACAGCCAGAAAGTATGTTCCATTTCTTGCAGCCCCCAGCCCCACCTTTGAGCCAGCTGTCGGCTCCAGCCCTCCGCATCCACCCCTCTTCCTTCCCATAATGGCACCTCAGTGGATTTTAGATGCATAGTCTGCTCTCGTGGGTGCCGTCTGGTGACACAGCAGGTCCCAAGGCCCCATGCTCCCCTAGAAAAAGAACAAAGGAACGTCAGTCAGCTCTCACTTCGACAACGCTGTGTAACAGCCCCTGGGCTCTCAGTGACGATGCCTTGCTCACGGGGCTGCAGGGTGACAAGAGGGGCTTTGCTGCTTCGTTCGGACTTTTGTCAGGCCCCGCTGTAATCCACGGGCCTCTTTCTGTGGGATGCAGGCGTTTATTCTCCCTCAATGGCTCAGGAGGCTGAGCAGAGCCACAGAAGCCTAGGAGAAGCCCATGCTTGAAGCCTCATGTTGTGTCTGTCCAGGAAGTTTCAAGGCTAGGACCAGCCTCCACGGGGCAGAGAAATCATGCCTTCTGCTCTTATGGGGTGTGGTGGCCCAGTTTGTCATGCAGGCGACCCAGGTGACACCAGTCAGGTGGCCTCTTCCTGGAATTGCAGTTAGAATGTGCCTTGAGCCACATGTCAAGGCAATTGAGAATTTGGGGTCCCCAGCGTGCCCCCTTGCAGTCATCCTGCTCCTGAAGATATGCTATTGCCTGGTTCTGAGCCTGCTGCAGCTCCGTTGGCCGCCCCCTCCCTGTTCACCCAGTGGACAGGCGTCTTCTCTCCGCAGGGGCTTGAGACCTGCCGTCCCTTCCCCTGGGCCCTCTCTGTCCCCCAAGCTCTAACCCAATGCCACTCCTTCCTGAGGCCGATGGTGGCTTTGTGCCAGGTGGGCCCTGCTGAGCAGCAAACAATTTCCTAGAATTTTCCTCGCCAGACGGCTCTGGGTTAGGGCTGACCACAGAAAACCAGCAGGCATTTGGAAGGCAGGAGTGGAATACAGAGGGCAGAGGGAGTCACACAGAGTGGCCCGTTACACTCTTGCCATCGTGCGACTGCTGCAGACCCCTGTTCTCTGCACCCCAGGGGGTTCGGGCCACTCCAGGCCTGCAGCACCGTGGACTCCAGCCACCGCCTGCCACTGCCCCTCCCAGTCTGGGTCAGGAGCGCTGGAGTCTCCCTGAGGAGGTCAGTTCCGCAGGACATGGCGTCACCGTCACCGTGATCTCCATGAGCTCCCGTGCGCCTGGCTCTCCCCATTACCACACTCACTTTTCTCTCCCGGCGGCCACTCCCTGGCTCTCCTTGGAGAGTGTTTCAGCCGGCCACGCTCTGTGTGCAGTGTGAGAGTGCACAAGTTTGCACAGGTGCTCACACCAGAAAGGGATGTTGCGGGTCGGGAGGAGGGTCCCTGTGCCGGGCCCCGGCCCCCAAGTCTGCCCCTTGCAGTGGGGTGCCCAGCCCGGTGTGAGATCAGGTGTGGGAAGGAGGAGAGGCCAGAGACAAGCAGCCGGGATGAGCCTGGGCTGTTTCCCTTGAAGATGGCAGAAATGCAAACCCAAAGTAGCCCATACCACGTGGGGTTCCAGACACGCCCTGGCTTCAGGCAGGGCTGGATTTAGGCAGCAACCCATACCCCATGGGGTTCCAGACACGCCCCTGGCTTCAGGCAGGGCTGGATTCAGGGACAGGGTTCCAGTGGCCTCAGCTTTAAGTGGGGAGTTAAGGGGTTCAATGTCAACAGGAAAAATAGAATTTTATGAAGCTCTGAACAAAGTCCTGAGTCCTCTCTGAATGGGCTCATCTCAGGCCACCGAGCCCCCATGGTTGGGGGGTGTGAAGCTGTGACTGAGAGGCCTCGGTCTACCCAGACCACAGACTGAGGAGGCAGAGGCAGGCCCTAAAACTAGATGGGAACGGACACTGTACGGGGCCAGGTCCCCACCTGAGGCCCACCTGCCTCACTGGGCTAGCACTGGGGCTCGAGCCCGCACCCCACCTACCCACCTCCCCGCAGGTGTCCCAGCCGCCCCACACAGCTCTCCGGGGCCGGGGCAGCTCTCTGGACACCTTTCTGCTGCTTGTGCCACACTGTTGGTTTTTGGGCCCGCGCTGTTCCCACCTCCTACGCCCGGCAGGTCCTGGTTATGTCCCAGTTATGTCCTGGTTATGTCCCAGTTATGTCCGGGTTATGTCCTGGTTAGGTCCAGATTACATCCGGGTTATGTCCCGGTTAGGGCCTGGTTAGGTCCCGGTTATGTCTGGGCACATCTGTCAGTCATTGCTGCGTCCCAGCAAAGGCAAATCTCAGTGTCCGCAGCCGTGATGGCTCATATCCCTCCCAGCTCTGTGGGTCAGCTGCAGGGCTCCCGTCCACCCCCGTCATGCCCGGCTGGAGCCTGGGTGACTGTGTTTCCCCATGTGAGACCAGGGGATGGGTGAGCCAGGCCTGTGAGATGTAAGGCGATGTCTGCAAGGGCATCTGGGGAAGATGCCATGTGTGATGAAGAGAGAAGGACATGCAAAGATGTCATCCGTTTGTCATCCCGCCCACTCGCCCCACTCCTGGCTTTGAGCATGTGCTCCCTGGAGCTGTGGCAGCCTTTTCGCACTCATGAGGCGGTGAGCTCCAGGAGGAAGAGCCAGCGTGCTGAGACAGTGGGGCAGAAAGACAGAGACAACAGAATGGGGAGTGGGTGGCCTGGATCAGCTGCCTCCAGACATTTCATCTGGGAAGTGGCTGTCTGTACAGTTTGAGCTGCTCCTCATTGGATGTTCTGTCTGCATTTGGCCTCTGGCTGCAATCTGACAGCATCAGTTTGGGGAAACAAAAACATGTCTGTATTCAGGCAGAGAGGCATTTAACATGGGGATGGGCACACAAATGTTGGAAGAGCTGTGCAGCCATCCCGGACTCAAGGGGGCTGGGAAGCTCTCGGGGCCAACAGGACCAGACAGCAGGGGCCTGGGACACTGGGTCAGGCTCATAAACGTCAGAAGGGCTGTGCAGCCATCCTGGGCACTAGGGGGCTGGGACACTCTCGGGGCCAACGGGACTGGATGGGAAGCTCCTGGTGACCTGTAGAGTGTGATTTTTGGCTGCCTCTGTGCAGGTGTTTCCAGAGGAGACTGCAGTGTGTGTCCCAGTGGCAGAGGTGAAGATGACCTGCCCTCAGTGTGGGTGGCACCTTCGGTGGGCCGGGGGCCGGAGAGAAAAGAAACAGAAAAGGGGAATGCATCTCTCCCCAAGGCAGCCAGCCGGGATGCATGCTTCCTCTCCTGCCCTCGGGCCGGAACTCCAGGCGCCCCAGCCTTTGGGCTTCCTCTCCTGTCCTCGGGCCAGAACTCCAGGTGCCCCAGCCTTTGGGCTCCATCTCCTTCCATCCAACCACAACTCCAGGCACCCCAGCCTTTGGGCTTCCTCTCCTGCCCTCCGACCAGAACTCCAGGTGCCCCAGCCTTTGGACTCCAGGACTTGCACTGGCAGCTCCCAGGTCTCAGGCCTGTGGCCTGGGGCTGAGTCGTACCCTCAGCTCTCTGGGTTCTGATGCCGTCTGACTTGGGCTGAGCCACGCTCCCAGCATCAGCGTTGCCTTCAGTCGGCCTGTTGTGGGACTTCCCAACCTCCATCTTCCGGTTCGCCAGCAGACCCCTCGCACGTCTCTCTCTGTGTCCTGCTGGCTCTGTCTCTCTGGAGATCCCTGACTAACGCAGATGCGCTGCAGGTAAAGGAAGTGAGGAGGCTGTGTTACGGGTTACTTTGTGTCCTCAGTATCACTCATTGAAGTCCCAACCCTCAGGACCCCAGAATGTAACCCTGTTTGGAAATTGGGTATTTGCAGATATAATTGCAAATCTTAAAATGAAGTTCCTAGATTTGGCTGGGCTCTACATCCAAACATGGGTCCCCTTGTGAAAACAGACACAGGCCTAGAGGAGACAGCATGTGGGGATGGAAGCAGAGGCTGCAGCAACACATCCACACAGCCGGGAAGGCCAAAACCACCAGGAACGGGAGAAGACACAGGTCCTCCCCTGGAGCCTCCCCAGGCAGCGTGGCTCTGCTAACACTGATTCTGGACATTGGGTCTCTGTGCTTTAAGCCGTACTTTTCTTCCTTTTTTTTTTTTTTTTGAGACGGAGTCTTACTCTGTCACTCAGGCTGGAGTGCAGTGGTGTGATCTTGGCTCACTGCAACCTCCACCTCCCAGGTTCAAACAATTCTCCTGGCTCAGCCTCCCGAGTAGCTGGAATTACAGGCGCCTGCCACCAAGCCCGGCTAATTTTTGTATTTTTAGTAGAGACGGGGTTTCACCGTGTTGGTCAGGCTGGTCTCGAACTCCTGATCTCAAGTGATCTGCCTGCCTCAGCCTCCCAAAGTGTTAGAATTACAGGCAGTGAACCACTGCACCCAGCCTTCTGCTGTACTTTGTTATGGAGCCTGGAAAACGACCATGGGGCACTCCCAAGAAGGGGAGCTTCTACCCCACGCAGATGAGAGCCCAGCAGGACAGCCTCAGGGAGGCCCACAGTGCGCAGGGGCCAGGGCTGCTGATGGGAGGGGCCGCTGGGTCCCTGGGGGTGCAACCTCACTGGCATGGAGGCCAGAACGGCTTCCCTTCCACTTGGCAGGGCTGCCTGGAACCCCAGCTGCAGGGGAGCCTGGGGCACACAGGGTGTGGACAGCCAGCCTGGACATGCACCATGCCCCAGGGCCAGGGTGGCAGGGCCACCAGGACGAAATGACAGGGGCCTGGGGCCTTGTGGACAGTCTGGAAGTTTCTCTTTCCTGAATGCATAATCAGCCCTTCAAAGATCCCACAAACCCAAACCTCACCCACAGAAGCTGACCAGCGTGTTGGAGGCAGCAGCTCCGGTGAGGCTGGCCCCTGAAGCCAGTGTCTTTTCTGGAGGACACAGGGGACACTCCCAGCTGAGGGCTGGGAGTTTCATTCGAAACCCCCGAGGGGAGCAGCAGCCCCAGAGCCCTGTCTGTTATAGAACATCAGAAACACTCCCCGTGGCCTTCCTTACGGAAAAGGCTGGCGCGGCAGCATCCTCAGTGCAAACGCTGCTGCGGCAAAGGCATGAGCTCACTCTGCAGGTGATGTCGCTGAGGGAAGAGGCCATGCCGCAGGAGGGGCGCAGCCGCTCGTGTGAGAGGGAGGAGCCCAGCGGGACGGTGCTATGCCTTTCCTGAGGGTCCCTGGGAGTGTCCGAAAGTGCGGAGAAAGGTCTGGAAGGTGCCCACCTGCTGCCGCACTCAGCAAGTGTGAGCTTCGGAGCGCAGCGAGACACGGGCATATGTCCTGGGGTGCGTGAGATGGAGGTGCCACGGCAGCCCAGGCATCCCTGTGGCTCTCCCAGAGGCTCTGTGAGGGCTGCTGGCGACCCTGGAGGGGCTGCCCCTGCAGAGTTCAATCCTCCGGCAAGGTCAGGGGTGGGGCGAGGGGCCAAGCTGAGCTCCCCACTTCCGTATTTCCCCCGTGCACTTCCCAGTGTCATGGAGTGTGCAGCCCACACAACCTCCCGGGACGGCCCTTGGAGCCCTTTCCTCCTCATTTCTCCAGTCTGAGTTTGGGGCGAGACTGCCAACATCTGACTTGTATTTAGAAGGGTGTCTGCACTGCTCTGTAGACCGTGGGCCGGGGGCCAAAAGTGGAAGTGCTGAGGGGCTGAGGAGGCTGCTACAGGGCCCAGGGAGAGGCAGCGGTGGCCTGTACCTGTCCAGCATGGGGACTCACTGGGGGGCAGTAGGGGAGTGTTTCCAACAGGACTTGTTCCTGGCTGTTTGGGAAGTGAGGCAGAGCTGACAGCCGCAGCCGGAGGTGCAGTCCTGACCCCTCACCAGTCTGTTCAGGGCATTGAGGGAGGATTCTGAGGCCGTGGGGACCAGCCTTGGGCTCTGGGAGCTCCATGCCCGGTCCTGGGAGCCTGTGATGTGGCACCTTCCGTGGCAAGGAGACTTGGTGGATGTGGTTGAGCTGAGGATCTTGAGGTGGTGACGGAGCCCTCTGTGGTCCAGGCAGCCCTGGACTTGTTCACAAGCGTCCTTGTGGGAGGCTCGGCACCCTCCCGACGCTGGAAGATTCAAGGGTGGGACCCTCCCACAGCCTGCAGAGGAACCCGGCCTCCCACACCTCCACGTCAGCCCTAGGAGCCCCTCTGGGACTTCAGGCTGTGAGAGGGTAAGTGTGTGGTTTTAAACCACCCAGTCTGTGGTGGTTCGTTTATGGCAGCTGCAGGAAGGGAGATGGTGTCCCAGCGACAGGTGGCTGCAAGCCCCGCGTCAGGAGCATAGGTGAGAAGAGCAGCCCACCGTGCAGGCGACACAAGGAAGGGCCCACTCTGGCCTCCTGTGGCCCACTCTGGCCTCCTGCAGTCCATTCTGGCCCACTCTGGCCTCCTGAGGCTCAGTCTTGCCTCCTGCGGCCCCCTACAGCCTCCTGCGGCCCACTCCTGCCTCCTGTGGCCCACCCCAGCCTCCTACAGTCCACTCTGGCCCACTCCCACCCTTCCCGTGGCCTGGTCAGTTTGGAGATCTGAATTTCATTCCTAAGGCGGGTCTGGGAGGTTGTGAGTCACACAACGCAGGTTCCCTCCTGAGAGCATTGCTCCTGCTGGGCTGGACAGCACCCTGTGGCCTGCACGGAGAGACAGGCATCCTCAGAAGCACCTGCTGACTCCCAACGCGGCCTGCGTCCTGGGACCCCCCACCACCACCTCTGGGCACTCTCTCCACCCCTGCCCACCCTGCATGCCGGCCTCAGAGCGGCTCCTGCCTCGGGGCCTCTGCCCGTGTTCTCTCCTTGCTGGCAGCCTCCGCTCGTGCCTTCTCAGAGGGGCATGGCCGGGCCCCTCAGGGTGGCACCAGGTCACCTTGCCCCGCCTGGTGCCCACGGGACTGATGGTGGCTTTCACTGGTTTAGTGCTGCCCACACTACACCGTGAGCCCCGGGGACTCTGTCCCTTCTCTGCTGACCCCCGTGGCTGGAACATCGCCCAGTGCACAGGGAGCTGCTCACGTGAGTGGCATGAAGAAAACGGTTCCCAGCAGAGAATGTGGTGCGTGGGACACCTCGAAAGGGGAGGCCTCTGAAAGGTGCTCATGAGGCCCAGATCAAGGTGTGGGCAGGGGGGTTCCTCCCGGAGGCTCCCAGGGAGCGCACTTCCTGGGAGGATAGGAACCGGGCCCCTGTGGGTATCGTGCGGGAAGGGTGACCTGGTCTGAGAGTGGAGCTGACCCCAAGAGTGAAGGTGAGAGGGAGACAGAAGCAAGGCCCGCATGATGTCCTTTGAGCCCCTGGATCCAGCTAGACCGAAGCCGCCCACTCCAGGACTTCCTGGTTATGTGAGTCACTAAACTCTCCCTTGGCTTCAACCACTTTGTGTTGCCTTTTCCGTCACAACTCAGAATGCCCTGACTTGTGTGGGGTTGTGCAGTCAGGAGAGAAGAAAATGTCTATCAAGAAGGGGAATCCCCAGGGTCAGAGCTCAGGAATCAGCCCCCAGTCAAGCACCAAATGTTGTGGATGGAGCCCAGGGCCCCCAAGGTGCACGGCCTGGCGGATCCTCAGGTGCGGAGCAGGAGGGTGCTGGGGATGGCGGCCTCTCCCGCCCCCACCTCGGCCTCTCCCACCCCGACCTCGGCCTCTCCCGCCCTGACCTCGGCCTCTCCCACCCCCACCTCGGCCTCTCCCACCCCCACCTCGGCCTCTCCCACCCCCACCTAGGCTTCTCTCATCTCCACCTCAGGACCCGGCCAGCTGTGGTGCTTCACAAAAGGGATGGAAGTGATTGTGAACCTATCACAAGCCCAACTCCAGACACTGATGTCAGGAGGATGCACCCAGGCTAGTCCACTGGCCCCAAAAGGACACACCCAGGCTAGCCCACTGATCCCAGGAGGAGCCCAGACTAGCCCACTGAGGAGGCAGGGGAGACAGACGCAGGTGGAGTGAGAGGAGAGTTGGGGATGGGTCTTGGTGATTATGATTGGGGAGGACCTCCTAGTGCCTCAGCTGTAGGGAGGTGGGGCAGGGGGTGGGAGGGCACTTTCAGGCTCCCAACCTGGGAGGAGCCACCACAGTCAGCCCAAATGTCACTGCTCCACCAGGCTGTGACAGCTGCAGTGTGGTCAGTCTGGGAATCAGCCCTCAGTTCTGCAGGGACTTGGAGAGCCTCTGTGGTGTGCAGGGGGTGGATGCTGACCCGGGGCACAGGCCCCACCTGAACAAACCGGAGCAGCTGCAGCAGGGCTGGGGAGGGAAGCTCAGGGGCAGGAACTGATCTGATCTGTGTGTTCCAGGGCTTCCCCTGGAAGAGGTACTCGGGGTGAAGGGGCCCTGCAGGGAGGCCCAGAGCCGGGGAGGCCAGTGGAGCCGGGAGCCACCTGGAGGGAGGAGGAAGGTGCAGTCAGGCCGGCAGTGGGAGGGGTATGGCTCAGCCTGGGGGCCAGCAGTGGGAGGGGTGTGGTCCAGCCTGGGGGCCGGTGGGGAGGCTGCACCCCATGAAGTGCCGGAAGCACCGAGGGGAGCTCAGGGCTGGGGTTGTTTCCAACAGGCCAGGTGTCGTGGGGAGAACGTGTCGGAGGAAGGAGAGGGTGGGCTGGGGAGAGCTGGACACAGTGATGGAAGCTGGGGGCACTCCAGGCGTCCTGGCCTCTGGGGGCTCCTGCCAGGGCACAGGGCGTGAGGACACCCTGGCCGGCATAGCTGTGGGTCTGAGGGCCTCTTCAGGAAGGCTTGTGGGGTCAGAAACTGCATGGTCAGTGTGGGGGGTGGCAGCCATGAGGTTCGCGATGGCAGGATGAGGGCTGTGGGGTCTCCGGCATGGGCACTGGAGACTGCGATGGAGTCAGGTTCTGCTGGACACAGAGCAGAAGTCCCCAGTTCGGTTCCGAGCACATGGGTGAGGAGACTCCTGGGGGGCCACCAGGGGCTCTGAGGAGATGTGGGCTTGGGAGCTGTGATGGCTGGGCTATGTCCCCCACAAATCTACACACCGAAGTCCCACCCCCACGACCTCAGGATGTGACTGCACTCAGAAAAGCGGTCTTTAACGAGTCCCTCAAGGTAAAACGAGGTTGTTGGGGTGGACCCTGATCCAGTCCCACGGGTGATGCAATATGAAAAGGAGATCGGGGAGGAAAAGTTCCCAGACAGTGGCTTAGAGAGTGATGACCAGCTCGTGATGACCAGCCTGTAATAACTGGCCGGTGATAACTGGCTCGTGATGACCGCCCTGTGATGGACAAGCAGGAGGTGAGGATGCAGACAGGTACAGGCGACCGCCAGGTGAATGCACGGAGGAGACACCGACTGCCGGCCAAGGAGGGAGGCACAGGATGAACCCGCCCTGCCGGCCCTGAGGTGGGGACTTCCAGCCTCAGGGATGGGTGATGGGTGCCCCTGTCTCAGGGATGGGTGACGGGTGCTCCAGCCTCAGGGATGGGTGACGGGTGCTCCAGCCTCCGGGATGGGTGATGGGTGCTCCAGCCTCCAGGGTGGGTGATGGGTACATGTGATTTGAGCCACCGGCCTGTGTTGTTTGTTGTGGTGTCCCAAAGAGACTCACACGGTAGCTGAGTGTGGTGGATGGGCTGAAGCTGCAGGCAGGAGACGCCCAGTGAGGCTGGCAGGACCATGTGGTGGCAACAGCCACCCCAAGCCTCAGGGGCTTCCTTCAGGAATGGCTGCTCAGATGCCGAGGCCTGCAGCGCTGATGAGGGGGTGCCTGGGCCACATCGCTGTGGAGGACGGGAGGGGCCCGTTTGTTTCTAGAGGGACACGCTGGCCACGCGGATGCAGATACCACGTCCTCACGGATGCGCACACGTTGCATAGACACCATCACGTGAGCTTTTTGAACTTTGAAGGTTGAGAACATTCCTAACTAAGAACACACATCAGCACCATTTAGCGCTTCTAAGGGGTCACCGCGGGGGGAGGGGGCGGGGTCACCGCGGAGGAAGAGGGAGGGGTCACCGCGGAGGGAGGGGGAGGGGTCACCGCGGAGGGAGGGGGCGGGGTCACCGCGGAGGGAGAGGGAGGGGTCACCGCGGAGGGAGAGGGAGGGGTCACCGCTGAGGGAGGGGGCGGGGTCACCGCGGAGGGAGAGGGAGGGGCCCCAGCGGAGGGAGGGGGAGGGGTCACCGCGGAGGGAGGGGGCGGGGTCACCGCGGAGGGAGGGGGAGGGGTCACCGCGGAGGGAGGGGGTGGGGTCACCGCGGAGGGAGAGGGAGGGGTCACCGCTGAGGGAGGGGGCGGGGTCACCGCGGAGGGAGAGGGAGGGGCCCCAGCGGAGGGAGGGGGAGGGGTCACCGCGGAGGGAGGGGGAGGGGTCACCGCGGAGGGAGGGGGAGGGGTCACCGCGGAGGGAGGGGGTGGGGTCACCGCGGAGGGAGAGGGAGGGGTCACCGCGGAGGGAGGGGGCGGGGTCACCGCGGAGGGAGGGGGAGGGGTCACCGCGGAGGGAGAGGGAGGGGTCACCGCTGAGGGAGGGGGAGGGGTCACCGCGGAGGGAGGGGGCGGGGTCACCGCGGAGGGAGGGGGCGGGGTCACCGCGGAGGAAGAGGGAGGGGTCACCGCGGAGGGAGGGGAAGGGCAGTTGTGTTTGAAAATTCCTGTGCAATGACAGTGTTGTTTCCGGAGGCGCCTAAATGATCCCCCAGCGGCTCTGAGGAGGACCCTGAGGGTCGGGCACTTCTGGTCCTGACCGGCCTCTGCTGGACGCCCACCCGGGAATCAGGGAGATACACCCGGCCCGGCTTGCAGGAGCGCAGCCAGGCCACAGCCCTGAGGACCTGCAAACCCGCGCAGGCGCGGTGAGAGGGAGGCCGCCCAGGCCTGGGGCCTGGAGGCAGGCGATGAAGTGGACCAGAGCCCGGTAAATCCCGAAGTGGGTGAGGAGTGAGCCTATGTGGCTGCGAGTGGGTCCGTTTCGGGGCTGTTTGTTCCTGCAGCAAATGGTGCCCGCCCTGGCGATGGAACCAGTGTGCGTCCACCACGAGCTGCCCACGCCCTCTCCAGGAAGGGACCCGGGTCCACGAGGTGCCCACGCCCTCTCCAGGAAGGGACCCGGGTCCACGAGGTGCCCACGCCCTCTCCAGGAAGTGACCCGGGTCCACGAGCTGCCCACGCCCTCTCCAGGAAGGGACCCCGGGTTCAGGGCTCCTGCCAGCCCACGTCGTGCCTTTGTATAAATTAGAAAAAAGATCAGAAACAGGCCCTGCTGTCTCTCCAGGCAGGCTTTGGTGGAGGGGCTTGATCTCCTGTCCCACCTTCCCTGGCAGGGCTCCCTATGCTTGACCCCCAGAACTGCGGGCGGCTGGCAGAGAAGGGGTCCATGATGGCACCTTGGTGCGCAGCCTTGGACCTGCCCCCATGGACCTGGGTGAGGACTTCCCAGCCCTTCCCCGGCTCTGGCTGCTCTCCCTAAGGGCCGCCTCACCCCTTCTCCCTCGGGCACGGGGCAGTGGATGAGTGTTCCCTCCCTCCAGAGGATGCCCCCACACCCCTACCAGGACTTGGCAGATCCAGCTTCTCATCTTGGCAGCCAGATGGTGGGACGGGATCATCGTGGTGGTTTTAATTTGCATTTCTCTGATGACTGATGATTTCAAGCATCTCTTCATATGCTTGCTGGCTTTGGGGATAGAGATAATTATTCCTAAAGCAAAACCTGATTATGTCATTTCTGCTTCAAGATGCCAGTGATACCTGAGGTCTCAGTGCAGACGCTCATCGCCTGGCCACTCAGGAACCTGCGCTTGACCCCCAAATCCGCCCCCCAACTCCTGTTCCCGGCTCACTCCTTCCAAGAGGGCCTTCTCCGGGGATAGCCGACGTTCTTCTGACGGCTCCTGCCCTTGCAGAGTGCTGCCCCTGCCTGCCCACCCGGCCTGGACCCTCGCCTGAGCCCCCTTGGGGCTCCGTGCCACCTCTTCCCTGGCGTTTGTTCTGCAGGAACCTCCTACCTCTTCCCACTTGGGAAAGGAAGGCTCTGGGCATGGAGGTCGTCCAGGCCCCATCCCTGTACCCCACGCCCTTCTTCCTGCTTCCTGTTCGTCACTGCCCCAGGGCCTTTGCACCTGCATTCCTGGTCTCTGTGAGTGTCCTGGGGCCTGTTGCCCCATCACCGTCCTGGAGACACCTTTTCTTTTCTTTCTCTCTCTTCAGCTTTGTTGAGGTATAGTTGACAATTCAGGACCGTGTGTACTCAAGGTATGCATCATCACAACCTGACACATGTATGCATTGTGAAATGAGTCCCACAGTTGGGCTAATTAATACACCCATCACCTTACATGGTTACTTCTGTCTGTGGTGAGAACACTTGAAATTTTAAATAGAGGACACGCAGCCTGGGCAACAGAGCGAGACCCTGTCTCTACAAATATAAAAAAAATTACCTGGGCGTGGTGGTGCGCACCTATGGTCCCAGCTACTTGGGAAGCTGAGGCTGGAGAATCACTTGAGCCTGGGAGGCGGAGGTTGCAGTGCACTCCAGCCTGGGCAACAGAGGGAGGCCCTATCTCAAAATAAATAAATACATAAATAAATAAAGGACACATTATTATTAGCTGTAGTCACCATGTTCATTCCATCTTAGGACCTGTTAATCTCATAACTGCACCTTTGTTCCCTGTGACCCTCAACTCCCCATCCCCTCTCTAGCCCTGACAGCCACTGTTCTCTCTGCTTCTATGAGTTCAGCTTTTTCTTTTTCTTTTTTTTTTTTGAGGCGGAGTCTCGCTCTGTCGCCCGGACTGGAGTGCAGTGGCCAGATCTCAGCTCACTGCAAGCTCCGCCTCCCGAGTTTACGCCATTCTCCTGCCTCAGCCTCCCGAGTAGCTGGGACTACAGGCGCCCGCCACTTCGCCCGGCTAGTTTTTGTATTTTTAGTAGAGACGGGGTTTCACCGTGTTAGCCAGGATGGTCTCGATCTCCTGACCTCGTGATCCGCCCGTCTCGGCCTCCCAAAGTGCTGGGATTACAGGCTTGAGCCACCGCGCCCGGCCGAGTTCAGCTTTTTCACACGTCACTCAAGTGACTCCACGGGCTATTTGTCTTTCTGTGCCTGGCTTATCTCACTTAGCACAACGCCCTTCAGGTTCATCTATGTCCTCACAAATGGCGGGCTTTCCCTTCCCTCCCCTTCCCCTTCCCCTTCCCCTTCCCCTTCCCCTTCCCTTCCCCTCCCCTTTCTTCTCTCCTCTCTCTCTCCCCCCACCCCTTCCCTTCCCTTTCCCTCCTGTGGAATAACACTCCTGTGTATGTGTGTATGCATGTGTGTGTATTTCTCACATATTTTCATCCATGCATCCACTGATGGACACTTGGGTGGATTCTGTGTCCTGGCTGCTGGGACGGTGCTGCGATGAACACGAGGGTGCAGACCCCTCTTTTACGCGCTAATTTCAACTCTTTGGCTAGACACCCAGCAGTGGGATTGCTGGATCCTGTGGGAGCTCTATTTCTACATTTTTGAGGAAGCTCCCTGCTGTCTCCCACGGTGGCTGTGCCAATGACGTTCCCAGGAACAGAGTGCAACAGGTCCCTTTCCTCCATGTCCTCACCAACACTCGCTATCTTTTGCGTTTTGATGACAGTCATCCTAACAGGTGCCAGTTGGTACCTCGTGTGGTTTTTATTTGATTTTCCTGATGATTAGTGATGCTGGACATTATTTCTTCTACACATCGGCCACTTACATGTTTTCCTTTGAGACATGCAGATTCAGGTCCTTTGCACATTTTAAAATGTTTGTTTGTTTTTGTTATTGAGTTGTTTGAGTTCCTTCTACAATTTGCAGATTAACTCCTCATCAGATACATGGATCGCAGATATTCCCGCCTCCCCGTGTGGGCTGACTTTTCACTCTGTTGGTTTCCTTTGCTGTGCAGAAGCTTTTTGGTTTGTTGTACTCCCACCTGTCTATTTTTGCTTTTGTTGCCTGTGTTTTGGGGCCATATTTAAAAAAAATCATTGCCCAGACCAATGTTAAGAAGCTTTCCTCCTATGTTTTCTTCCAAGAGTTTTGTGGTGTCAGGTCTTACGTTTAAGTCTTTAATCTGTGTTGAGTGGATTTTCGTAGATGGTGTTGGATGAGGCCCTTTCATCCTCCTCCACTTTTCCCAGCACCACCTATTGAGGACGCCCCCTTCCCTGTCGTGTGTCCTTAATACCTTTGTTGAAGGTCAGTTGGCCATGACTGCACGGGGACCCTTCCTGGCCCCCCTGGTGCCCTGTGCCCCACATGCCCCACCCCCTCCCTTACTTTTTCTCCATGGCATGAATCACCCCCGACCTACTATACATATTTTATTTTATCTTATTTTATTTATTTATTTTTGAGACGGAGTTTCACTCTTGTTCCCCAGGCTGGAGTGCAATGGCACGATCTCAGCTCAGTGCAACCTTTGCCTCCCAGGTTCAAGTGACTCTCCTGCCTCAGCCTCTCGAGTAGTTGGGATTACAGGTGTGCACCACCACACCTGGCTAATTTTTTTTTTTTTTTGAGGCAGAGTCTGGCTCTGCAGCCCAGGCTGGAGTGCAGTGGCCGGCTCTCAGCTCACTGCAAGCTCCGCCTCCCGGGTTCACACCATTCTCCTGCCTCAGCCTCCTGAGTAGCTGGGACTACAGGTGCCCGCCACGTCGCCCGGCTAGTTTTTTGTATTTTTAGTAGAGATGGGGTTTCACCGTGTTAGCCAGGATGGTCTCGATCTCCTGACCTCGTGATCCGCCCGTCTCGGCCTCCCAAAGTGCTGGGATTACAAGCTTGAGCCACCGCGCCTGGCTGAACACCCGGCTAATTTTTGTATTTTTTTGTTTTGTTTTGTTTTTTGGTTTTACTAGAGCAGCATTTCAACAAGCTGGTCAGGCTGGTCTCAAATTCCTGACCTTAAGTGATCCCCCCACCTCGGCCTCCCAAAGTGCTGGGATTACAGGCGTGAGCCACCACACCCGGCCATGGATATTTTGAATTTTCTTGTTTGTTGTATGTTTTCCTCACTGGGCTGCACACTCCTGAGGGTGGGGCATCTGTCCCATTCTTCAGTGCTGGGTCCCTTGTGTCTGGGACAGTGTATGCATACAGCAGGTGCATAATCAGTGTTGACTGGAAGGGTGAGGGAGTCAACACACATGGCAGGCATTGGACTATGTGTCTGAGAAGCATAACTCGTTTAATCTTTTTTTTTTACACAACTCCATTGAGATATAATTTATGTACCATGAAGTTCACTTATGGATTGAAGTGTGCAATTCAGTGACTTAATATATTTACCGAGTTGTGTAACCATCACCACCATCTAATTTTAAAACACTTTCATCATCCCTAAAAGAAACCTCACTCACTAGCTGTCCCTGCCCCTATTCCTCCCACCCCAGCCCTGGTCGCAGCCCCAGGTTGCTCACCTGCATCTCTCTGTGGATCTGCCTGTTGTGGGCATTTCACACACCCAGGTGTGGTCTTCTGTGCCTCCCTCTTTCACTCGGTGTGATGCTTGAGTTCACCCATGTTGTCATCTACATTGGTACTTAATTCCTTTTTTTTTTTTTTCTTTGAGACAGAGTCTTGCTCTTGTCACCCAGGCTGGAGTGCGGTGGCGTGATCCTGGCTCACAACAATCTCTGCCTCTGGGGTTCAATCGATTCTCCTGCCTTAACCTCCCGAGTAGCTGGGACTACAGGTTCATCAGCCGTGCAGGGAGGTCGGGCTTCCTCCATGGCACGGTGGAAGGAGAATACTGGGCGAGGACCAGACCTCAAGGACTGAGGCAGGGATTGGAGCTTTGCGGAGCCCAGAGCAGCTCCAGGTCCAGGCTCCTCCCTTAGAGCTGAAGGCCTTAAGCAACTGGCAATTCATTCTCACCTCGGGGTAATGGGATTACAAAAACAAAATCCTTCCACATAGGGGCTGTCATCATAATACATGAAATACAAAGACAAGCAACCCAGTCAAATGTGGGTTTTTGTCCTGCTAATTTTTTTTTTTTTTTGTATTGTTGGTAGAGACGGGGTTTTGCCTTGTTGGCCAGGCTGATCTCGAACTCCTGACCTCAGACAATCCACCTGCCTCAGCCTCCCAAAGTGTTGGGATTATAGGCATGAGCCATTGTGCCCGGCCATCATTCCTTTTTATTGCTAATAGTCTGTTGTGTGAATCCACCACTAAAACCCACTCATCAGTTGATCATTTGGGTTGCTTCTGCTATTTGGTTATTATGAACAATGCCAGAGCAAAAGTTCGTGTGCACTCTTGGGCATATGCCTAGGAGCGGAATTGCTGGGTCACCTGGTGACTTTACATTTAATGTTCTGAGGAGCCACCAGGCATTTTAACACAGTGACTGCACCATTTCACATTCCTGCCAGCAGTGTGCAAGAATTCCAGTTTCTCTACATCCTCAACCCTTCCCTTTAAAAAACAAAACAAACAAACAAAAAAAAAACCAGCCATCTAAGTGCATGTGGAGCTGACTCTCCCTCTGGTTTGGGTTTGCATTGCTTTTATGGCTAATGATGTCTGAGTGTCTCTCCCTGTGCTCATGGCTATTCGTGTATCTACTTTGGGAAATGCTTATTCGAGTCCTTTGCCCACATTTGACTGGGTTGCTTGTCTTTGTATTTCACGTACTACGATGACAGCCCCTATGTGGAAGGATTTTGTTTTTGTAATCCCATTACCCCGAGGTGAGAATGAATTGCCAGTTTTGCTCAAGGCCTTCAGCTCTTAGGGAGGAGCCTGGACCTGGAGCTACTCTGGGCTCGGCAAAGCTCCAATCCCGGCCTCAGTCCTTGAGGCCTGGTCCTCGCCCAGTATTCTCCTTCCACCGTGCCATGGAGGAAGCCCGACCTCCCTGCATGACTGCCCTGGGGGGTGTTCACGACTGAGTCCAGGTGTCCCCAGCACAAGTGTCCCCAGAACAGATGTCACTGGTCACAGGTGTTCCTGATAATAGGTGACCCCAGGCACAGGGTGTTCCTGATCACAGGTAAACCAGGCACAGGTGTCCCCAGTCACAGGTGTCCCTGGGCACAGGGGTCTCCAGGCACAGGCATCCCTGGACACATCCTTGGTCACAGGTGTCCCCAGTCACAGGTATCCCCAGGTACAGGTGTCCTTGGTCACAGCTGTCCCCAGGCACAGGCATCCCTGGACACATCCCTGGTTACAGGTGTCCCCAGGCACAAGTGTTCCTGATCACAGGTGTCCCCGGTCACAGGTGTCCCCGGGCACAGGTGTCCCCAGTCACAGGTGTTCTCGGTCACAGGTGTCTCTAAGCACAGGCATCCCTGGACACATCCCTGGTCACAGGTGTCCCCAGGCACAGGTGTTCCCGGTTACAGGTGTCCCCGGCCACAGACAGCCACAGAAAGCTGATGCAGGGAGCAGAGAGAAACAGAGACACAAAGAAAAGAGAGAGACAGAAGAGACGGCAAAGAGAGATAAATGGTTGGAGAAAAGCATCCTGTGGAGATGAAGAGAGAGGAAGAGGAGGAGGGGGACGGGCAGCAGAGACCCAGGGAGGCTGCGGTGCCTGGACCCTCCCTCACCACACTTTCTGTTCTGTCCTTCCTGGGGAGATTCCCAGAAAAGTGGGCCAGGCTGAGGGGATGATGAGGACACACAGGCCCCGGGGGAGGGTGGGAGGAGCGGGCTGCCTGGAGGGGCTGTGGTCAGCTCAAAGCCTCAGGAGTCAAGGATAAATCCTCTGACCTTTGACCTCTGACCTCCCTCTTCTTGGCTCCAGGCTCCCCACACAGCTTTCCATGACCAAATCTTACAGGAAGTTGGAGGGCAGCCTGGCAAGGGTCTGTAAGTTACTGCCAGGGCACAGAACAGAGGTTGGCAGGGGAGGAGAGACCCCCAGGCCGCCACCTGCCTTCGCCCTGCACAGCAGGCCCATGTGGGGGTGTCACCATCCTTAGCTCCCTGGCATCTGATCCAAGATTACGCCTGGCAGGGTCTCTTCTCTGGGCTCAGCTCCGGGAAAGCTCCCACCAGTGAAGGGAGGGGCTCAGGCTCTGTGCACACAGGAGTGCCCTCTTCCAGGGAGGGAGCAGCTCTCCCGCATGGGGCCTGTCATTTCCTGTCAGTGCTCTCCTGAGCACACGGATTAAACTGAGCAGCAAGCACTCCAGGGGGCTGGTCTCCTCTGCAAGGCAGCTCCCGCCCCGGGGCCCTGCCTCTGAGAGCAAGGTGTGCAGGCTCTTCCTGTGGTCTCCCTGGCTCGTCCCCAGAATGGCCTGCACTGTCCCTTGCAACCTGCACCCAGACACAGACACTCACCATCCCCAACCCCTGAGACATTCAGGTCCACACTGGGGACTGGGCTGCCTTAGCGCCTCTTCTTTGAGTGTTCCCTCCACACAGAGCCTGCTTCCTGTCCGGGTGGTGTTGGTCGCCCTCTGCCTCTGGGAGCACCTGCAGGGGCTGTTACCCTCGGCTCCTTGGAAATGCAAGCCCCTGGGCCTGCCGGCCTGTTCTATGTGTATTCACTAAGCCCATGCCAGTGGAGGTCTCAGCAGGAAACAGGCACAGGTTGCGAGGGGGCTACTGAGGCCTGACTTCCCCAGGGGCAGGCAGGATGGGAACCCATGAGAGTTGTTGAGGACCCAGGGATGTGCACTGTGGGAAGCCACCACCACCCAGAAGCCGGCAAGGGCAGGGGAGAAGTTAGTGGTGCCAGAACATGGCTAAATGAGGCAGCCACGGAAAGGGGATGCAGAGGGGAAGTGGAGAGGAAGGCGGTTCTCCAGGAGCCCTAGGACCTGCTCTGGGGCTTCTGCTGTTGAGCCCAACCGGGAACCAGAGCACAGGATAATGGTGACACTGGTGATGATGGCGATGAAGATGATTATGATGGTGATGATGCTGGTGGTGGTAGTGGGGTGGGGAATGGACATGGTAATGGTGATGGTGATAATGGTGGTGATAGAAATGATGGTGGTGATGATGATGGTAATGATGGTGATGATGGTGATGATGGTGATGCTGATGGTGTTGATGGTGATGATGATGGTGATGATAGTGATGATGGTGATGATGGTGATGGTGATGATGGTGATGGTGATGCTGCTGCTGATGGTGATGATGGTGATGGTGATGATGGTGACAGTGATGGTGATGATGGTGACGGTGATGATGGTGATGATGGTGATGGTGATGATGATGGTGATGGTGATGCTGCTGCTGATGGTGATGGTGATGATGGTGACGGTGATGGTGATGCTGGTGATGATGTGATGATAGTGACAGTGATGGTGATGCTGGTGATGGTGATGATACTGATGATGGTGATGATGGTGATGATGCTGCTGATGATGGTATGATGCTGATGATGGTGATGCTGATGATGATGGTGATGGTGATGATGGTGCTGGTGATGGTGATGATGGTGATGATGATGCTGATGATGGTGACAGTGGTACTATTTAATCCAGTTCAGATTCCTAGGTAGGCTCCCCTTTTTCTCTTCAGGCACACTGTGAGTCACTGGCTGGTATTTATGCATGGTCAGAATGCCTGTGTCCAATCTCTGTTGTACTCCCTTTCTCAAAGAGAACTCAACTATGCTTTCACAAGGAGGGGGTTGTGGGAAGAAGTGTCCCCCAGGAGAGAAAGCTGGATGTGCTGGCACCAGGAAAGAGCTTCGTAGTTTACTTCCCCAGGCGGCATTCCCATCCACAGCTGAGCTCACCTTCCGGGTGCTTGGCCAGAGGGCCTTTTGAATCTCAGCATCTCTGGAACAAGACTAAGGCTGGGAGACATCTGGAGTGGAGTTTCTGTCCAGCAATGGCAAGCTCCCTGCTGAAGCTGGGAATGGGGAAGGCATGGTTCTCAGGGCTGAGCGCCCTTATCCTGGGCGGTTCACCCGTCAGCAGGAAGAGGAAGGGAACTCTGCTCTTCAGGGTCAGCCTTGGGGTGTGGGGATTTCCTGAAGAGTGCACCTTAGTATTTTGCCACCCAGCCTCCAGTCATTCTTTGGGTTAGTCAAGAATGCATTCAGCTTCAAGTATTAGAAAA
Source organism: Rhinopithecus roxellana (assembly GCF_007565055.1). Taxonomy (NCBI): domain Eukaryota; kingdom Metazoa; phylum Chordata; class Mammalia; order Primates; family Cercopithecidae; genus Rhinopithecus; species Rhinopithecus roxellana. The sequence goes on from NC_044558.1 coordinate 102,735,925, forward strand.
CTTAGTAATTAAGCAACAAAGCCATTTTATTCTCTTAATCAGAAGCTCAGAGTTACAGTATTTGAGGCTGGTTAACCAGTTCACCCATGTTTTCAGGGGTTTGCTCTGCCATCCTCAGAGTGTTAGATTTTTACTTGTTTTGGCGAGGTGTGACACAGTGTTGGCGAGGTGTAACAGTGTTGGCGAGGTGTGACACAGTGTTGGCGAGGTGTAATGGTGTTGGCGAGGTGCGACACAGTGTTGGCGAGGTGTGACACGGTGTTGGTGAGGTGTAACAGTGTTAACGAGATGTGACAATGTTAATGAGGTGTGACACAGTGTTGGCAAGGTGTGACACAGTGTTGATGAGGTGTGACAGTGTTGGCGAGGTGTAACAGTATTGGCAAGGTATGACATGATGTTTACGAGGTGTGACACGGTGTTGCCGAGGTGTGGCACGGTGTTGGTGAGGTGTGACACAGTGGTGAGGTGTAACAGTGTTAATGAGGTGTAACAGTGTTGAGGTGTAACAGTGTTGAGGTGTGACACAGTGTTGTCGAGGTGTGGCACAGTGTTGGCGAGGTGTGACACAGTGTTGGTGAGGTGTAACAGTGTTAATGAGGTGTGACACAGTGTTGGTGAGGTGTAACAGTATGGGCGAGGTATGACATGGTGTTGACGAGGTGTGACATGGTGTTGGCGAGGTGTGGCACAGTGTTGGTGAGGTTTGGCACAGTGTTGGCGAGGTGTGACACAGTGTTGATGAGGTGTGACAGTGTTGGCGAGGTGTAACAGTATTGGCAAGGTATGACATGGTGTTGACGAGGTGTGACATGGTGTTGGCGAGGTGTGGCACAGTGTTGGTGAGGTTTGGCACAGTGTTGGCGAGGTGTGACACAGTGTTGGTGAGGTGTAACAGTGCTGGCGAGGTGTGACAGTGTTGGCGAGGTGTGACACAGTGTTGGTGAGGTGTAACAGTGTTAATGAGGTGTGACACAGTGTTGGTGAGGTGTAACAGTATTGGCAAGGTATGACATGATGTTGACGAGGTGTGACACGGTGTTGCCGAGGTGTGGCACGGTGTTGGTGAGGTGTGACACAGTGGTGAGGTGTAACAGTGTTAATGAGGTGTAACAGTGTTGAGGTGTAACAGTGTTGAGGTGTGACACAGTGTTGTCGAGGTGTGGCACAGTGTTGGTGAGGTTTGGCACAGTGTTGGCGAGGTGTGACACAGTGTTGGTGAGGTGTAACAGTGCTGGCGAGGTGTGACAGTGTTGGTGAGGTGTAGCAGTGTTGGCGAGGTGTGACACACTAACAAAAATGCGCAGCTCCTTGAATTCTCACAAAATGTTGTGTGTTACATGCTACAAATGTAACAATCAGGAAATAGAGTATTACTAGCAGTGTTGGCTTTTGCTTCTCCTACTTGATGTCTTATTGACCCAACAAGGCTGCTGCAGCTCCAGGCATCATATCCGCATTCTAGCACCCTGTGCAGAGAGGCAAGTAAACAGTGGTGTAGCAGCTAGGAGCTCCCACCTGGCTTCTCAAATCTCATTGACCAGAACAGAAGAGTGTTTGATGGCATTGCTTGTTGCAAAGGAGGCTGGGAAAGTGGAAATCAGGCAAGGGTGATGGACTTACTGTGACTTACTGTGACTCAATCCAAATAGAATTCATCACAAGGCTGGGGGATGGAGTCTATGTTTCCTGAGACTGAGAGGCTTCTGCCTCTTATTGGAACAAAACTGGGGCTCTCTGAGCAGGACAGAGGAGGCACGGGTGGGCACACGGTGGGCAGTAGGACTGTGCACCATGCCTTGTCTTTGGCAACAGTTCCCGTTTTCCTCTGGGAAACGCTGCTCTCCTGTGTTCGGCCCATGGTTCCACTCCATCCTTGGGTCCAGGTGTGTGTGTATCCCTCAGGCGTTGCCAGTGGGAGCACCCTGTTCCTCTTTGCCCCGTGATTGGCCCAGTCTTGGGGCATGACCCAGGACCTCGATGGCAGTGAGTGGAATAAAGTTCCCTCCTTTCCTCAGGTCTTGGGGCAGGAGGTGTAGGCTTGGGTTTCTGGATGCTCACATGGAGGATGGCGGGCAAGGACACAGAGAGACAAAGACCGGAGGACACCGATAGCCTCTGGATGCATCCATACCTGAAGCTGGCACTGCTCGTGGACTTCACAAATGCACGGTTCTTTGCATTCCTTTGCTGTGTAAGCTGAATTTTCCGCCGCAGGCCACATCTTACTGGAAGAATGCTGTCTGGAATGCCACTATCACCTATCAGAAGCCCGAGGCAGCCATAGAAGGGGGATGCGGCCCAGTTCTCCAGCTTCTGGGCCTAGCGCCCTGATCCTCCCTGCCCAGGTTCCTGGCATCCCCTCAGTCAGGGCTGAGGCCACGAACTGCCTGCTCAGGGCAGGAGACAGACCTGAGGGGTCTGGCACCCACAGCTGTCAGGAACCAAGCTGTCCTTTTCTTTGTTTATACATCAAACATTTCCTGAGCTGCCCTGAACTCCAGCATTTATCTCAGGTTATGGAGAACCCACAGGTGAACGAGCTTCCAGACACCTGTGTCTCTGGATGTTCCTTTTTTGCTGTTGCTGCAAATGGCAGACACCCAACTTTAACTTCAACTGACTTGGGCAGAAAAAGGACCACATGGGAAGGATCCTGGAGGTTGTCCAGTTGGAGGAAGGCTGAACAAAGGACTCCTTGGGAGGTCAGGCGTGGGTGGGCCTCAGGTGCAGCTGGAAGGGGGGTGCGGACGTGCTCCATGCGGTTAGGACTTGTTTTGTTGTTTGTTTTTGTGTTTTTTTTGAGATGGAGTCTCTCTCTGTCGCCCAGGCTGGAGTGCAGTGGCGAGATCTCAGCTTACTGCAACTTCCGCCTCCTGGGTTCAAGCGATTCTCCTGCCTCAGCCTCCTGAGTAGCTGGGACTACAGGCACCTGCCACCATGCCTGGCTAAGTTTTGTATTTTTAGTAGAGACAGGGTTTCACCATGTTGGCCAGGCTGGTCTCGAACTCCCAACCTCAGGTGATACTCTTTCCTTGGCCTCCCAAAGTGCTGAGATTCCAGGCGTGAGCTGCTGTGCCTGGCCTGCGGTTAAGACTCCGTAGCTGCTTTCGCTGCTGCGTCCCTCTGTCTCTCTGTCCCGCGTCTTTCCGGGCACAGCCTCTCCCAGGCAGCATGAAATGTGGAAACGTGGCCTACAGCAGCGTCCCCTATTGGAGAAAGGTGAGCTTTCTTCCTCAATCTGGTTCCAAAGTCCCAGGGAAGGGCTCTAATCGGCTTAAACAGCACTTTTGTTGAGCTATGTATAATTCACATATATGACTCATCCATTTAAAGTGTAAGATTCAGAGGTTTTGGGGATTATTGATTATTTATTTATTTATTTTGAGATGGAGTCTCACTCTGTCGCCCCGGCTGGAGTGCAGTGGTGCGATCTCGGCTCACGGCAAGCTCCACCTCCCTAGTTTGCGCCATTCTCCTGCCTCAGCCTCCCGAGTAGCTGGGACTACAGGCGCCCGCCACCTCGCCCGGCTAATTTTTTGTTTTCTTAGTAGAGACGGGGTTTCACCGTGTTAGTCAGGATAGTCTCCATCTCCTGACCTCATGATCTGCCCGCCTCGGCCTTCCAAAGTGCTGGGATTACAGGTGTGAGCCACCGTGCCCGGCTGGGATTATTTTTTAAGAGTCGTGAAATATATACGGCATAAAATGTGCCATTGTAACCATTGTGAATGTGTCTGGAGTGGCCTTAATTCCAGTCACACTGTTGTGCTGTCGCCGCCACCATCTGTTTCTGAGACTTCTTCATTGCCCCAAAGAGAAACCCTGCAACTGTTAACCGATAACTCTCCATTCCCTCCTCCTCAGCCCCTGCTAGCGATGGATAATTTTTTGGTCTCATGCACCTTTTGGGATGAACTCATGCCAAAAATCACTGTGTTTTGGCCAGGTGCAGTGGCTCACGCCTGTAATCCCAGCACTTTGGGAGGCTGAGGCAGGCAGATCATGGGGTCTGGAGATCGAGACTGTCCTGGCTAACATGGTGAAACCCCGTCTCTACTAAAAATACAAAAATATTAGCCGGGCATGGTGGCAGGTGCCTGTAGTCCCAGCTACTCAGGAGGCTGAGGTAGGAGAATGGCATGAACCCAGGAGGCGGAGCTTGCAGTGAGCTGAGATGGCACCACTGCACTCCAGCATGGGCGACAGAAGGAGACTCTATCTCAAAAAAAAAAAAAAAAAAAAAAAAAAAAAAAAAAAAAAATCACTGTGTTTATCTGATGTTCTAATTTTATTGGTTATCCTGTCTTTTATCCGGCACCTCTGCCTAGCAGGGAGTGGGGGCCGTGAGCCACAGCATCTGCACAACACAGTCTGCTGCTTTGGGCCCAGCTTGGGGGGCTGAAAGGTGAGGCCTGGGTGAGCACAGGGTCCACATGGTGGTCCAGTGTGGTGGCAAGACCGGGGAGGGCCTGCCTGGGACAGAGGTGGGAAACGGGACAGACAGGCGAACACTCCACACTCAACGCTCGGCTCTTTGCTGGAGACTTGGTTTTCTCTGGTTGGCTTTTGTGTTCATGAGTGTCATGGGCACTGGATGGTCCCCCAACCCTCCCTACTCCTGGGTATGCTGGGACGTTGCTGTTGGTGTCCCCAGCCGTGTCCCCCCTGGGACTGCCCTCCGCTGCGGAGAGCCGCCCTGCACAAAGTTACACCCCTCCCAAGGTGGTCTCAGCCTGGGGCAGTGCTGACAGCGTCTCAGCCCAGGGCATCCCATGGGTCAGTCCGGCCGGTTGGGTCAGCTGCACTCTGCATACCCTGCCTTCCTCACCTCCTATGGCTGCCTCCTAAGATCACGCCCCTATAAACCTGCTCCCAACCCAGCTCCTTTGCAGGGCTTATCTCCAGGAGATCCGAGCTAAGACCCGAAGTACGTGGGTGGCTTTGGGAGTTCTGCTTTCTGTGCCTACTCTGGCTGTTGCTTCCATAGTGACGTGCCTGAGATGGGCTGGCTGCTGCCTCTGGCCTTTCCTCATGTCCACCGTGGTTCGCGTCTGCTTTTTAAACATAGATAGGATCATGTTTTGAGTTTATAAATGGATAAAAATGTCCTGTGCCTTCCAGAGGTTCAACAGACATAAGCCTTTGTGTGCTGAGCAGTACAGAATAGAACTAGACCACACACAACTGGAGGAATTGGGCTGGGCATGGTGGCGGCACCTGTGGTCCCAGCTACTCAGGAGGCTGAGGCCGGAGGATGGCTTGGGCCCAGGAGTTCCAGACTGCAGTGAGCTAAGATCACACCACTGCGCTCCAGCCTGGGTGACAGAGCAAGACCCTGTCTCTGAAAAAAAAAAAAAAAATAGGAGGAATTTCAAGAGAAATTTGATAAAACCCCAGTCACAGGGGAGGCCTCCTGCCCTCTCTGGACAGGACAGGTGCGGTGGCCGCTGGCCATTCTTTGCCTACCCAGCATCTGAGCCCACATCCTATGTGGGGAATTCTCCACCTCACGGGCGGGTGGGACGCAGAGGCAGCCTCTTGCTGTGAAAGCCAAAAGTGTGATGCTCAGTTTCCTGCCCCCTCACCCCTGAGGTCCCAGGGGCCTGTCCCAGGCTCAGCTTTCGGGCACCACCACCCCTGGAAATGAGCTGGGAGCTGGTGGCATGGAGGGTGCACCGTGGAGGGGTGGACCCAGTGGAGCATGGCCGGGGCCTGAGGCCAGTGCAGGGCTGAGGTGGTGCAGGGCCCGAGGCCAGTGCAGGGCTGAGGTGCCGCCGGTAGCGTTCATATCTGCACTCGGCCACTGATCCTGGCAGATCACTCCATCCCTCAGCCTTAGTCTCTTCACCTATAAAGGGGGAGGATAGCAGCACCTCCCTTGTGGATGCTGCAAAGACCAGATGAGTTAAAATTACATAAGTGTGGAGAAGAGTGCCAGACACACAGTGAATGCTACATGAGTGCGAGAAATGGTCAATCAATACTGACAGCACACAGAAGGTTTGAAGGAGTGGAAACCGGATTCGATACATGCCTGTATTCATACGGCTGAGATCTCTTTTTCTTTTTCTTTTCTTTTCTTTTTTTTTTTTTTTTTTTTTTTGAGACAGAGTCTTGTTCTGCCACCCAGGCTGGAGTGCAGTGGTGCCATCTCGGCTCACTGCAAGCTCTGCCTCCCGGGTTCACACCATTCTCCTGCCTCAGCCTCCCAAGTAGCTGGGACTACAGGTGCCCGCCATCACGTCCGGCTAATTTTTTTGTATTTTTTTTAAGTAGAGATGGGGTTTCACCGTGTTAGCCAGGATGGTCTCGATCTCCTGACCTTGTGATCCGCCCGCCTCGGGCTCCCAAAGTGCTGGGATTACAGGCGTGAGCCGCCGTGCCTGGCAAGGCTGAGATTTCAATACGTATCTGCATCTCCCTCTAATTAGGATACAAAGTTTCACAGCCATCTGTCCACCCACCTGCCTGCTCACCCACCCACCCACCCACCCATCCACTCACTCGCCCACCCACTCACCCACCCGTCCACCCACCTGTCCACCCACCCACCTGTCCACCCACCAATCCACTCACCTGCCTCGTCTTCACCTTCCCGTCACCTCCCCTCTTCCCACATCTGCTTCTCCCTCTTCCATCTGGAGGCCGCCCACGACACCCATCCTCCTGGTCCCTGGCCTTCCCTCCTGCTTCACATTGCTGACTTTTGACAGGCTGCTCTGGAACATTCTCTCTCTGCTCCTCCTAATATTTATTCTCATGTTTTTGTTTGTCCATTTCAGTCCTGTCTGGGTCGAGGGACACAGTCTCTCTGCAGACATGGACTGAACTGCTCATGGTCTATTTTGAGCCTTCCCTGCAGGCTCAGTGTCCCTTCTGTGGCTCTGCCCCTGCTGTGCCCTCCACCAGGGAGGACTGGGTGGCTGTGGTCCTATGGGGTCCTGGCCTGCCTCCCCTGGGAGGGGAGCACCGCACGGTGCCGTGGGGACCCCGTCAGACCAAAGCGGCCTCAAAGGTGGTGCTCTTGCTCCCAGGGGACACCTGGTGGTGCCGGGACACGCCTCTGGCTGCCAGATCTGGACATCGATGCCTGTGGGGTGGGGATGTCACCTTCCGGGGCTGCTGCCACAAAGTCCCCGGGGCTTAAAACGTCGGCGTTTTTCTCTCACATTTCCGAGGGCAGAAGCCTGAAATCCAGGTGTCTTAGGGCCACGCTCCCTCTGGAGGCTCCCGTGGAGGCTTCTTCCTGCCTCTCTCAGCTCCTGGGGGCTCCAGGCATCCTTGGCTTGTGGCTGCCTTGCTCTGTTCCTGGCCTCCAGGCGCACACCTCTCTCTCGGTGTCTCCTCTTGCAGGGACACTGGCCGTTGGATTTAGGGCCCACCCAGCATGACTTTAGCGGGTTTACACCTGCAAAGACCCTGTTTCCTAAGAAGGTCACTTTCACAGGCACCTGAGTTAGGATGTGAGTGTATCTTCCACGGGAGGCGCAGTCCGGCCACCGTACCAGGCACCCTGCTAACTTTCCCATGGTGCACGGGACGGCCCCACAACCATCTTCCCTCCAAAATGCCACAGCAGCACCAGGGCTGAAACCCAACCCAGGAAGGAGAGCCCTGCCTGCTCACTGCTGCTACGGGGAAAAGGCAGCTCGCTGTGCATGTCTGTGGGAGCCGCGTGTCTGTGGGAGCCGCGTGTCTGTGGGAGCCGTGAGCAGCCAGCCCTCGAGTCGCAGGCCACGTCAGGTGCCTCCTAAGCATGAGTTCCTGGGCTCCGCTCTGTCCCGCAGTCTCACCTTCCAAGCTCAGTCCCCTGGGGCCCAGTGCAACACCTGTGTGAGACCCACTGGCCCAGCCCAGCCCTTCCGGGTGGAGAAATGGGCTCAGGAAGGGGTTCGGGCACAAGGACTGGGTGGGTGTGGAGGCCGACGGAGCCCTCTCTCCTGACGCCTTGCCATATGAGAGCTTCCTGTGGCCTCTGGAGCAAGTGACCGCAATGCCGTGCAGATTTATCATCTCGTAGCTCTGGAGGTCGGAAGCCTGGCATGGGGTGAGTGGGGCCAGCTCCGCTGGGGCCTGGGGAGGACCCGCCATCCGCCTCGTCAGCCCCAGGAGTGGCCCGCCTGGGCCAGGCCCTCCCTCCGTCTTCAGAGCTGCTGCGTCCGCGGAGTCTCCCTGCAGCGTCTCCCGGCCTCGTCTCCTGCCTCCTCCTCCCCGTTCAAGGGCCCTTGTGATTGCGCTGGGCCCACAGAGAATCCGGGTAACTGTGTTTAAGGTCAGCTGATCAGCAGTTTGAACATTTGCTGCCGTCACTCCCCCGCCCAGTAACCTGACGTAGGCGCAGGCTCTGGGGATTAGCACGGCGGCCACGTCTGACCTCCATCTAGCACGAGCTCCCTTCTCCACGCAGGGGCACCTTCTTGGGTGCTGGGGCCGGGACAAGACAGGTCTGGGGCACGACTCAACCTCACCAAGTCCTGGGGACAACGCCTGGCACCAGGAGCTCCACGCACCCTGGCCAGGTGGTCCTGCTCAGCCTGGGGCAAGGGCAGGGGCTGGCTCCTCATTCCACTTCACAGGACCCTCAACCACACCAGGCCTCTTGCCCCCATGGACCCCTCACCCTATGGGGCCCTCACCTCCTCTCTGGCAGGTGAGTGCGCTGGGGTCCAGTGTCTGCATGTCACTTCTGCTACAGGGCAGTGAACACCTGCTCTTGCCGAGGGTCTGCAAGTCTCAGGTGCAGGGAGTTGCTGTCCAGGCCCCTCTGCTGAGCTCCCCGGGTCACCTCTGTGGCGGTCATCAGCTGCTTGGCTGGGCGGAGGTCTCACCTGGCCTTGCTCACACATCAGGAGCTGTCGCTGGCTGTGGCATGGCTCCTCTCACGCGGCCCTGAGTCCCCAGGGCTTCCATAGCGCGAGGGGAGATCTCACGGCTTCCCAAGGTCACGCCCATCCTAAGGTCAAAGCCAGATGCCAGGGCAGCTCTGATGGGGGGGAAGCAGAACCTGCATTGAGCTCCCATGTTCATACACAAACACATACTGATACACGCACACCCTCTCGCACACACCCATGTTCACATGCACACACCCATGTTCACACGCGCACACCCACTCACACGCACATACCCATGTTCACACGCACACACCCATGTTCACGCACACACGTCCACATGCACACACGCACATCCACACGCACACACTCATGTTCACGCATGCACATCCACACGCACGCACGTCTACACAGACATGTTCACACACACGTTCACGCACACACACACAGGGTCTGCTGTGGGTGGGCATAACCCATGCATCCCAGACCTTTCTATGGTCCCCCACTGGTGTCTGCCCAGCTGTTGCTGTGAGGTGGGGGCTGCTGCCCGCTGCCCTCGGCTGCTCCTGGTGGCCCTGACCCCACTCTCCTCAGCCTGGGCCTCTGCCCAGGGTCAGCACCTTCCTCTCCCCTGGCAATGTCTGCTCCTTGGAAACCAGGTGGCCCCCTGACCTGCTGCCCCTCCCAGGGGTCCTGCCCAGACTCACGTCATCCCCACTGGACTCTGCTCTCAGAGGGTGACAGATCTCCCACGTTTGCCTGGGACCCCCACGGCCCCCTTCGTCTTGGGGAACATGAGTGGTTGGTCACCCTGGCTCCCACCCCATCTGCAGCCGGCTCCCCTTGGCCTTCCAGATGCTGGCTTAGCATGGAGGAGAGCCCTGGGGTGGCTGCAGCCCTCCCCCAGTTGCCCCCTGCACAGCTGGGCTGCTCAGAGCCGCCTCTGGCCTCAGATTCCCTGCAAGAGGCAGAGTCCACTTCCTCGCCCTGCCCATCCTCCAAGCTGCCTGCCTGGAAGCCAAAGGCGGCCCTCACTCTTACCCCAGAGAAGAGCAAACTCAGGGAGGGGCGTGGGGCAGAGGGAGGGGCGTGGGGCAGAGGGAGGGGCTCCAAGGACACAGGGGTAGAGGGTAGGGGGAGGGGTCTAAATAGCATCGGGTCAGAGGAGGAGGCTGGTGCTGGGGCCCTGTTCAGCTCAGTGCAGCACCTCCCCAAAAATAAAGGCCAAATCATCCTGTGACCACACCCCAACACCAACCCTAATCCTAACACCCCCACCCCTCACCCCCACTCCCATCACATGTACCCCAACCATAAACCTAACAACATACCACACCCCCAACACCAACCCTAATCCTAACACCCCCACCGCTCACCCCCCACACCCATCACATGTACCCCAACCCTAAAAATAACTATATTCCACACCCCAACACCAACCCTAATCCTAACACCCCTGCCCACTCACCCCCTCACCCATCACATGTTCCCCAACCCTAAACCTAACATACCACACCCCAATACCCATCACATCTACCCCAAACCTAATCCTAGCACTAACCCTAAACCTAACACCCCCCACCCCCACACCCATCACATCTACCCCAACCCTAATCCTAGCACTAACCCTAAACCTACCACCCCCCACCCCCACACCCATCACATCTACCCCAACCCAAATCCTAGCACTAACCCTAAACCTAACACCCCCCACCCCCACACCCATCACATCTACCCCAAACCTAATCCTAGCACTAACTCTAAACCTAACACCCCCTCACCCCCACACCCATCACATCTACCCCAACCCTAAACCTAACAACATACCACACCCCAACACCCATCACATCTACCCCAACCCTAATACTAGCACTAACCCTAAACCTAACACCCCACAGCCCCACACCCATCACACCTACCCCAACCCTAAAACCTAACAACATACCACACCCCTACACCCATCACATGTACCCCAACCCTAAACCTAACAACATACCACACCCCCAACACCCATCACATCTACCCCAACCCTATCCTAACACCCCACACCCCCCAACACCCATCACATCTACCCCAACCCTATCCTAACACCCCACACCCCCCACCTCTACCACCAATCACATCTACCCTAACCCTAATCCTAACAACACCCCACACCCAACACCCATCACATCTGCCCCAACCCTAAACCTAACAACATGCCAAACCCCTCTAACATCCATCATATCTACCCCAACCCTAATCCTAGCACTAACCCTAAACCTAACACCCCCTCACCCCCACACTCATCACATATACCCCAACCCTAAACCTAACAACATATCACACCCCCCAACACCCATCACATCTACCCCAACCCTAATACTAGCACTAACCCTAAACCTAACACCCCCTCACCCCCACACCCATCACACCTACCCCAACCCTAAAACCTAACAACATACCACACCCCAACACCCATCACATCTACCCCAACTCTATCCTAACACCCCACACCCCCCACCTCCACCACCAATCACATCTACCCTAAACCTAATCCTAACAACACCCCACACCCAACACCCATCACATCTACCCCAACCCTAAACGTAATACCCTCTCACCCCCCCAACACCCATCACATCTACCCCTAATCCTAATCCTAACAACACCCCCTGACCCCCCACCACCAATCACATCTAACCCTAACTCCTAACCCTCCTTCCTCGGGACCTAAGACTGACTGTCCCCTCAGCGCCAAGAGCCGTTCCCCTGACTCCACCCATCTCTCTTCGTCTGGCCCAGGAACTCAGACGGGGCCTTCCCAGGAGGCCCGGGGGGCAGAGCTGGCCACAGCTGTCTTGTGTCCGGACTCTGAGCAGGCATCTCTCTGCCCCATCACTGCTGACCAAGCCTGCTCTGCTCTGCCCAGCCCCTGGGATGCACTTGGGATGTTTAGCTGGCCAGGGGTTTCCTCTGCCCTGCTCATGACCACGGCTCCTAGTTTCCTCAGCAGGGTGCAGGCCAAGCACCCAGAGGGAGCGGCAGGGCTGCAGGGTGCTCCCCTCCCCCTCAGGGCCTGTCACCTGCAGGCTGAGCCTGGGCACTGATGCCAGCAGCCCCCAGCCCCAGCCCTGACGCCCGGCTCCGCAGGGCCAGGGAGGTTAACTGGAGCTCAGAGCCCGCTGGAGCAGCCAGCTGGAGGCAACGCAGAGCTCCTGGCTCTCATCAGCCTCCCCGTGTGAGGAGTGACAAAGCCCCAAAGGTGTCGGCCGTCAGCTGAGCCCACAAACCGCAGGCATCTGCTTCCTGGTCATGACGGATTCTGGAATTCAATGACATCAGCCGTCCTCCGGCTCCTGGGTTCCTGGAGAGGCTGCCCAGGAAGGTGATCAGGAGCCCGGCAGGCGAGCCTGGTCTGAAAACAGCCGGGGAGACCCTTGGTCATGAAGGCTGCCCCTCCCCTGACAGGATCCAGGCCTACCTTGAGCCGGGAGGCGCTGTAGACCTGCGGGACAGAGCTGTGAACCAGGATGAGCCCTGGCTGGGGGGCTTGCAGTCTGGTCGGGAGGCACAGTGGGCGGAGGCACCTGTGGTCAGTGCCCCTCAAGGCTGTGGAGTGCCAGAGAGGGCGTGAGCAACGTCTCACGGGGTGACCAGGACGTCTCCGTGAGGTGATGGTAGAATGAGGAGGTGTGGGGAGATCCTGGTGTATTGGGGCGTAGGCAGGGGCACACAGGCAGAGGAGCAGCCAACTCCAGGCCTGAGGATGGAAGGCTGCAGCGTTTGAGGCCCCTCCCGGAGGCGCGATGGCTGGGGGGCAGTGTCATGGGGCCAGCGAGGGCAAAGTGGCCAAGGCTGTCCCAGCAGGATGTTGGCTTGCTCTGTGGGGGATGGCGCACTGGGTTGAAGAGAGTCCCTGAAATTCACCAGGATGAACTCAGAATGTGGCCACATTTGGATGGGATTAATGAAGGGGAGATTAGTGAGGGGTCTGACCGCCGGGCCGCATGGTCCAAGCGCACCTGCTCCTGGGAGTTGCTTTCAAAGCTGGGTCAGAGGAACAGGTGGCTGTTCAAAGGTGCCAGAGGGTAACCAACGCAGCCAAGACTTGAGGGGCAATGGCTCCAGGGAGAGGGAGACCTCATGTTTCCCTGAGGCAGCCTCAGGGTGCCTGAGAGTCAGAGCTGGGAGGGAAGAACTTGCATCAGGCTTTCTGTTGATGCCCTTGAATGCTGCAGCCTGGGAGTGAGGGGGACCAGAGAAGAGTAGCCTCATAGATACTGGTGGCTTCCAGTGGTCCCGGCCCTGAAGGGGTCATGGCGGTCGACCCCTACCCTAACTACCACCCTAAAGAGAAGCAAGTCAGGCCAGGCGTGGTGGCTCACGCCTGTAATCCCAGCACTTTGGGAGGCCGAGACGGGTGGATCACAAGGTCAGGAGATGGAGACCATCCTGGCTAACACGGTGAAACCCCGTCTCTACTAAAAAATACAAAAAACTAGCTGGACGAGGTGGCGGGCGCCTGTAGTCCCAGCTACTCGGGAGGCTGAGGCAGGAGAATGGCGTAAACCCCGGGAGGCAGAGCTTGCAGTGAGCTGAGATCCGGCCACTGCACTTCAGCCTGGGCGACAGAGCGAGACTCCGTCTCAAAAAAAAAAAAAAAAAAAAAGAGAAGCAAGTCATCTCCAGAGGAGGCAACATCAACATCACCCAAGCCCGCTGTAAAGTTGTATTCACAATGCCAAGCATTCAGCCAAAAACATCCAGGCACAGGGGTGGCAGGACCAGGTAATAAAACCAGCAGCAGCACCAGCAGCAGCAAAGTCAATAGAAACAGATGCAGCAGCGACTCGAGTTTAAAATTGCAGCATCCAGTGTATTCAAGAAAATATGCAAGAGAGAGAATTTCATCAGAAAATTGGAAATCATGACAAAAGATTCGTGGACATTTTAAGACTGAAACATGTAGTAGGTGAAGTTAAAATCCCTGAGCGTTTGACGGCCCCTCTGGTCTATTGTTCGTCTTCCCTGAGTATTTGTGTATCTGTGTGCATTTCTGCCTCCATCTTCATGGTCATCCCCTCTCTGTGTGTATCTGTTTCTCCTCTCTTATGACACCATTCATTGGATTTAGGGCCCACCCCAATCCAAGATGACCTCATTCTCACTTAACATCACACCTACAAAGGTCCCATTTCCAAATAAGGCCATATTCCGAGGTTTCAGTGGATGTGAATTTGGGGAAACACCATTGGATCCCGTGCAAATACCCTCTCCTCCAGCTGGGCCGTGGCCACACCACTCCAGCCTCATGGCCTCCTGCTGTGGCCACACCACTCCAGCCTCACGGCCTCCTCCTCGTCTCTGCCTTGACGGATGGGGGCTGGGAACCCTCCTCAGAGCCCAGACCCCATCCTCTGTGGGCCACAGGCTGTGCATTTCAGGGGCTGCCCTCCCACCTGGGAATCTGAGTTGGGAGTAATGAGGGAGATGTGGCTGAAGTGTGGCAGGATTTAGGGCACAGAACCCGGGGAAATCACTAAAACCATCCTCAGCCTGGACCGGGGAAGAGACAGGTCCTGGACGGCGGGGAAGAGACAGGTCCTGCAGTGTGAGATGGACGAACCACGCAGCAAGACCCCGGTTCGGGAGAATAGACGCCCCCACCCACCCTCTGCCCTCTGCCTTCCAACCTTCACCCCTGACCCTCCACCTTCCTGTGATTGCTCCTCACTGGCCCAGCCTAAGAGGACGTCAGAGGGCAAGGGGCCATCCCAGACCACCCTGCAGGACTCGCGTGGCCAGACGAGCTGTTGGGGGGACTCTAAGCTCCCACCCCTGCTTGGTATCCTCCCCTCCCTCCTTGGAGCCTCCAGGGTCAGGGAACACCCGGCAGCCCTGCTAGCCTCTGCCCTGCCCTGGAGAGTCACCACCTGTGTCACCCAAGCCGCAGAAAGGATGTCAGTGACAACCCCCCAGAGGGGCCACCGGGAGACGTGGGCCCTCCAGATGCCTCGCGGGCCAGTGACAGCAGGAGGGGTGACCTCCCGGGAGGACACCCCAGCTGTGCAGAAGGTGCCCCGGCACCTCCTGGACACCCTGAACTGGTTGAGGTCTCAGAACGGTTCACCTGCTCTTCCTCGGCCCCCCCCCCGGGCTGGAGGCAGGGGGCTCCGCTGGGGTCTGGCCTCGCAGGGGCTCTTGGGCTTGATCGTGGGAAGGTTCCTCACTGGCCTAGATCGGAAAACCCAGCACAGCCAGGAAGAGACGGACCCCTCCCTGCAGGAGCTAGGCAGGCGTGCTGGGCACGCCCAACTCTCGACAGGGGACCTGGGGCCCTCCCTGAGGGGATTCAAGGCTGCGTAGCCCCTGGGGGCCTGCCATGGGGCAGCGTAGGAGGAGGGGCGGGAGAGAGTGGGCACACCTGCACTGATGCTGCCTGGCCCTCCCTGGCGGGCGTGATCCTCATCAAGGAGAGGTCCAGCCTCCGGAATGGAGATGGCTGAGGCTCCACATCAACCCAGGGGGCCCTGGGAGAAGCCTCCCCTCTTCAGATGGCCCTGTTTGGAAGATCAGCAGCCGCAGCCCAGGCGGAGGGCTCCAAGGTTCAATGGCACTTCACTAACCTCCTCCGGGGCTTCTCATCACCTTCCAGGAGGAGCAGAAGCAGCTGTATTTGATTTTGGAGGATTTTACTGCGTGTGACTCTCCCGAACTGGCAGGCAGCAGGCCACCAGCTGATTACAAGGTGACAGCCTCTCAGCCTGAGGAGACGGGCCCTGCCGGCTCAGCTCGCCCTGCAAGCAGGTCTGTGTGCCCTCAGTCACTCCAGGCCAGCCCAGGCCCCAGGCAGTTTGGGGCGGGGACTCTGGGACATGTCTGGGAAGATTGCCTGTGCAAACTGGGGCCTCCCGCCTGCCTGGCGCGGCTCCAAGCACCCCAGCGGGTTAACACTTCATTACCAAGGAAATCAATTTTCCTCCGCAGAGCTGCTGGCAGAAAAGCGCTTCTCCCAGGCAGCTTAGGAGGGCTTAGCCTGCAACTGCACCCTGAGCGTTCACTACCTCCACCTCAAGCCGGCTGTTTCCGGGACCAAGGCTGGGGGAAAGGGACTTCGGGCGAGGCCTGGAGGAGCCGGGCCTGGGCCCTTCCTGGGCTGTAAAGCTGCGAGATGGACAGGCAAGGACTGTGTGATGCAGGCAGGTATCCGGGGACGCCAGGGGATGCATTTACTTGGAATTAGGTATTACAAGTCATCCAGAGATGACAAAGTATCGGGAGAAGGTGAGTAGGCTCTATGCAAATACCAGGCCACTTTATAACAGGCCCTTGGGAGCCTGCCGATTTCAGGATCCAAGGGCGGTCCTGAAACCAACCCCGAATATCGAGAGATGACTGTACTGCAAGTGGATTAAAGGCTTACATGTGAAAAGTAAAACTATAAAAAAAAAAATTAACTGAACATTTGCTATGTACCAGACACAGTTTTAAGCACTTTCAAAGCAACAGTGAACAAAGCACACGCTCTCTGCCCTCCCGGGGCCCTTGGAGGTTGATGGGGGGATGTGAGCCGCGGTCATCATAGGTAAGCACATCACTCAAACGAAACAAGCAAGGGGAAGTGGGGTGCGGGGAGGGGCAGGCTGCATTTACTCCTTACCTAAAATACGCTTGCTACGGGGAAGGTGACATTTCAACAGACTTGAAGGAACTAGAGGTATCATGGAGGTTTCATCCTGCAACCTGAAACTAGAATGCAAGAAAATATGTTTTGTATATTTATGAAACTGGGTAGTGTTAATTACAACATTCATTTTTAGAAAGAAACACAATGAATCCACAGCTGATTTTTGGAAGTTGCTTTTCAGACAAAATGGTTGAATGCCACAACATAACAGCCTTTATTTGAGACTTTCAAAGCATGCTCCAAGAGGGGCAATTTCTGAAAAAAAAAAAAAAAAAAAAGGAAAGTTTCTTGAATTTCCTAAGCACTTCTCTCTTCTTAAAAAAATAAATTTTTGGCCGGGCGCGGTGGCTCAAGCCTGTAATCCCAGCACTTTGGGAGGCCGAGGTGGGTGGATCACGAGGTCAGGAGATCGAGACCATCCTGGCTAACATGGTGAAACCCCGTCTCTACTAAAAATACAAAAAACTAGCCGGGCGACCTGGCGGGCGCCTGTAGTCCCAGCTACTCGGGAGGCTGAGGCAGGAGAATGGCGTGAACCCGGGAGGCGGAGCTTGCAGTGAGCTGAGATCTGGCCACTGCACTCCAGCCTGGGCGACAGAGCAAGACTCCGTCTCAAAAAAAAAAAAAAAAAAAAAAAAATAAATAAATAAATAAATAAATAAATAAATTTTTTCAGCAGGGTATGGAGGCTCATGCCTGTAATCCTAGCACTTTGGGAGGCCGAGGCGGGCGGATCACGAGGTCAGGAGTTTGAGACCAACCTGGCCAACATGGAGAAACCCCGTCTCTACTAAAAATACAAAAATTAGCCGGGCGTGGTGGCAGGTGCCTGTAATCCCAGCTACTTGGGAGGCTGAGGCAAGAGAATCAGTTGAACCTGGGAAGCAGAGCTTGCAGTGAGCTGAGATCGCACCATGGCACTCCAGCCTGGGCGACAGAGCAGGACTCCCTCTCAAAAAAAAAAAAAAAAACAAAAAAAGGGTCATCGGGGGTGAGCTTGTTTAGAAATAGGGCCGTCGCAGACGTGATGAGCAAAGATGAGGCCTGGACAGGGGTCCTTTCACAAGGGGAGGTTGCTGGGGTATCCTCAAGCCAAGGAACTTTTGGAAGCCGGAGAGAGGCTTGTGTAAGTCACCCAGTTTAGGATGATTCAGTCGGTAACTTGGGGCCAGTCCAGATTCGTCGAGGGAGAAGCCAGCACAAGGGGTGGCCGCCCTCTCACTTGACCCTCCACGTGAAAACACACTCAGCCTCTGGAGACCTCGGCCTCTCATCCCGCTGCGTCCTCGGGCCCAGGCTTGGAGTCCTTGATCATGTCAAAATGAGGGCTGGGGAGGAGGCCGTCAGTGTCTCTCACCCACATCTCCATCTGCAGCTCCTCTCCATCTGAGGAACTGAACTAAGAAGCCTGGGATCACAGGCATGCACTTATCTGGGGGGTATCTGTGATGGCAAGGCAGGGGCGGGACACCTCCGTTCAAACAGCAGGGACAGGAGGGGCAGACACGGTTGGCAGAAACCTGAGGTCCAGCCAGGTCCACACCTGCAGCTTCTAGGTGAGCGCCACCTGCTCCTGGGAGCTGACTCTGTGGCCTCAGGCTTTGTCTCCTGGGCTCTTGGCTGTGGTCAGAGTTAAGGTCCCTCTTCTGTAGGAGGTGGCCTGTGCCTGTGGCTGGGCAGCTTCTTAGCCTGCCGCCTGAGCATAAAGGGGCCTCTTTCCATACCAAGCCACCTCTCTCTGATGGCACTTCCACAACAGAGCTCTCTGTAGAACCTTGTGCGTCTCCTGTGAGCGTGACTGAGCTAACCCACACCTGCTCACTGGGGCAAGCCCTTGTCTCCTTGGGCTGAGACCTGGGGGCTACGGAAGGGCATCCTCAAGGTTCTCAGAGGCTTGTCTACTGAGTCTACAAGACACACTTGTGAATCTTGCAAATCTCAACAAAGCTGCTACAACCATGCCTTTGAGATCTTCACCCTTAGGCCAGAGGCCATTTCTTGCTTTGAGAAACTGGTACTGGCTTAAAAGACTGTCCTGGGCCCTCCTGATTCCTCCAGATTCTGCAAACTCCACGGCTCCTCACATGGAGGAGCCCCCCTCGCCTTCCCGCCCCCCACTTCAGCCTCTGTCTAGACAGGTCCTCGCCGGGTCACGACCTTCCCCGCAGCCAGAGGTTGTCCATCCCAGCACTACACCTCCCTTCAGCGGGGGTCTCCTTTCCATCTTCCTCCCCGGCCTTCCCACCATCCCCCGTAGACTCCTGGAGGCCCCCAGGTTCTGTGTGACTGCAAAGGTGATGGCAAATATTTGGGGTGCTAATCATGGTGGCACCCCACTTCCTGGGACCCACTTCTCACTTGTAAGATGGCCTCTCAGGATGGTGCTTCCCGGGACTCATGAACTCTGGGCCTCTGTAACCAGTGGCATGAGCTGGAGGTGGCAGAGTATGACTCTGAGACTGTGTCTTAGTAGCCCTGGAACTCCTGCCTCAGCTTCGTGGGATGTGTCCTGGGGGAGGCCAGTTGCCTGCTGAGAAGCTTGATGACCTCGGCAGCCATGCTGTGAGGGGGTCCAAACTGAGCGTGAAGAGGCTACTCAGAGAGCGATGTTGGACAGCTCAAGCCTGCATTTGCTGCAACCACATTGGAGACCCCAGGCAGGACCCACCCCGCACAGCCCAGTCAACCCCGGAGCCCTGAGCACTCACAGGAGATTGCTGTTTATGCCATCAAGCTCTGGGGAGGCTTATTTATTTATTTATTTATTTTTGAGACGGAGTTTTGCTCTTGTTGCCCAGGCTGGAGTGCAATGGTGCAATCTTGGCTCATGGCAACCTCCACCTCCTGGGGAGGTTTATTAGGCAGCAGAAGATAACTGAGAGAAAGTGCATTGTGTTACATTTTGTTGGCTGATGGGGACATTGTCAACAAAGCTGTGCCAGATTGCAGGCAGTTTGAGCAGGGAGGGTGTGGGGGTGGGACCTACGCATAAACAGGTATTTAATTAGTGGATATTTCTATGACTACAGCCTTGAAACTGTAACCACCCAACGGGTTCTCCTGACCTGGCAGAGCCGATATATCAAGACAGGAGAATTGCAATAAAGTCTTGTGCATCTAGAGCCAGCTAGCGGGAGACTGGAGTTTTATTATTACTCAAATCAGCCTCCCTGAAAATTTGGAAGCTAGAGTTTTTTTAAACATAGTTTGGCAGGCAGGGGGCTAGGGAGTGGGGGTGCTGGTTGGTTGGTCCGGGAAGAAATCACAGGGGCTGAAGCTGTCCTGCTGCGCCCAGTAGGTTCCTGGATGGGAGCCACAGACCGGAAGAGCTAGTTTACCCGCGGGTGGCGCCAGCTGAGCCGTCAGAACGCAGGGTTTGAAGAACGGCTCCAGCATCAATCTTAGGGCTAACGGCGGTGACGTCATCTACAGGAGCGGCTGGGAGGGAGTCCTGTGGGCTTACAGCGGTGACGATGACGTCATCTACAGGAGCAACTGGGAGAGCGTCCTGTGGGCTTAAGGCGGTGACGTCATTTACAGGAGCGGCTGGGAGAGCGTCCTGTGGGCTTACGGCAGTGACGTCATCTACAGGAGCGGCTGGGAGGGCTTACCGTGATGACGTCATCTACTGGAGAGACTGGGAGGGCTTACCGTGGTGACGTCATCTACAGGAGCAACTGGGAGAGCGTCCTGTGGGCTTAAGGCAGTGACGTCATTTACAGGAGCGGCTGGGAGGGCTTACCGTGGTGACGTCATCTAGAAGAGCGACTGGGAGGGCGTCCGTGGGCTTACGGCAGTGACGTCATCTACAGGAGCGGCTGGGAGAGCGTCCTGTGGGCTTACGGCAGTGACGTCATCTACAGGAGCGGCTGGGAGGGCTTACCGTGGTGACGTCATCTACAGGAGCGGCTGGGAGGGCGTCCTGTGGGCGTACGGCAGTGACGTCATCTACAGGAGCGACTGGGAGGACGTCCTGTGGGCTTAAGGCAGTGACGTCATTTACAGGAGCGGCTGGGAGGGCTTACGGCTGTGACGTCATCTACAGGAGCGGCTGGGAGGGGTCCTGTGGCCTCTGCGTGAATCCTGAGCTGGAATTCCTAATCCTGCGGTTTCTCTGTTGGTTTTACAAGAGGGTCTGGTGGTCCTCCCAAGCGAGGAGGAAGTCTGTTTTGGGGAGGGGGTGTTACCATTTTTGTCTCAAACTTAAACTGTAAACCAAGTTCTTCTCAAAGTTGGTTTGGCCCACGCTCAGGAAGGAGCCCTGCGGCTTGGGGTGGAGGCAGGTGGAGTGGGTCAGGTTGGCCTCTTCCACTGTCGTGATTCCTCTCTGCGACTGTCTTTGCAAAGGTGGTTTCAGAACAGGGAGGGCTGAGGCCAGGAGCACGCAGGTGGCGGGGCCCTCTGCCCGTGCTGTTTGTTCATTGGCGAATTTTGGAGGCGCCAGGGGAGTGTGGTCCCTTCAGGAGGCCGCAGAGGGAGGTGGGAGCTGTCTGGGGAACTGGCAGTGAAGTGGGGCCAAGCTCACAGCCTTCCTTACAGGGGAAGTAGGGCGTCAGGATCTGAGAGCTCCTCCCCGTGGCCCTTCCCTCCTTCCTTAAGGGCCTAGAGTGGGTGGAGAGTGGTGCTGGCTGGCAGGGTGGGGGTGGGGGGACAGCGAATGAGGGGCTAGTGTTTGCCTCCTCTCAGGCCTGGGGGCTAATTCCACATGGAAGTGAGTGCTCTCTGTCAGCAGGTCGGGGTAATTGGCATAACTGCGTTGTAATTACAGGAAAATTGCTCATTAATAACTGTGTTAGCCAGGCAGGGCGGAGGCAGATGGCCGGAGCAGATGCAGTGAGGCTGGGGGTTAGGTGAGGGGGGGTTGGGTGTTGGGCTGAGCCTGGAGATGGGGACAGAGCCCTGGGGTGAAGGAGGAGGGTGGTGTTTGGCTGGGACCTGGCCAGGAAGTGGTTTTCCAGCGGTGTTTCTGCTAAAATGTTCTCCGTGCCTGGTAGCCAAGGCTGCAGAGTAGGAACCAGGCCTTCTGCTAGGGAGCAAGGCTGCCACACTGAGAGACCGGCGTTTGGCCTGAACCTGGTTCCCGCCTTCTGCAGAGGCTCTGGGCCTGCCTGCTGTAGGGCAGATGGTGATAAAGGATAAATGAGAGAAGCCTCAGAATACAAAACCGATCCCACTACCAACGCTAGGGGCTGGGGTGGGGGCGAGGGAAATGCAGCCTTGGCTGGGTGGGGTGAAACTGATGTGGGCCGGAGAGAGAAGAGACCCCCTCCCCACCCCACAGCGGTTCAGAGACGAGGCGGGAGGAGTGACGGGGGGCTTCTGTATGCCTGCAGAACACCCCCCTTTGTGCCCCTTTAAAAGACTCCGGTGAAAATATAAATCATGGAGGACTTCTGTTTCTGGCCAAAATGGAGTAATAAGGACTGGATTCGCCATCTCGTTTGAAAACACAGCAGCCCCAGACAGAAGAGGCGCTTCCAGACATCAGGCACCAGGCTGGAAAGGATGAGAATCCCTGAGAGGGACACAGACAAGGCAGGGCTCATGGTTTCCCAGCCCCGGCCTCCGGCATTGCTCCAGGCTGCAGACAGGGCGGGGCAGGGTGGACCCCAGCAGAACCTGGGTTGGAGGAGGCAGAGGGCTCCAGGAGGCCCAGAGGGTTAAAGTACCCAGGACAGAGTGTGGAGGGGAGAGGGCTGTACGGAGTCCTACAAAGTGTTCAGAAGAGCCCCAACCCCTGCAGCTTGGGAGGAAGCCTCCGGAGGCCAGAAGCAAAACTATCCGAGAGGGTCCGGGCCCTACACCAGCAGCCTACAGTGCCCACCCCTCAGCCTGGAGGCCTCCCAAGGGTGGTGGTGGCGGTGGCATCTCACAAGGGTCTTGCTCCCCAAGGAGGGATAATTAGTGTGGACAAAATGGGCAGAACATTTGACCCTGACGACCACTTTAAAATAAGATCTGAGAGGCCAAACCTTTTCCATGTAACTGAACTGCACATCAGAAAAAGGTGCAGAAATATTTCCACATAAACACAAACATCCACACCCAACAAAGGCAATGTTAACAATGTCTGCCATCGATTCAAAGATTACATACGAGGAAGCAGGAAAACCCACCCGTAAGGGCAGAAAAATCCACCACGAAATCCTGGTCAGAACTAACACAAGTGTTAGAATTGCCAGACAGTGACACTGACAGTCATCATAACTGCATTCCCTGTGTTCAAAGAGCCAAGCAGAAACATAGACCATTTAAAAATATGCAAACCAAACTTCTAGATGTTAAGGCTACAATGGATGGGATTCACAGACTGCATATGAAAGAAAAGATAAATGAACTTGAAGACAGAGCAAATGATATAGCACCATATAAAACAGGAAAAATAATACAGTAAGTTAAAAGAGGAACCTGCGTGAGTTGCGGGTTCCAGGGGCCAGGTACCCCCGTGAGTGTGAGAGTACCCAACACACAACTGTAATACATATGGGGGTCCCTGAAGAAGAGCCGACCACAGAGACACTGAAAAGACGAAGAAATCTTAACTCCAAGATTTCCAAATCTGACACCAACTGTGAACCCATAGATGATAGAAGCTCAACAAGCCTCAATGACAGGAAAGGTGAAGAAATGGGACAGAGGCCCACGAAAGCCAGAGTGCCCGGCCAGCCACAGAAGGTCACCTTCCGGGTCACCGGAGGAAAGCACAGACGGTCACCTTCTGGGTCACCGGAGGAAAACACCCACTCTCGTTTTTCCTGAGGAGCAATGCGAGTGAACCCATGCAGGAGCAGCCTCGTAAGAAGAACCTGTCAGCCTACATCTCCTACTCAGCAAGAATATCTCTCAGAGACGAGGCGGAACGAGTGTTTCCTGAGGTAACACCTGAAAGAGTGGTGGTGAGCGGACTGCTGTGGGGCTTGGACGTGGGCGTGTCCTCCCAGCAGGAGCAGCACAGAGGTGGGCCGGAGAGACTCGGAGCACCTGAAACAGCCACGGTGTGGGTGAATCAAATACCTGAGATTTGACAAATGGATGACGTATCCGTCAAAGATAATTGACTGTTTAAACAAAATATTGACAATGCACTGTGGGTTTTTTTTTTCTCTTTGAGACGGAGTCTGGCTTTGTCGCCCAGGCTGGAGTGAGTGGCGCCATCTCAGCTCAGTGCAAGCTCCGCCTCCCGAGTTCACGCCATTCTCCTCCCTCAGTCTCCCGAGTAGCTGGGACTACAGGCACCTGCCACCATGCACGGCTAATTTTTTTTCTATTTTTAGTAGAGATGGGGTTTCACTGTGTTAGCCAGGATGGTCTTGATCTCCTGACCTCGTGATCCGCCTGCCTCGGCCTCCCAAAGTGCTGGGATTACAGATGTGAGCCACTGCGCCCGGCCTACACTGTGAGTTTTAAAACACGTATAAAGAGTGTGGCAACCATGGAACCCAAGCCGTGCAGAGAGA
This sequence comes from Rhinopithecus roxellana, assembly GCF_007565055.1. Lineage (NCBI taxonomy): Eukaryota > Metazoa > Chordata > Mammalia > Primates > Cercopithecidae > Rhinopithecus > Rhinopithecus roxellana. The sequence continues at coordinate 102,759,885 of NC_044558.1, forward strand.
CATGGGGACGTGGATGTGGGAAGGTTCTCACATCACCACAGAGTGGCAGGTTTCACCTGAAGGAGCCTGGGGTCCACGAGGACGTGCACTGCAGACCCCAAAGCAACCACAGCACTGACATCCTTGCGGGGTGTTCAGAGATGCCAGAGTGTGGGGGGATTCAGTGACTTGGTGTCTCATGGGCTCATTTTTGGACTGGCTGATTTCTGTCTGGAGCACATGCCAGCTCTCTCCCATTTTCTACTCTGTTGAGACCAAATTAAAATGGAACTGGCCACAAAGAGCAAGTGGGGCTTGGTGTCCATTCTCTGAGGCCGGGGTCGAGGGTGTCTCCTTCCTGGGAGTGCAGAGGAACGTGGGCAGAGTGTGCCATGGCCTCAGCCAGAGACGACGGAGTGAATGCAGGAGGCTGCACCTGCCTTCCCTGAAGTCCACCAATACCTGTGAGGAACCAGAGAGGAGACGAGAGCTTCCAGTGTGGCTGCGAACCGCCGGGATTCCACTGAGGCAGGTGAGGAAGATCCAGTGATCTGGGAGCCACCCCTGGAAGAGCAAAGCCTGAGGAGTGGGTGGCTGGGGTTGGGATCCAGAGGGTGACCGCAAACCTGCTTTGACCGGACGCATGGCAGGAGCAGGGAGGGCATGGGAACCAGAGTGCCTCTGCTGGCCTCTGGTGGAGCCAGAGCTGCTGACGCCAGGGCCTGTGGCACTGAACCCAGACAACTGGCTGAATGCCAGGGCCCGTGGAACTGGACTCAGACACATGACTGAGTGGGGAGGGATTGGTAGAGGCCAGCGCCCAGTTCTTCCCATCTGAAGACAGAGGCAGAGGAGCCACGGCAAGCTCGAGTTCTGGAGACTGGAACAGGTGCAAGGCTGGGTCCATCTCTGCTCTCCATAGACCTAGGAGGAGACGTGGCGGTTCCTGAATCTGAAATGGAGGTAACAATATTCCTGCTCCGAGAAGCTCCCGGGAAGAGCAGATAAGCCGACCAAAGCTGAACGCACTCTCAACCCACACCCAGCTCCTGATATGACCTCAACCCACTTGCTGGGCACGGTCAAGCCACCCCCACGGCTGCCTCAGCGGAGTCCCCAAACCTGAAGCTGGCAGATCTGAGGCTAAAAAACTAAAGACGGAGCTCCAGGCTGGAGGCCAAGTGTCCTTCCCCCAGGACCGAGAAGAGTCTGTGGTCTGGATGAGCAGAACGAGGGGGGCCGGAGGCCCCTTGCAGGGAGTGGAGCGGACAGAGGAACTGTTGGAACCGCAGCTCAGAGCACCTGAGGGACCCCCACTGTGGGGCCCTGGCCCTTACCACAGACCCCTGTGTGTGTTAGGACCGCCTGCCCAAGACCTGCAGAGCCAGGGAATCTGCATTTTTAACAAGGCGTCAGATTCCACGTGGTGTGGGTTGTGGTGATGAGGACCAGAGAGGAATCCTTGCTTCACAGTTCAAAGTCGGAAGACAATGTTTAGTGCTACACAGCCGAGGAGCAGCAAGCCCTGCTTTTCATGCGGAGATGGGGCTGCGTCTTGGAAATCGGGGAGAAGTCTACATGTAGCTGTCCCCAGGGAGAACGATGAATGAGAAGGTGGGGCTGCTCTTGTTTGTAACAGGCTTATAAAACTGGCTTTTTTGTTTTTGAGACAGAGTCTCGCTCTGTCTCAGCCTGTTGCCCTGGCTGTAGTGCGGTGGTGTGATCTCAGCTCATTGTAACCTCCACCTCCCGGGTTCAAGTGATTCTCCTGCCTCAGCCTCCCCAGTAGCTGGGACTGCATGCGTGCGCCACCACGCCTGGCTAATTTTTGTATTTTTAGTAGAGATGGGGTTTCTCCATGTTGGCCAGGCTGGTCTCGAACTCCCGACCTCAAGTTACCCGCCCGCCTCGGCCTCCCAAAGTGCTGGGATTACAGGCGTGAGCCACTGTGCCTGGCCGTAAAACTGGCTTTTTGCTTTTTTTTTGAAAGGGAGTCTCACTCTGTTGCCCAGGCTGGAGTGTAGTGGTGCGATCTCAGCTCACTGCAAGCTCCGCCTTCTGGGTTCACGCCATTCTTCTGCCTCAGCGTCCTGAGTAGCTGGGACTACAGGTGCCACCATGCCTGGCTCATTTTTTTGTATTTTCAGTAGAGATGGGGTTTCACCGTGTTAGCCAGGATGGCCTTGATCTCCTGACCTTGTGATCCGCCCGCCTCGGCCTCCCAAAGTGCTGGGATTACAGGCAAGAGCCACCGCGGCTAGCAAAACTGGCTTTTTAAGTCATGTGGATGTATATTTTTGATAAAACTAAAGCCATTAAAAAATATGGTATGTGTCCCCCGTGCTGTGAGTCCCTCACTGTGACCGCCACCGCATGGTGGTTCCTGGCTTGAGAAGTCAGGCGGTCCAGTTGGTGGCAGAGGAGGGTAAAGATGGCTTTCACCTTCCCCAAGTCTGGAGATGCCTGGCGAGCCTCAGGGCCTTGCGAGCCTCCACCATGGGGGAGGATGGTGATGGAGAATGTGGTTGGATCTCTGATGTCTGGAAGTGATAGCTCATAGTATTTTTTGCTTGTATATTACACTGTGAGCTATCACTTCCAGACAACAGAGTTCCAACCACCTTCTCCATTTCCGGAGCAGCTCTGGGAGTTCCTTGGAGCAGGAATATTGTTACCTCCCATTCAGACTCAGGAACCATGGCGTCTCCTCCTAGGTCTGTGGATAGCGGAGGTGGACCCAGCCTTGCGCCTGTTCCAGCCTACAGAGCTCGAGCTCACTGTGATTTCTCCCCTTTTAGCAGAGGGGAGTGCTGCTGCACTGCAGCCTGGGTGACAGAGGGAGACCCTGTCACAAAAAGAGAAAGAAAAGAAAAAAGAAAACGGAAAGAAGGAAGTCAGCTCCTGTGATCACACCACTCCCTGCTTTTAGAATGAGGGCCCTGCCTGTTGGTTCTGCACCAGGCCCCACGCATTCCGCAGCCGGCCCAGGTGAGACCGCACGTGTGTGCTGATCTGTTGCTGCCTCTCACCATCCCGGGACCAGAAACTGCCTGAGCAGGGACACTGGCTGTCAAAGTCACTCCAGGTCCCCCAACACTGGGCCAGGCCCCAGCTGAGGCCCATGCTCAGCCTCTGTCTGTGGCAAAGACGAGCCAGCTGGCAGTGGGGCTGTGTTGGCGACAGGGATTGTGGTGGGGCTGGGGTGCTGTGGGGCTGGTTTGGGGTGGGCAGTGGTGTTGTGTCTGGCGGTGCTGCTGCTGGGGTCATCGATGGTGAGTACTGTGGACCATGGTGGTGTGGGGTGAGCAGGTGGCATGGGGGTGACGGGTGGCGATGGGCGTTGGTTTCTAGGATACGCAGCTGCATGAAGCCCTCTTGCCTGCAGCTTCAGCACCTCCAGCCTCATGGCGGCCTTTAGTCAGTGTTGGTGACCCAGTGGCGTTTCTCTGTCACTAAGGGCACGAGCAGGAAGCCATTCACATTAACATTGGCAGACAGATGTTCACAGAGGCATGGGCAGGGCCAAGGGGCCCCAGAGGCCGCCAGGCAGGACATCCTCACCTCCCCCACGGTGCAGTGGCCCCAAGTCAGCCCTCGGGCTGTCGAGAGACGCAGTGGCTGCTTGCTGCACCTGTGGCTCCCACGCAGGGGGAGAGTGGGACACCTGGGGCCCCGCCTGCCTGCCTGCCCGCCACCCCAAAGCCACCAGGGAGCCCTGGAGTGCAGCCCATGGAGCCACTCTGCACACAGCACAGTGGCTTGAGTGGGCCAGACGCTGAGCGGGCCCGGTGTCTACCCGCCCCATCACCCTCCCTGGAGCCCTCCCAGCATCCCAGCTCTACTCAGGGGCCTGCAGCTGTGTGGTAAGTGGGGCTACATTTGGAAGTGATCCTGAGCCCCAACCCGAGGATTGGGTTCCTGCCCTCCGTTGCGGGGATGGGGTCATTTACTTGAAAGGGGCAAACAGAGGTGTCCTCAATGACCTCAACCTCAGTCTCCAGAAATCTCCTGACTCTTGCTAGTGCTTGGCCCCCAACCCTTCAGACCCCAGGAGCCCCACCATCTGCAGTCCTGGGGTCTTGTGAACGCCGGCTGTGGCCGTGGACCCTGCCATGGTGGGAGGCGGTGTGAAGATGACCAAGCATTCATTGGTTCTAACTGTTTTCCTGATGACCCTCGAGCGGCCTCGTGCTTTGTTCCACATCTGCAGTGTCCTAGACAAGGCCAGGCCTAGCAGGAAAGGGGCCAAGGGCAGCCACCATGCTGGGCGTGGGCCCTCCCCGCCAGCTTCCTGCCAGCCCCCACAAAGCCACAGCTACAGCTCAGCAATTTAAACATGAAACATGGCAAATCAGTATCATGGGTGATCATAAGTCCATCCCTGCAGGGCTCCAGAGAGAAGTTGGTGGTGGGAGTGTGCAGCAGGGCTCCAGAGAGAAGTTGGTGGTGGGAGTGTGCAGCAGGGCGTGGGACCGCGGAGCTTCTACCCCAGGCTGCGCAACTTCCTGTGATGATCAACGCAGCCCTGGAGGGGGGTCCTGGACCCTTGATTCCCAGGCTGCAGCTGGAGGTTGTTCAGGCACTAGCTCCGTCTCCGGGAATTCTGTTTCCTTCACTTTCCTTCTGTTTCCTCCACGTGGCATCTCTTCCAGCCTGAGCTTCAGAGAACTCCCACGGTGGTTGGGGATCGCCCAGACCCAGGCCGAGAGGGCAGGCAGGCAGGCAATGTGCGCTTAGCCTCAGCCCTGGCTCAGGGGCCACGGGGGCAGTGCAGTGCTCACCAGCACTGGACCAGGCACCCCTCCTGGATGCCCACCAAGCCTGAGGTGTGTGGCTGGGGACTGCTCTCTGGCTCCTGCACCCACAAAGCCTGGCTCCTGATTGCATAAGCCCTGTGGGGTCAGCCCCTGGCCCTGGGAGCAGCACATCCCTGTGTTGGGCAGGCCTGGCCAGCCGCTACCCCTCTGCCCTTCACCACTGAGCTCCTGCCCCCTCCCTCCTCCTTCCCTCTCTCCCTCCTCCCTGCCTTCCTTTTTCCTGTCCTCTCTCCCCTCCATCCTCCCTCCCTTTCTTCCTCTCTCCCCTCCCTCCTCCCTCCCTTCTTTCCTCTCTTCCCTCCATCGTCTCTCCCTTCCCTCCTCCCTCCCTTCCTTCCTCTCTCCACTCCATCTTCTCTCCCCTCCATCCTCTCTCCCCTCCTCTCCAGTCCTTTCCTCCCACTCCCCACATTCCTTTTTTCTGTTTATTCATTTGACAGATACCTACTGAGTTCCCCCTGCTCTGTGTGAGGTCGAGGGTGGAGTCTGGGGAGAAGAAAATAAACCACGAACCTGCCAATTTTTTTGTTTGCCGATGTGATGGTGTGAAGTGGTGACCGGCCTGAGGGCTCTTCCCTGTGCGTGGGATTAGTGCCCCTAGAAGGGGCCTTATCAGGGGTCTGTCCCTCCCACCATTGCCTCCGGAGGACCCGCGTTCCTCCCTCCAGGGGACACCGCATGCCAGGCGCTGTCTTGGGCAGAGAGCAGCCCTCACCAAATGCGGTTGCCTTGGTCTTGGCTTTTCAGCCCCCAGCACTGTAAGAAGTAAGTTTCTATTGAGAATTATCCAGTCTCATTGTGTTCTTACCCCAAAGCCCTGGGACGGAAGCCAGGTGCTTCTGAGCCTGCTCCGCTGCCCCGAGCAGAGGGTGCCAGGGAGCCGGTGGGGGTAGCAGGCAGGAGCAGAGCCATTTGATTTGGGAGGGAGCCTGGCATGCTAGAGGGACAGGTGGGCTGAGGGTCTCTCCCTCCTTCAGGCTGAGGGTCTCTCCCTCCTTCGGGCTCAGGGTCTCTCCCTCCTTCGGGCTCAGGGTCTCTCCCCCTCCTTCGGGCTCAGGGTCTCTCCCCCTCCTTCGGGCTCAGGGTCTCTCCCCCTCCTTCGGGCTCAGGGTCTCTTCCTCCTTCGGGCTCAGGGTCTCTCCCTCCTTCGGGCTCAGGGTCTCTCTCCCTCCTTCGGGCTCAGGGTTTCTCTCCCTCTTTCGGGCTCAGGGTCTCTCCCTCCTTTGGGCTCAGGGTCTATCTCTGTTTCCGGTCAGGGTCTCTCCCTCCTTCGGGCTCAGGGTCTCTCCCTCCTTCGGGCTCAGGGTCTCTCTCCCTCCTTCGGGCTCAGGGTCTCTCCCTCCTTCGGGCTCAGGGTCTCTCCCTCCTTCGGGCTCAGGGTCTCTCCCTCCTTCGGGCTCAGGGTCTGTCTCCCTCCTTCGGGCTCAGGGTCTCTCTCCCTCTTTCGGGCTCAGGGTCTCTCCCTCCTTCTGGCTCAGGGTCTCTCTCCCTCCTTCGGGCTCAGGGTTTCTCTCCCTCTTTCGGGCTGAGGGTCTCTCCCTCCTTTGGGCTCAGGGTCTATCTCTGTTTCCGGTCAGGGTCTCTCCCTCCTTCGGGCTGAGGGTCTCTCCCTCCTTTGGGCTCAGGGTCTCTCTCTTTCTGGTCAGGGTCTCTCCCTCCTTCGGGCTCAGGGTCTCTCCCTCCTTCGGGCTGAGGGTCTCTCTCCCTCCTTCAGGCTCAGGGTCTCTCTCCCTCCGGGCTCAGGGTCTCTCCCCCTCCTTTGGGCTCAGGGTCTCTTTTTCCGGTCAGGGTCTCTCCGTCCTTCGGGCTCAGGGTCTCTGTCTCCTTCAGGCTCAGGGTCTCTCACTCTCCTTCGGACTCAGGGTCTCCTTTGGGCCCAGGGTCTCTCCCTCCTTCGGGCTCAGGGTTTCTCCCTCCTTCGGGCCCAGGGTCTCTCTCTCCTTTGGGCTCAGGATCTCTCTCTCTCCTTCAGGGTCACGGTCTCTCTCTCTCCTTTGGGCTCAGGGTCTCTCTTCTTCAGGGTCAGCGTGTCTCTCTCCTTCAGGCTAAGGGTTTCTCTCTCCTTCAGGCTCAGAGTCGGTCTCTCTCCTGCAGGCTCAGGGTCTCTCTCTCTCCTTCGGGGTTAGGGTCTCTCTTCTTTGGGACCAAAGCATAGTCTCTCTCCTCGGCAGGCGTGTGACAGTGAGTGAAACCATGACACTTCTCAGCATGGTGCTTGGCTGTGTTCTCCAGAGAGGCTGCTACTTGCCGGTGTATCCAGAATTGTTGGGTTCTTGGTCTTGCTGACTTCAAGAATGAAGCCGCGGACCCTCGTGGTGAGTGTTACAGTTCTTAAAGAAAGATGGTATGTCCGGAGTTTGTTCCTTCAGACATTCAGATGTGTCTGAGGCGTCTTCCTTCTGGTAGGTTTGGGGTCTCGCTCACAGGAGGGAAGCTGCAGACCTTCACGGTGAGCATTACAGCTCTTAAAGGCAGCATGTCTGGAGTTGATTGTTCTTCCCGGTGGGTTCATGGTCTCTCTGGCTTCAGGAGTGAAGCTACAGACCTTTGTGGTGAGTGTTACAGCTCATAAAGGCATCATGGACCCAAAGAGTAACCAGCAGCAAGATTTATTGTAAAGAGCAAAAGAATAAAGCTTCTAACAGTGTGGAAGGGGACCTGAGCGGGTTGTCACTGGCTGGCTTGGGCAGCCTGCTTTTATTCCTTTATCTGGCCCCCACCTACATCCTGCTGATTGGTCCATCTTACAGAGAGCTGATTGGTCCATTTTACAGAGAGCTGATTGGTCTGTTTTGACAGAGTACTGATTGGTGCATTTACAATCCCTGAGCTAGACACAAAGTGCTGATTGGTGCGTTTACAATCCTTTAGCTAGACACAGAGTGCTAGACAGAAAAGTTCTCCAAGTCTCCACTTGGTTAGCTAGATGCAGAGCACTGATTGGTATATTTACAAACCTTGAGCTAGACACAGGGTGCTGATTGGTGTATTTACAATCCCTTAGCTAGACATAAAAGTTCTCCAAGTCCCCACTAGACTCAGGAGCCCAGCTGGCTTCACCTAGTGGATCCTGTGCGGGGGCTGCAGGCAGAGCTGCCCGCCAGTCCCCCAGCGGCGCCTGCACTCCTCAGCCCTTGGGCAGTCAATGGGAGGGAGCGCCATGGAGTGGGGGCGGCACCCATAGGGGAGGCTCGGCTTTGGGGTGGGGGGAAGGGAGTTCGGACATGGCTGGGGGGAGGGGCTCGGACATGGCGGCGGAGGCGGAGGGGACTCGGACATGGCGGGCTGCAGTGTGGGGCCGGCAGAGCCCGCGCCCCCACCTGCCGGAACTCGCGCTGGCCTGCAAGCGCTGAGCGCAGCCCTGGTTCCCGCCCGCGCCTCTCCCTCCACACCTCCCCACTAGCAGAGGGAGGCGGCTCCCGCCTCAGCCAGCCCAGAGAGGGGCTCCCACAGTGCAGTGGCAGGCTGAAGGGCTCCTCAAGCGCCACCAGAGTGGATGCCAAGGCAGAGGAGGCACTGAGAGCAAGGGCTGCTAGCACGTTGTCACCTCTCACTGGGGCCCTAGAATGAGGACAATGATGACAAATGCCAGCTTCCACCAGCAAGGTCACGTGTCTGGGGTTGTGATGGCGTGAACACTGGGATATGCTGGCACTGCTCATCCAGGCGGTAAACCCTGCTGCTGCAACAGGTGAGGGGCCGGGCTGAGTGTGGGAAGGGGACCCTGAGGATAGGGCTTGCCTTGGGCTGGCGCTGGGGGCTTGGGCTGTGTCTGCAGAGCCCTGGCACAGGGTCAATAAACGGGGCCCACTCTGAGTCGACCCTCTGCTCCCACCTGCAGTGAAGCTGGGGGCTTGGCTGCCTTGACTGTAACATGCTGGAATCCACACAGCCCCTTTAAGAGAGAAAAATGCTGACCCCCACCTGCCGGGCTCACAGGCCGGCCTTGCTCACGGCAGTCGCCGGTGGGTGTTTTACACACTGGGGGTGCGGCCACCTTTTGGAACAAGTCTGTCAATGCCACTTTTCCAACAGCCTGTGCTCACGTTGCTGCGTGTCAGGATTTGGTAGCTCTTGCAGTTCCAAACACGTTCTTTTATTTTTTGAGACAGAGTTTCGATTTTGTTGCCCAGGCTGGAGTGCAGTGGTGTGATCTCAGCTCACTGCAACTTCCGCCTCCGGGGTTCAAGTGATTCTCCTGCCTCAGCCTCCTGAGTAACTGGGATTACAGGCGCCAGCCACCACACCCAGCTAATTTTTGTATTTTTAGTAGAGACGGGGTTTCACCATGTTGGCCAGGCTGGTCTCAAACTCCTGATCTCAGGTGATCCCCCCACCTCGGCCTCCCAAAGTGCTGGGATTACAGGCTTGAGGCACTGCGCCCGGCCAAAACATTTTCATCTTTATTATATCTGTTCGGTGATCTGTGATCAGTGAATTTTGATGTTAGTGTGATCATTGTTTTGGGGCACCACAAACTGCACCCACATAAGACAGCAAGCTTCATCAATACATGTTGTGTGTTCCGAGTGCTCCACCGACCGGCAGCTTCCCATTCCCCTACCTCTCCTTGGGCCCTTCTAGTCCCTGAGACACAGAGCACTGAAATCAGGCCACGTGATACTGTCCAGTGGCCTCGGATGTTCAAATGGAAGGAAGGGTTGCAGGTGTCTCCTTCAAATCAGAAGTTAGGAATGGCTAAGCCTGGTGAGAAGGGCATTCCAAAATCTGGACAGACTGAAAGCCAGGCCTCTTGTGCAAAAGAGTTAGCCAAGTTTTGAGTATAAAGGAAAAGTCTTTGAAGGAAATTGTAAGAGCTACTCCAGTGAACACACGAATGGAAAGGAAGCAAAAAGACCTGTTGCCGATGTGGAAAATGTTGCAGCGGTCGGCACAGAAGATCAAACCAGCCACGACATCTCCTCAAGCCACAGCCGGATCCAGACCAAGGCTGTAACTCTTCTCAACTCTGTGGAGGCTGAGAGAGGTAAGGAAGCTCCAGAAGAAAAGCTGGCAGCTGGCAGAGGTGGCTTCCTGAGGTTTAGGGACAGAAGCCACCTCCATCACACAGAAGCGCAGATGAGGCAGGTGAGGCAGCACGTCCAGCTCCCTGATGGAGAAGCCGCAGCAGATTCTCCTGAAGATCCAGCTGAGATCACAGATGAAGGCTGCTACACTCACAGTGGATCTTCAGTGTAGATGAAACAGCAGCAACAGGGCACAGGCCATCTCTAGAACTTTCTGGAATAGGACACACACACTGGGCCCCGTGGCCTCTGTTGTACCAATGAAGACGGAGGCCGCAGAGTGGGTGGGCGTACCCTGGGTCAGAACCAGCCCTGTGGCTGCGCCCGTGGGTGCACGAGCTTCGTGGCGGGCTGCTGGGGCGCTTTGGCTCAGCACGGTCGTGGTGACCCCGGGCTCGGCGCCGATGTCTCCCCAGGGTCAACTCATGCCTGACAGACGCCGCGATGTGGTGACGGGGTCTCAGCTGTGCACCTGTGGGCGCCGCCTGCAGTTCCTTCTGCCATTCCGTCTTTCCCTGGGCTCCGGGCACCCTGGGAGGACACCTCTTCACTCCAGGGACTGTTCTGGCCTCGGAGATATTGGGGCCCAGTGGCTCTCAAGTCAGAAACCACAGGCCGATGCCCTGCTTGCTGGGCCGGGCTGCAGCCTTGGTCTGACTCCAGGTGTGTCCCTGCTCTGGGCTGTTTGCCTGCCACTGCCTCTGCCCAGGCCAGGATGACGGAGGCAGCCCAGGGGTCCCTCCAGCACCTGACCACGGTGTTGGGGAGACCCTCTCCCTCTGCAGGCGCAGGGGCCCATGAGCTCCCATCCCAGCCTGCCACACCCGCAGGGGAAGCATCTGCCCTGGTGAGCAGCGCCTGCCTGGGGCCCTGGGAGCCAACCTGGGGGGAGGGGCTGTGCTGAGGCTACGCGCAGATGCCAGTGCTTGCCATGGCAACGAAGGACAGGCTTCCTCGGCTGGCCGGGCAAGGGCATGTCCTTTCCAGCTCCCCGATCTTACATTCTTTCCCTGCACCCACCATATGCACACTTGCGTGCCGACGGAGAGACAGCACACACGCACACAGACATCCACTGTGTACACCAAACACACAGACACGCCAAGATAAGCATGAACATGCAGACACATGCAACCTTGGCAAACACACACACACCTACCAGGCAGGCCGCAGACCCCGACACCATCACACACGAGACCTCAAGTCACATGCGGTTATGTTTCCAGCCTCCTGTGCAGACAGGCACACATGCACAGCCCCGCCTGCCTCTGCGTGTCCACGAGCAGATGCGCACTTGTGCAGATCCAGACACACGCATGCACCTCATGGATAAGCAGCCATGCATCTCTCGGGACATGCGTGCTCACGGGCACATGTGCCCGCATTCAGATCTGTGTACACATAGAACTCTGAGTACCCACAGACACGTGAGCCCTCAGGTGTGCACACGCGAAGGCACGGCTCCCGGCTTCTGCGGAGGCCTTTATCTCTGATGGATGGAACAGTTCCTCACTGTGCTGGACAGGAGTGGGAGGGCAAGAGGCCCAGCCTTACACAGGCAGTTAAATGCCGTTGGCAGGGCTCCCCACGGCGGGGGTGGGGGTGGGGGCGGAGGGAAGATGTGGAGGCCATGCATTGGAAGAAAGGCTCCAAACAGCTGCAGTCCAGCCCCTCTCGGGGCCCCACTTGGCAGCATCTCCCATGGGGCCTCTGAGCTGCTGGTTTTGGAAATGCAGCCAATGCTGAGTTCCTTCAGCAGCCCAGCAGCAGGCCGGGAGGGCTGCGGAGCTGCTGGGGGCCTCCAGGACAGCGCTGGGAGGGTTATGGAGTCACTGGAGGCCTCCAGGACAGCTGTGCCCTGTGGCTGGCCTTCTGGCTCTGGGCCTCTGTGCTGGGCGTCTTGGAGAAACCAGCTGTGTGACTGTGTGTGCTCAGGGCTGTTCAGGGTCCCCACATCCCACCCCCTCTGGTGTTCCTCATTTTAGGAAAACCCATGAGAAACTACCATCTCTGCTAAGCACAGAACGTGCTTTCTAGAAGATTCCATCCCAGGCGTCCCTTTAGAAGGTAGTGGGCCTGCAGCAGGGGGATTTTCTTTCTGTGTAATTTAAAAATTAAGTTTTCCATCCTTCTGATAATCTAGAGTAGTAAGTTCTCGAGGGAACAGGATGGGCAGCGACAAAGGCTCATAGACGTCTGCCGCACGCTAGTGACAAAATGCAGCGGAACATGTGCTCCCCGCCTGGGGCCAGGAGTCTGGAGTCAGGCGTCACTGGGCCGAGGCTCCAGGGGAGGATCCTGCCATCCGTTCTGGCCTCTGCTGGCACCAAGGTCCCAGCTGTGGCCGCAGTGCTGCAGTCTCTGCCTCCTTCCCCTGCGTCTCCTCCATGTCTCGGTTTTCTTATAAGGATGCCTATCTTTGGACTTAGGGTCTACCCTCATAGGCTGGGTCTCATCTTAACCAACTCCACCTGCAAAGGCCCTGTTTCTAGATGAGGCTGCAGCCTGAGGTTCTGGGTGGACACCAGTCTACCGAGTATCACGTATGTACATACGGAACCCTCCACCGCTCTTAAGAGAGCCCCTGATGGTCCCCAGTTTACAGGTGTGAAAATGCCAGGAGGAGGCTGAGCTGCACAGGGTCGCTCGGTGCTGGGCACATGCCCCCATCGCCTGCAGCTACACAGAAACCACCCCCACACTTTGTGACCTGCAGCAACACCAGGGCTGATTTGTATCATGAATCCACAGCCCAGGCAGGTTTGCTGGGGACGGCTTGTTTCTGCTACACTTGGCAGGAGCTGGGCTGCCCAGACGCTGGGGGCTGAGGTCGCCCAAGGCTCAGGCGCCTGGTGGGTTGTGGTGGCTGTCAGCTGGGCCCTGGCCAGGCTGTGACCAGACACCTACAGGGGCTTCTCCGTGTGGTCTGGGCTCCCACACAGCCTGGTGGCTGGTTCCACGAGAGAAAGCCCAGAGTCCCCAGCCCAGAGCCCAGAGCAGACCAGGTGGGCCACCTGCAACCTCCTGCCCCGTTCCCCTCCCCGGCCTGCCATGAGGGCTGGATATTCAAGCAGCCAAGCAGCAGGGAGGAGGGCTCCTCTCAGGGGGGGTCTGAGGGGGAGGGCAAAGGTCTAGAAGAACACGCAGGACTGAAAATACTGTTTTGGCCATTTGTTTGTTTTTGGCACAATCTATCATATGAGTAGACACCGATTCCAAACCTGGAAACTCAAGTCTTTGGACCTAGGGCTCTGGCTCAACACAGGTCAAGCCACATCTGGGTAGTGCCTGCCGGTGAGTCAGGCCCACATTAGGGGCGGGTGCTGGGTGGGGCCGTTTGGGGAGCGGAGCGCCTGCCGGTGAGCCAGGCCTGCAGGAGGGCGGGTGCTGGGGGGGACTGTCGTTGCAGTTGTCATATGGTTAGGCCGGGGTATGATATTTCCTCTCCACCTCTCTCGGTGGACCCTGAATCCAAGAGAGAAGACATCTTGCTCACAGCAGCCTCATCTCAGGCGGATCCTGTCGTCTGCAGCTTCAGACCCGTGGAAGCTGCCCAGGCCTGCCGGGAGACGGGTGCACACTCAGAACGTGCAGTGCAAGTGTGGACTCTGGAGCCCACCTTGATGCTGAGGCCGACGTCACCGCCAGGCTCTCGGGCCGTGGCCAACACCCAGGCACGTTGCAAATTTGAACAGCACAGTATTTCTAAACGTGGGATGTCTGCCCCCAAATCCAGACTTCCAGCTTTGCTTTTCTCTTTTTGAGACTGAATCTTGCTCAGTTGCCCAGGCTGAAGTGCAGTGGCGCGATCTCAGTTCACGCAAGCTCCGCCTCCTGGGTTCACGCCATTCTCCTGCCTCAGCCTCCCGAGTAGCTGGGACTACAGGTGCCACCACCACGCCCGGCTAATTTTTTGTATTTTTAGTAGAGACTGGGTTTCACTATGTTAGCCAGGATGGTCTCGGTCTTCTGACCTTGTGAGCTTCTCGTCTCAGCCTCCCAAAGTGCTGGGATTACAGGCGTGAGTCACCACGCCTGGCCCCAGCTTTTGTTCTTGTTCCTTTTCTTTTTTTTTGAGATGGAATCTCGCTCTGTCCCCAGGCTGGAGTGCAATGGCACAGTCTCGGCTCACTGCAAGCTCCGCCTCCCGAGTTCACGCCATTCTCCTGCCTCAGCCTCCCTAGTAGCTGGGACTACAGGCACCCGCCACCACACCCAGCTAATTTTTTGTATTTTTAGTAGAGACGGGGTTTCACCATGTTAGCCAGGATGGTCTCCATCTCCTGACCTCGTGATCCACCCACCTCGGCCTCCCAAAGTGCTGGGATTATAGGCGTGAGTCACCGCGCCCGGCCATAATATCAGCCCACGTGTTCCCGCCTGGTTTTGAGCCGGGACCTCTCCTGTGTTAGGCAAACGTGATAACCACTGCACTACGGAAACCTCGTATTAGCTTTTCTTCAAAAAACAGAAGGTGGAGCAAGGCTGAGTCCACACCCTGCAAGTCAGGAAGCAGCTGCAGCTGTGTGTGGGCTGCCGCCTTGCCCCATGGGGCTCATGCCTGCTGCGTCACGGCCCCCACTGCTCCCCACCGCATTGCAGCTGGCGCTCCACCTGCTGCTCCCCAGACCAGGGCTGGCAGCCCCTTCCCAGACCTGCCTCTCTGTGATCTCATGTGGCCGTGACAGCTGCAGCTGTCTGTGGGCTGCACACCTGGGCATGGTGGTGAGCTTCTGGGATGGGGGATGATGAACAACCCTCAGATGACCCCACAATGTGCCAGGCATCGCCCTTACACACCTGTAAGGGCATCACCTCATTTCATTCTCATGACAGCTCTCTGGGGGGGCTGTCGTCACTGTCACCTTACAGATAAGGAAACTCAGGCACCAAGAGGTAGGTAACTTGCTCCAGGTCACATACGGACAATGAGCGCTGCAGGTGTGTGCAGGTGTGTGCAGGTGTGCATAGGTGTGCTCCAGTGTGTGCACGTATGGCCAGGTATGCGCAGATGTGCCCCGGTGTGTGCAGGTGTGCTCAGGTGTGTGCCGATGTGCTTAGGTGTGCTCAGATGTGTTGAGGGCCAGGCACCAGGAGCCAAGGCCCTTCCACATGTCTTACCCCAGGCTCCAGCGGCCCAGTTCCAGGGTGGGAGGTCTGCCAAGGCCTCATGGCCGCCTGCTCAGGATCGGGGAGGGTACCTTCCCTTCCTTGGCCATCTGCCCAGCCCTCTCGGGCTTGGGGGCTGTGCTGGAGGGGCCAGGCAAGGATGTGCCCACGCTGCCATCTGGTGGCTGCCTCCCAGGAACTAGGAAATTCCAAGTTCCTGTCCAGAGCCCACCGGCAGGCTCCTGATACCCATGGCTCCCCCAGGACCAGAGGACTCAGGCTGCCGAGGGGCTGCAGCCCGTCAGGGTCCCTGTCTGAGCCCGACTGTCAGGCAGGCATCCCACAGGAGCACCCCGAACTCTGCTGCCTTCCGTGGTTTCCTATTGTGGGCAGGGCCACGGGCTGTTGGGGAAATTCAAGGCCTGGGACCTCGGGAACTTCCAACCTGGGGAGGGAGACGGGTGATGGGCCAGGAGCGGGTTTCAGGAAGTGACCAGTGCCCTGGGAGAGGGAGAGTGGCTGCAGGTGGCTGCTTCTGACGGGCCCCATGGAAAGGACGTCTGAGCTGAGGCCTGAGGATGGGAGAACCCACGTGTGTGAAAATGGGGAGGTGGACGGGAGGCAGGGAGGCAGGCGGGAGGTGGACTCCCGGAGGTGGGCGGGAGGTGGGGAGGTGGGCGGGAGGTGGATGGGAGGTGGGGAGGTGAGCAAGTCACAGGCCATGGGGTAGGAACTTGAGTGGCACCGTCGTCGGGAAGAGGCTGTGTGGTCAGAGAGGCAGGAGTGTGGTGGCCGTTGGCAGCTGTCAGTTGGGACTCGCAGGTTTCAGACAGGTTTCCTTTCCCAGGGCGTCTGCGAGAACAGAGACGAGGGCTTGGATCAGTTTCTGTCTGAGTCAGCGCCTTCCCAGGCTGGCTGGCTGCTCCCTTCTGGGACCTGTCGGGATAAGCAGATCAGGGAGTATTTTGAGCCGAAAGGTACATGGGGAAGCTGGGACTGACAGCAAATTCCCGTTGCCTGTCTGCATTTTCCCATGAATTTTTCTTTGTGCTTGTGCTCTCAGGAATTCAGCCTCTGAATCCCTCCTGGGCCTGGGGCGTAGCAGGGTGAACACGTACGGAAGCGCAAACACAGCGGCAGACCTCAGCCTGCAGCTCAGCCCTGCAGTCTCCGGGGCAACGCACCGTGTGGGGACATTGTCTCTCACTTGAAAAGCTGCTTACAGGCCCCCACCGCATCCGTGTCGTGGGTTTAAAGCGGATTAGTAGGAGGGCTGGTGGTTTGGGGGCTGGCAGGGCCTCCCAGCAGGGGCAGCCCCTTCACGTGGTGGTGAGCTTGGTAGTGACGACGGGCAGGCTGTTGTGTTCCAGGCAGGTGGCTGGAGCTGGGCGTGGGGTGTCTCTCCATGAGGACTGTCTGCCCTGCCTGCTGCTCTCAAGGCCTCTGGGTTTCGCACCACACTCTCCTCACCTTCCCCTTCTATTGGGAGGAAGGTCCCAGGGCATGGGAGGGACCCTGTCTAGAGTGGAGCTAGGCTGCCCCATTTCAGGTCACGGCTGCCCCATCTCGGGTCACAGCTGCCCCATCTCGGGTCACGGCTGCCCCATCTCGGGTCACGGCAGCCCCATCTCGGGTCACGGCTGCCCTATCTCAGGTCATGGGTCACGGCAGCCCCATCTCGGGTCACGGCTGCCCTATCTCAGGTCATGGGTCACGGCAGCCCCATCTCGGGTCACAGCTGCCCCATCTCGGGTCACGGCAGCCCCATCTCGGGTCACGGCAGCCCCATCTCGGGTCACGGCTGCCCTATCTCAGGTCATGGGTCACGGCAGCCCCATCTCAGGTCACAGCAGCCCCCTTCAGGTGAACATGGCCAAGGTGCAGCCCTTCTCCCAGCCTGAGGCGGAGCCTGTCGTCAGCAAGTACCCAGCATCCAATTGCTTCTCATGGCCTCCACCCCGGCCATGCTGGTCCAAGCCACTGCTGTCTCAGGCCTGGACTGGTGCAGCTCCTGCTGTCGCCCTCTGTGGGGCAGCCTCACACGGCTCATGGCACCCCTGCTGGTACTCAGTCCTCGTGCACTCCCTCCCTTGAGCATGTGCAGGACCTGTGGCTCATCTCGAATGAATAGAAAATGGCAAAAGCAATGGGATGTCACTTCCAAATCTGGTCACAGAAAGACCCTGTGTCTGTCTTGCTCATTCCTCTCACCCTCTCCCACGGTCTGGTGAAGCCAGCAGCTGTGCTGAGAGCTGCCATGGGGCAAGAGACTGAGGGTGGTCTCCAGCTAAACACCAGTGAGGAGCTGAGGCCCTAAAGAACTGAATCCTACCCAGAACTACATGCCTGAGCTTGGAGGCCGGTTCTTCCCCAGTGGAGCTGTCAGATGAGACCTCTGCCCAGCTGAGCCCAGATTGAGCCTGAGACCCTGAGCCTGGGGATCCAGCCAAGCCACACCTGATCCTTGATCTAAGAAAAATGGGAGCTGATAAGTGTGGGACCCTTTGTGATGCAGGAGTAAGTAGATGCCACAGGCCCACCCTGCCTTCTCCTCCGAGCCAGCGTGATTGTGTCAAGACCAGATCAGCTCACAGCACTTCCCTGCTCATGGCTCCTAGTGTCTCAATAGCCCCAGGCCCTGCACCATTCATCACCTCCCAGCCACCCACCCCAGGCCCTGCACTGTTCATCACCCGCTGGTCACCACCTGCTCCCCAGGCCTATCCCATTCATCCCCCCACAGCCACCCGTCCCAGGCCCTGCACTGTTTGTCACCCCCTGGCCACTGCTTTGCTCCCCAGACCTGCCTGGTTCATCACCCCCCAACAGGCCCTGAACTGTTCATCACCCCCCCCAGCCACCCGCCCCAGGCCCTGCCTCGTTCATCACCCTCCAGCCACCCGCCCTAGGCCCTGCCCTGTTTGTCACCCTCTGGCCACCACCTACTCTTTCCTTGCTTCCTGGCTGGCCTCCAGCCACATGGGGCAGTTTCCTGAACATTCCCACTGTGTTTGCACAGGCTGTTCTCTCTGCTTGAGATGCTGTTCCCTGAGATGTGTGAACAGCTTGCTCCCTCACTCCTTCCAACATCAGCTTCTCAGTGAGCCCCTCCCTGACCTCCCTGCTTAGCCTCAGATTTCTCCCATGTCCCTGCCACCCCTGCATATTTGTCTCTGCAGGATTCATCAGCATCAGGTCCTCCCAGCTGCTGACCTCCCCCCGCTGCCACTGGGATGCACACTCCACAAGGGCAGGGTTCTCCTGCCTCTTCTTTCTCCCCTGCAGATCCCCTAGGGCGTGGAGCAGTGTCTGACCCATGGCGGAGTCTCAGCAAACATTTGTTCAAGGAATAAACTGAGGGAGTGGAGGGCAAATCTGGGTGTGAGCCCGTGCCTGCATTGCCGTGAGAATGTGAGCAGGTGCCCCGATCTGCCCCGGCAGAGGCCTCCCCCACCCAGCATGTTTCGCCATATCTCCTCCTCTGGCCGAGTCCTTACGGAAAGGTGTATCAAAGGGGTCATCCCTCTGCCTGTGTCCCTGAGTGAGGACAAACAGCAGGTCCCCTGAGGACGTGTGAGAGCAGTTGCTTGAGTGAGAGATATGCCTTCACTATTGAAGGCACTGAGTCTGGGGACTGTTTGTTAGAGCAGCAGAACTGAGCAGTCCTGACAGCACAGAAAGCGGCTCCGAGAAATGAGGTGCTGCCACAGCCACAGGGCACCTGGAGCATGTGTCCTGCTCACGTGGAGGACAGAGGGGAGGTGGGCAGAGGCCGGAGCGCACTCCATGTGGAACACTCGGTCAGACTGGACCGGCAACTTGGAAGTTGGACCATGAACCTGATGAAACCGCAGCTCTAGGGAAAGGCTGGAAAATCGCACGTCGGCAGACACGGCAGTGAAATGTTTTGAGGAGTCAGACCCAGATAGTAATTGTCCATCCTGCCAGCAAGCGTGAAAGCGAACAAGGAGATTTCAAAATATTATACTCCCAGAAAGCTGGAAGAGCTGGCTGCCTGTAGACCGTGATCATGAAAATGCAGCTTCTGAGAAAAGTTTCATGCAGGACACGGTGTCACAGCCCTGGTTCCTCTCCCGTGCGTCATGGCATCTCACGGTGAAGGTGAAGTGGGGGTGCTTTTCACTTGGACAAAACAGCGCAGGGAAAGCAACTAGCTACAGAGAAGGGGATGACGTCCCTGAAACTCAGCCCAGCCATTGGTGTGGGCAGAAGGCTCTGCCGCCCTGGGAGGGTTGACGGCAGAGGAGCTGCAAGGGTGGCTGCTGCATGTGGAGCTGGCTGAAGTCAGAGACAAGAAAGCTCCTGGGGTCTTGAGAGTCACGATGACAGGACGGCACCCATTCAGTCTACAAGAGAAACGTGTGCATTAATGGAAACCACCACTAACCCCTGCGACCAGGAGGTGGGCGGCGAACACTGACCCGCCCTGAGGAAGGCGTGTCCCGGGTACCCACCTCATACTGGCCGAGAAGGGTCATGGAGGAATCAGAAACCTCTTGGAGGGCAGAGCCAGGGACCTCGGAGGACGGCGGAAAAGGAGGTGACCTTCAGGAGGAACTGAATCTGGACTGAGTGAAGGAGCGTGGACCAGCACCAGGGTGGGCGCTCAGCGGCCTTCCCAGGGGTTTCAGGTCCTCCGTGCACCAGCGACTGCTGCCATCTCCCTTCTCTCTCTCCCTGCTGCTGGGGCTCGTCATGTCCATTCCCTGCCGTCCGCTGTGTGCCGAGCGTGAGGGAGGCAGTGACCAACCTCTTCAGTCCGTGAGTCTCCAGTGAAGAGATGTCTGGGGTCACCCAGACCCGTTATGCCCGTGATTTGGGGTCGTCTCACCTGGGGAGCCATGATGGGGAGTGAACACAGTTGATTAGTCCAGAGGCAGACGTGGAAGTCAGTGGCGCCGCCCACGAATATTTTGGTCTCCTTTTCCAGATACATTTAGGATTATGCTTTCTCTCTCTCTCCAAGTTAGGCTTGGCCATGTGACCTGCTTTGGCCAATGAAATTTTAGCCTTTAAACATGAGTTCATGAAGCTTCCTGCTTTGGGGATTGTGGATGTGTGTTGACACCTCGGTCCCTGTCCCCCAGTGATGACAAATGGCAAAGGCCCCTGCTGGCCCACACTGAACACCTGTGTGAGAAAGAAGTGCATCTGTGAAGTGCTCAGCTGCTGTGGTGTGGGGCTGTTTGTTACACAGCCCAGCCAAGACCAGCCTGACTGATATACTCCCTCAAGCATGAATAGGGCTCTGCTTCTCCAATGAGGGGAGTAGGACCCAGGGCTGTTTCTCAGCAATGTCCAGAACACCTTACTCCTACGTCCCCCAGAAACAATGACAAGAAACACCATGGGAGGCGTCTGTCGAGGAGCTGGTCGCGGCAGGGTGGGCACAGCTCTGCCCTGCTGAGGAAGGGCTTGATGATCCCCCAGGGCCCTGTCCCCGAGGGAGGGGCTGGTATCCTGAGCAGTGTCCTGGATCGGGGCTGGCGCATGAGTAGAAGTGGGCCCAGCCCTCCCCACCCCAAGCTGGGAGAGGTGAGACCCCCCCCCACCACAGCCCACTAGGTGCCAGTGACTGACGGGCCCACCACTGTCTTCACAGCCCCCAGAGTTCTCTGGTAACCATAGGCGTGGAAAATGTGCCAGGAACCTTTGGTTTGCATGTACCTTTAGATGCTTGGATTAAATTACACCCATAATACATTATATCACTGATGATAATATTGCTGTGTATAAGACATGGCGTGGAAGAAGCCTGCTCCCAGACGGTTCATCCATCTCTTCACACACAATTTCCATACATGACTAAAGATCACCATTTTAATAGCCTTTGGTGCAGACACTGAGAGGCAGTTACAGTTAACAGCGCATAAATCTCATTTGCTCTGCACTCCATTTTTCTCAGGCTGCAGAATCAATTTGAGTCTGTCAGGATTTTATTCCAAAGTCTATTAACGCCTCCCCTTCCTTCTACTCCTCTGCCCCCCACCGCCTTCCCCTTTGGTGAACTCAGTCCTGCAGAAAAAGACGGCTTGCTGATACAAAGTAACAGCCTTTTATCTCTTTACAACAAAATCTAACTAGGCGTGAAGGAGACGCAGCTGGGACAATTAGGCGAGGGTGGAGGTCGCTGGCCTGGGGATCCGGCAGCCCAAGCCCTTGTGGGTCTGCAGCTGGATCCTGGATGCGTAGCTCCGTCCCCGGGAAGGGAAACTCCTGGGCCTCTGTGTGCCCCGCGGAGGGGAGGTGCTTTCTGGAGGGCAGCCCATGTTCTCTGTGCATCCAGTCGCCTCGCCCGGGGGAGCTCTCTGCTGTGACAGTAACTTAGAGGTGCAGCCGCCCTTCTGAGTGACGCACACATCAGGGTGAACCCCACAGCACCTGCTTGCTGGCCCCACCTTACAGGCAGGGAACCAGGCACAGAGAGGTTGAGTGACCTGCCCGAGGCCACACAGCACAGTGGCAGAGCTGGGACCCGGCAATTCGCTCTTTCAGTCACCCTTTGTGAAAGTCCCTGTCCTGGGCACTGCACGCCCTTCCGGTCCCACAGGAGGCCCAGCCCGTGCTCCGCCCGCAGACTCCGTGCGCCCTGACCCTCCTCATCCACAGACCCGTCCGCCCCGCCCTCCGCGGGCTGCTGGTCTCTGCCCTGGTCCGCCTTGTTGAGGGGAGGGGCGTGGCCGCCCAGGCCCCACCCAGTGTCCCACCCAGCACTGCTGATTGGCTCCCGTCTCGGCTCGCTGGACACCGTGATTGGCTCAGTGGTGAGCACGTGATCCCAGCTAGACCAATGAAAGCCAGGCCCGGGGTTTTGGCGGGGCTCGCAGGAGCAGGAGGGGAGAGTCTGGGCTGCAGGTGGTGCGGAGACCCCTGGGGTCCCGAGGGAGTGGAGCAGCCTGAGGCCGACAGGCCAGGGTGGGGAGGAGAGAAAGACAGAGATAGAGATAGAGACAGAGAGAGACAGAGACAGAGGGAGAGAGACACAGAGAGAAACAGATGGAGGGAGCAGAGAGAGGGAGAGAGAGAAAAAGAGACAGAGAGAGATGGGGCAGAGAAACAGGAGAGACAGAGTTGGAGAAAGACAGAGGCAGAAACAGATGGAGAGGGGCAGAGAGAGAGGCAAAGACATAGAGATAAAGAGACAGAGAGAGACAGGGACAGAGAAACAGGAGAGAGAGAGGGAGAGAGACAGAGAGACAGAAGCAGATGGAGAGAGGCAGAGAGAGAGGCAGAGACGGAGATAGAGATAAAGAGAGACACACAGAGAGACATGGACAGAGAAACAGAGGAGAGACAGAGATAGAGAGACAGAGGGAGAGAGACAGAGAGACAGAAGCAGATGGAGAGAGGCAAAGAGAGAGAAGCAGAGACAGAGATAGAGATAAGAGAGAGACACACAGAGAGACAGGGACAGAGAAACAGAGAGACAGAGATAGACAGAGGGAGAGAGACAGAGACAGAAGCAGATGGAGAGGCAAAGAGAGAGAGTCAGAGATGGAGATATAGATAAAGAGACAGAGAGAGAGGAACAGAGAAACAAGAGAAAGAGGCAGAAACAGATGGAAAGGTGCAGAGAGAGAGAGAGAGAGGGAGAGACAGAGGCGGAGACGACTGTGCTCTGATGATGTTATCTGAGACCTCTATGAAATCCGAGGCGCCTGGACGGCTGCGTTTAAAATTCCTTCATCCCCTTGTTTTCTGTGAGTTGGTTTCCATAACTTGCATCAGAAAGACCCTGACACACATTGGTGTGGGGTGGACTAGTTGCTAATGGCAGCTCCTAGAGTGTGGACTGGCAGGTTGGGCTCCGGCGAGGACACCCGTCTGCAGGGGGAGCTGCCGCCCTTGGTGTGGAGTGGGAGGGTCTGGACCCTGTGCCCGCCAGGCTGAGTCGTCCAGCTTCCTGCTGCGGCTGGCATTTCCCTGGCTGTTTCCAGTCCCCCTTGCTCTTCCAGAACTGACTGTCCCCATCGAGAGGTGGAGTCTGTTCCCCTCCCCGGAGCCTGCCTGTGTGACTGTCTCAGTGGAGAGGCCATGGGGCTTCCCAGGCCATGACCTGAAGGAGGAATGATGTCAGGCAGCCTCTGAGGTCTGTGCTTATTCCTGAGACTGTCGCGATGGCCGGGTGTCCTCGTTCCACGCCGACCTGTCCAGTCCTTCCCCTGGAATCGGTGTCTTCCCTTGACTTCCAGGCACCCCCCACCCCACGCCGCCCCATTCCCTCCTTCTCACTGTCCTCCTGCTATGGGGCTGGTGGCTGTTGGTTCTCTCTCCTCCCTGAGGGGGGGCCTTGGAGACCCAGTGCCCACAGCCTCTCCTCTGCCTGATTCACACTCACCCCTGGCATCTCATCCGGTCTCAGGACCCGGTACCTACAGCCTGTCCTCTGTGCCATCCACACTCATCCCCTGACACCTCATCCAGTCATGGCCTCCATGCCTATCCTCTCACCGCCCCGTCCACACTCACCCCCGGCATCTCACCCAGTCTCATGGCCTCCACGCCTATTCCTGCCTATTCTGTCACTGGCCTGGATGCCAGTTCCAGCCTCTCACACCCACCTGCACACTCCATGCCCTCCTGGGACGTCCAGTGGGCATCTCAAACTTCACAGGAATTTCCTATCTCGGGGATCTCCTGGGAATTGTTTTGGGATTCCCAACCCCCATTTCTAGAGTGCTCTCATCTGATTCCTCTGATGTAGGTTAATTCATCTGCAGTACCTATGTTAATAAATTGATGAAGTTATCCCAAATTACCAATCACGGCTGGGCACGGTGGCTCATGCCTGTAATCCCAGCACTTTGGGAGGCTGAGGCGGGTGGATCACCTAA
This sequence comes from Rhinopithecus roxellana, assembly GCF_007565055.1. Classification (NCBI taxonomy): domain Eukaryota; kingdom Metazoa; phylum Chordata; class Mammalia; order Primates; family Cercopithecidae; genus Rhinopithecus; species Rhinopithecus roxellana. The sequence continues at coordinate 102,783,672 of NC_044558.1, forward strand.
GGTCAGGAGTTCAAGACCAGCCTGGCCAACATGGTGAAACCCTGTCTCTATTAAAAATTCAAAAAATTAGCTGGGCATGGTGCCAGGTGCCTGTAATCCCAGCAACCCAGGAGGCTGAGGCAGGAGAATCACGTGAACCTGGGAGGTGGAGTGAGCCAAGATCGCGCCATTGCACTCCAGCTTGGGCAACAGAGCGAGACACCCTCTCTCTCTCCCTCTCTCTCTCTCTCTCTCTCTCTCTCTCTCTCTCTCTCTCTCTCTCTCTCTATATATATATATATATATATAAAATACACACACACACACACACACACACCAAGTTAGTAATTTCCATTTGCATGGCAATATTGACTCTGCTAATGGGATTTAAATAGTAAGTTGGACATTTTCTCCTTCAATGTTTTGCACCATTAATTGCTTCAAAGTCTTTTCTCACAGACATCACAAAGGCAAACACCAACATTGGCCAGGCCCCAAAATCATAAAGCCCAATAGACCAGATGTGGGTCTACTCTGAACTCACCCCTGGCCAGGACACAGCCAGGCATCGGAAGGAAGTAGCTGTGTGCCTGACTGGTCACCTGACGCAGCCTCTTCTGCAGCCTGAACTTGACCCACCCATGTGAGGCAGAGTATGGCAACATTTGAGATGCTGGATCAAGTCTTACCTGAAGGCACTGGAACATTTTGATTATGGGGCAAGACCAACCTGGGCAACATGGTGAGATCCCATCTCCAAACAACAACAACAATAAAACAATCAATTCCTTTTTTAAAAAAAATTTTAGGCCAGGCACAGGTGGCTCATGCCTGTAATCTCAGCCTTTGGGAGGCCGAGGTGGATGGATCGCCTGAGGTCAGGAGCTTGAGACTAGCCTGGCCAACATGGCGAAACCCTGTCTCTACCAAAAATACAAAATTAGCTGGGCGTGGTGGTGGGTGCCTGTAATCCCAGCTACTCGGGAGGCTGAGGCAGTAGGATCGCTTGAGCCTGCGAGACAGAGGTTGCAGTGAGCTGAGATCGCCCGTTGCACTCTAGCCTGGGTGACAAAGTGAGACTCCATCTCAAAAAAAAAAAAAAAAAAAATTGTTGAGTTCAATGTGGCTCCCAATTGTGAGGGTGTTTCTAGGTTTTGCAACCAAACAAATAATCCCTGACAGAGACCGTTGAATAGTCTTTCAAGAGCGTGTATGTGAGCTATTTATTCCCAGGCTTTATGCGGTTCCTCATACTTACCATGCATCGCGTTTCTTCTGTGGCTAATTTTCTTTTCTTTTCTTTTTTTTTTTTGAGACGGAGTCTCGCTCTGTCGCCCAGGCTGGAGTACAGCCGCCGGATCTCAGCTCACTGCAAGCTCCGCCTCCCGGGTTTACGCCATTCTCCTGCCTCAGCCTCCCGAGTAGCTGGGACTACAGGCGCCCACCACCTCACCCGGCTAGTTTTTTTTGGTATTTTTTAGTAGAGACGGGGTTTCACTGTGTTAGCCAGGATGGTCTCGATCTCCTGACCTCGTGATCTGCCCGTCTCGGCCTCCCAAAGTGCTGGGATTACAGGCTTGAGCCATGGCGCCCGGCCGGCTAATTTTCTTTCCCTTGAAATGTAGCTTTTTTTTTTTTTTCTATTTCACTTCTTTCCACACATCTCCAGCTGAAATAGCTCTAACAATGCCCTGCTGACACCACTTCTCCGCTTTCATGTCATGGGAACGTGCATCTCTTAACTCTGGCTTTGCTTTGTGTACTTCGGTGAATTAACCAGCCCGAACGCACTCAGCCAGTCATCGATCCAAAGCCTGATGGCTGTTCTGCCTTCACAAAAGGGTTGTCAGGCAACACGTGTTACCGTGACCGACCATGGCAAGGTTCAGGATGGGTGAATGCTTTCTGTTTTCCTTCCCTTTCACCCATGAAGGAGGGTCTTTGCCAATTTAGTTCCTGGAACATTTCTGATTACAAAAGTTAGGAAGCTGGATCAGGAAGAATAGAGCCTTCACAAAAGGGAGTGTGTGGGCGGCGGAGGGCTGGGAGGGCACAGCCAGATGCCAAATCATCTACAGAAAACATCTGGTTGGGGAGGCAGAGAGAAGAAAGCTGCCCTGTGGGTTCAGGCTGGAGAACGGATTTCAGGGTTTGAGGTGGGAGAGGGTTCAGAGCATCTCCCCGGGCAAGAAAACTGAGTGGAGGAAGGAAGGAAAAGGTTAGAGCGTAGCTCAGAGTTGCCCCTCTTTCAGTTTGCAGGTAAAATGAGGGGCCCATTGAAAGTTACCATGTGGCAGCTGAATTATGCCTTTTTTTTTATTTTGAGATAGAGTCTCCATCTGTCGCCCAGGCTGGAGTGCAGTGGGGTGATCTTGGCTCACTGCAACCTCTGCTTAGCTGCCATGTTCAAGCAATTCTGCTACCTCAGCCTCCCGAGTAGCTGGGACTACAGGTGCGTGCCACCACACCCGGCTAATTTTTTGCATGTTTAGTAGAAATGGGGTTCCACCATGTTGGCCAGGCTGGTCTCGACCTTGTGATCCACCTGCCTCTGCTTCCCAAAGTGCTGGGATTACAGGCATGGGCTACTGTGTTTGGCCCTGAATTATGCCTTTTCAAAGGGATCTCAGCAGGCATTGAATGCTGTGGAGTCCAGAGCTTATTTGGGGAACTTTACATCAACAAGACAATATATTTGGGGAAATTCACAACCATAGTGGCACTTACTCAGGTCTCAGGCTGCAGATGCTGTGGAGGATGCGGAGGAGCCTCTGACCTCTGTGCCTCGGTGTTTCTTCCGTTTCTCTTTTGTGGACTGTGGGAGAGACACCCCCTCTCCACTGAACTCCCTGCCCCAGGGCCCACTTCATGGAACAGAGCTTCTAAACACTCAGTGTGCAGTAAATCACTGCAGGTATTGTTAGAATAAAGATTCTCCACCAAGAGGTCTAGAGGAGCCCAGGATTCTGCCTTCCTTTCTTTCTCTTCTCCCCTCCCCTCCCCTCTCCTCCCCTTCCCTCCCTTCTCTTCATTTTTATTTTTGAGACAGAGTCTTGCTGTGTTGCCCAGGCTGGAGTGCATTGGTGCAATCACAGCTCATAGCAGCCTTGACCTGATCGCTTCGGCGATTCTCCCACCTCAAGTCCCTCCCAAGTAGCTGGGGCTACAGGCACGTGCCACCACACCTGGCTAGTCATTTGTTTTTTGTAGAGATAGGGTCTTGCTATGTTGCCCAGGCTGGTCTTGAACTCCTGGGCTCAAGTGATCCCCCCACCTCAGCCTCCCAAAGGGCTGGGATTACAGGCGTGAGCCGCCACACCTGTAATCTTTTTTCATGTTAGATACTTGACTTGTACTTATTCAGTTAAGCATCCCTCATCTGAAAATCCAGCCTCTGAAATGCAAACTCTTCCAATGGGCATTTCATGCCTTTCATCTGAGCTCATACCAGTGCTCAGAAAGTTTCAGATTCCGGAGCTTTCTGATTTTGGATTTTTGCATGAGGGATGCTCTGCGTGTATGTGCCGGGCAGCCTTCCAACTGCTGGGGAAGTAGCTGGAAACCAGAGGACAAGTCTCCGCTGCCTCAGGTCCCCATGGGGACAGAGTAGACAGGAAGCAAAGGTGTGCGTGAGACCACGCCAGACACACGGAGTGCTCGGAGCGAGATCCGGCCGCCTGGACAGCCAGGAGGAGCAGGCGGGGAAGGGCCTGGCGGTGGGAGAGCTCCAAGTGTCAGCAGCAGAGCAGGCGGTGCGGCCACGGCTGGAGCAGCACAGTTGGAGGCCAGAGGGGAAGCTGGGCGGGTCCCGTGGGCTCTGCAGGCCCTGGCTAGGGCTTTGACCTGAGAGCAGGAAGGCACTGTGGGTCTAAGCACACGAGGTGTTGGTTTCGGCCCCAGCTGGGCAGGAGGCTGGGCCGTGGGAGGAGGGGACAGGCAGGGGGATAGGCAGGAGGCTGGGCCATGGGAGGAGGGGACAGGCAGGGGGATAGGCAGGAGGCTGGGCCGTGGGAGGAGGGGACAGGCAGGAGGACAGGCAGGAGGCTGTGGGCGGTGCTGAAATGTATGCCCAATGGCTTTGCCACGCTTCCCACAGAGCTGGGTCCAGCCCTCCCTGACTTTGTGGACCATGGAGAGGTGACACCGTAGGCTTTAGTCCCGTGGCTGGCTCTTGAAAGGCCCAAGGCCTCTGCCTGGTTCTTGGAGCCACTGCACTGCAGGGGCGGCCACTGCCTGAAGATTCTGATCCCGGGACCGCTGTGTGGGGGAACTTGGGGAGACCCCCACCAAGCCAGGGAGCACCCAGCCAGCAACCAGACCAGTGGTTGCCCACGTCCAGCCCAGTCGCCCTCATGGGACACAGCCCTGGCCAGCGGCACAACACGAGAGACCCCAGTGAAGATCCCCCAGACAGGCCTCCTGAGTCCCCAGCAAGGATCGCCCCGGCCAGGCCCCCTGAGTCCCTGACCCCAGCACCATGAACAACACAGTGGAGCCATTGTTTCAAGGGATTGGCTGTGCCGGGACAGAAGACCCTGGTGTGGAGACCAGGACAGTGGCTGGACTGCCGTGGGGCTGGGTGGGTGGGAGACATTCGGCTTCTGTGTGTGGTTTCAGCAGAGGTAGGTGGGATGTGTCTGTTTCTCCCTCCTGCCCACCAGGCCTGGTTTCCAGTCAGTGGCACGGCCACAGCAGGACTCTGGGCCCCGCTCAGCTACTGGTCAGCCTTGGCTGAGAACCCCCTGCCCTGCCTCTCCGGGCCTATGGCCAGCAAGGGGGTGGGAGGTTCCTCGTGGACTTCCGGGTGTTGGGGGCTGGCAGGGGTGGGCCTAGGAGCACTAGGCAGCAAGGGAGCATCAGGGCCCCGGGCTGCAACCCTTCAGGAGCCATTCTGGGCCCTCTGGCCTTGACCTCTGGGGTGTGGGGCCCTTCCTGCACTGGGTGCTGCTGGCCGTCAGTCTTTTTGGAGGCATCTCCTCCCGTAGGAGCCCACTGTGGGGTGAGGAGGGAGGCCCCTCTGCTGCCCCACTCCCTCTAGGGACGAGGTCTCAACTCCAGAGACCTGACCGGGCCCTCCTCTTCCTCTCTTGGCCGGAGCTCTCCTTCCTCAGGGTCCGCAGGATTTGAGTGGGGGTCTCAGGCCGGGTGCACTGGCTGTGTCTGTGGCCTGCTGTCCATCAGAAGGCTCTGTTCAGGATCGGGAAGTGGCAACACGTTCCTCAAACCACAGCCAGTCGTGTTTCCAGAGACGGCCACCACCGTGTCCCCATGTGCTCCTCCAGACCTCAGAACCCGGGACCTGCATCCCCCCCATCTGGAGGTGGCCCCTGCCCTGGCTCGAAGCTGGGTGGGTGGTGGCTCACCTGTAACCAAGAGTCCTTCTCACTCCAGGGATGGGGTGGGCCGTCACTAAGTTCAGGGTGGCTCGTTAGGCAGCTGGCAGCCAGGACACTTGGGTCCCCCGGGCATGGGGGCCTCTCTGGGAGGCCAGGACAGAGTTGCTGACCAGGTTTCTGGGGCTCTGGGGCCTGGCTGCTAGGGCGGCCCTGCCTGAGAGGGCGACCCACCTGCCCCGAGCTGGCCTTAATCGTTAGGCTGGACTGACATCCTTTTAGAGAACAGCTCGAGTGGCGCTGGGAGCCGGTCAGCGGCGCTCGTGAGAGCAGCCGTTTGCACTTGGCTGTGGAGTGGCACAGTGCATATGTCCTCTCCTTGAGAAGGCCAGGGCACCTCACTGAATTCTGGCCTTGGGTCAAATATAACTTAAGCTACAGAGAAGAGAAAACAATGGGAAGTGAGTCTATTTTCTCTTCCGGACACTCCTGCCTGGTCCCCAGAGACGCCGCCGTGACCAGGTTCTCACACACGGCAGCCCCGCATTCCCTGTCCTCCAGTGGGGTAGGAGCCATGCCCTCCCTGGCCTGGCTGTGGCCTTAACTTTGGGAAAGGGTCCTGGGTGTGTGTTTGCTACAGTGAGGGCGAGGGGCCCCTGAATTCTTGGGTGAGGGGACATCCTTCACCAGAGGCCACCACAGCTGACTTTCCGCACCGTCCTTGCAGGGGTCTGGTGGGGAGCCTGGACAAATGGCTGTGTCACCCTCTGCGGCCTGAGGATGGGGCGGCAGCTCCACAGGCCCCAGGACACTTGCCAGGACCCCAGGGTGTGGGAGACGGAGCTGGCGGTGTGGCTCACCCGAGAGGGAGCTGCTGCCTCTGGGCTGTGGGACGGGGTGCCCTTGGCAGAGCGTGGAGAGGCGCAGGGCCAGGAGAGCACCAGGAAGCTGTCTGTGCCTGTGGATCTGAGGCGGCACTTCTGGGCGGGGACAGACCCTGAGGCAGTTCTCAGGCAGAGGCCCAGCTGTCCGTGTGGGGAGGGGGTACACCTGGGACTGGGGTTCTCCAGCTGGGATCCCTCAACAGCGGCATCCACATCGCCTGGGAGCACGTCAGGAATGCAGACTCCCTGGCCCCACCAGCCCTGAGTCAGCCTTGGGGAGCCCCACGCCAGGTGCAGAGACCCTGGCCGTGCCAGGCATGGTGCCAAGGGTGTGTGAGGGCATCCTTGGGCCCCTGGGGCTGAGTGACTCTGCCAGGGGCCATGAGGGAAGCCGCAGGTGCAGTGGTGCCTGAGAGCTTGGGGCCCACCCTGCTCCCGGGCTCTGCCCCAGCCCCTGATCCCAGGGCTCCCATTGGTGGCTCTGGCACAGAGCGGAGCCAGCGAGACCCCTAGTGGCCAGAGGGTCAGTCCCGTCCTCCAGCGGCCAGGACGGGCGCTGTGCCCTTCCCAGAACTGTCCCTGTGCCGGGGGTGCAGGTGCCAGGGCCCAGGCCCTCCTCTCTGCTGGGGGAGAAATCACAGAGACTCACCCTCAGGGAAACTGGGTCCTGGCCCCAGACCCACAGCAGGGGGGCCCAGGGTTGTGCATGGCTGTGAAATCAGGAGAGAGCCTCACTCGCCTGGTTGGGGGTGCTCCATGGCTTCCTGGGGTGGGGCAGGGCTCCCCAGACCCCAGGCATCCTCCCGGCTCCCGCAGTCTCTGCCCTGCCCTGTGTGCAACCCGGGCCTAGGTGGGGTCTGCCTCCTGCCTAGGTCTCCAGGGGCTCCGTGACCTGCTGTTCCCCTGCATGCTGGTGCCTTCAAGCTGCGGAATGCACCTTCTCCTAGAAGCTGTCAGCTGCTCTGTGCGCCGGGACAGGCTTGCGGGGCGAGACCCCCAGCCACAGGCCTTCCCTTGAGGGTGGCTGGATTTCAACACTCATTCCCACTTCCGAAGCCAGAGCATGGAGCCCAGAAACAGCGGCTTGCAGAGGGACAGACCACTGCAGCCTGGATGGAGGCCCCAGACCCTCCACTCTACTGCGGTCACTGGAGGAGCCCCCGGTTGAGTGATAGTCTAGAAACCCCAGCCAATGTCCTCCAAAACCACGCAGGTCTCACTGAGCATGGGGCAGCGGCTGGGACAAGGTGTGGCAGATCCTGGGCTGGAGGGAGGGCTCTTGGGGGAAGCGACTTGGTTGGGCGAGACCCTGAGGTCTTCCTGGGAGCTGAGGTGGGAACACTGGAGGGGCCTCCGGGGTGCCTGCTGCAGGAGGACGTCCAGGTGTGTGGGGGCAGAGACTCCCGTGGGCTGGGGTAGGGTTCTGGGCTGCAGGACCCCATATGCCCACTAGAGGGTAGCAGCGCTCTGCGGCCCTGGACCACTGCCCACAGCCTGCTCCGGAGAGCTGGGCCAGGGAGGGGCAGGAGCTGGGTTACCCTCCAGAGGCAGCAAGGGTGGGCAGGCAGCCCCTCACCAGCCTTTTAGGCTCCTGATACCTCACAGGACTGGCAAGAAGACCGCCAGGACAACTTGCCATGCCCTCAGCGCCAGGCACAGACAGGGCTGTGGTCTCTGGGCCAGAAACCCCAGGTCCTGGTGCTGGAACCTAGCTTGTCTTCTGGGAACCTCCTGCTGTTCTGGAACCTCGATGTGCTAAAACAGCCCAGGCAGCCCTGCAGGACAGCCTACAGTGGTTAACATGGCACCCCTAGACCCCCACTGACACCCCCAGACCCTCACTGACACCCCCAGACCCCCACTGACACCCGCAGACCCCCACTGACACCCCAGACCCCCACTGATACCCCAGATCCCACTGACACTCCCAGATCCCACTGACACCCCCAGACCCCCACTGACACCCCCAAATCCCCACTGACAACCCAGACCCACAGCCCCAGACCCCCACTGACACCCCAGACCCCCACTGATACCCCAGATCCCAAACTGACACCCCCAGATCCCACTGACACCCCCAGACCCCACTGACACCCCAGACCTCACTGACACCCCCAGACCCCACTGACACTCCCAGATCCCACTGACACCTCCAGGCCCCCAGCAACACTTCCAGCCCCTCAGCCAGATACCCCAGCCCCCAGCTGACACCCCAGATCCCCAGCTGACACTCCCAGACTTCCACTGACACCCCAGACCCCAGTCGGACACCCTCGCACCCCTTGACTGACACCCCCAGACCCTGTGGCCCACATCCCAGATCCCTGGCCCCCAGACTCTCCAGCCAGAAATCCCAGACCCCCTGGCTGACACCCCAGACCCACTTGCCCACACCCCCAGCCTTCTTGGCTGACACCCCCATACCCTGTGACCCCCGGCTGGACTCCCCCAGATCCCATACCCCAGAACCTTTGGCCAGTGGGACCGACTGGCCAAGCCCCGTCCAAGGAGGCAGTTCCCCCTGAGCTGCTCCTTCCACAGTTGGGGCTGCTGGCCAGGGCAGAACCCGGCGTCCACATCCCTCCTCCACTCACCACTCAGGCCGTGGGGCAGCACTTGGATTTTGTTTGTAGTTAAATGAAGCTGCCCTTTGAACATTGCTGCCTCTTCACCGTCTAGGCAGCAAATTATCTTAAAGTGGGTGTTCTTTGTTCTAGGAAGTCACTTGATTTGCTGTGTGTGTAGGGGGCTGTGTGTGTGGGGGGGGGCCTGTGTGTGTGGGGGGGCCTGTGTGTGTGGGGGGGCCTGTGTGTGGGGGATTGTGTGTGTGTGGGGGGCTGTGTATGTGTGGGGGGGGCCTGTGTGTGTGTGGGGGCCTGTGTGTGTGTGGGGGCCTGTGTGTGTGTGGGGGCCTGTGTGTGTGGGGGGGCCTGTGTGTGTGTGTGGGGCTGTGTGTGGGGGATTGTGTGTGTGTGGGGGGCTGTGTGTGTGTGGGGGCCTGTGTGTGTGGGGGGGCCTGTGTGTGTGGGGGGGCCTGTGTGTGGGGGATTGTGTGTGTGTGGGGGGCTGTGTATGTGTGGGGGGGCTGTGTATGTGTGGGGGGGGCCTGTGTGTGTGTGGGGGCCTGTGTGTGTGTGTGGGGCTGTGTGTGGGGGATTGTGTGTGTGTAGGGGGCTGTGTGTGTGTGGGGCTGTGTGTGTGGGGGGGCCTGTGTGTGTGGGGGGGCCTGTGTGTGTGGGGGGGTCTGTGTGTGGGGGATTGTGTGTGTGTGGGGGGCTGTGTATGTGTGGGGGGGGCCTGTGTGTGTGGGGGGGCCTGTGTGTGTGGGGGGGGTCTGTGTGTGGGGGATTGTGTGTGTGTGGGGGGCTGTGTATGTGTGGGGGGGGCCTGTGTGTGTGTGGGGCTGTGTGTGGGGGATTGTGTGTGTGGGGGGCTGTGTGTGGGGGGGGGGGCCTGTGTGTGTGTGTGTGGGGCTGTGTGTGTGTGGGGGCCTGTGTGTGTGGGGGGGCCTGTGTGTGTGTGTGGGGCTGTGTGTGGGGGATTGTGTGTGTGTGGGGGGCTGTGTATGTGTGGGGGGGGCCTGTGTGTGTGTGGGGGTGCTGTGTGTGGGGGGGCCTCTGTGTGCACGTGTGTACCAGTGCGTTGGCCTGTGTGTGCGTATGGGCCTGTGTTGTGTGTGTGTGGGCCCGTGTGTGTGTGTGTGAGGCCTGTGTGTGTGGTGTGTGTGTGGGCCTGTGTGTGCGTATGGGCCTGTGTTGTGTGTGTGTTGGCTTCAGTGGAACGGGTGCTGGAGCCCCACAGGTCACCACTGTTCCAACATCAGAGCCATGGGAATGAACGCTATGACCGGACCGAACACACTGTCTCTGAATTGCTGGGGCTGCCCGTGGTGGGGGACAATGGCGGGGGGCTTGTGGGGTGGGCGATGGCTCCTGGGGCTGCCTGTGGGGTGGGCGATGGCTCCTGGGCATCCAGGTGCATTTTGGACCCTGCTGGGCATTGCACAGGAGCCAGGGAGTGCGTGCCCTGGGGAAGCAGAGGGAGGTAAGAGGTGGGAGGTGGGAGGTGGGAGATGGCCCCCCCACCGCCGATGGATCCCGGAGATGGTGACGCTATGAGGGGCTGTGTGGCTGTGGTTGTGGGCCTGGGGCTGAGTGGAAACAGCAAAGTGAACCCGGATGGCCCTCGCGGTGGGCGTGGCTTCTCCTCTGGTGCTCCTGTGGGCTGGTGACCCGCTGTGCAGGGCTGCCTCGCACAGGTGAGCAGGCCGGACACGGCCGTCACGCGGGAGGTGTGGCTTGCTCAGATGCTGAGGGGGTTGGCCCCAGAGCTGGGCAGTGGACAACCTGTGTGGTGGTAGGTGGCTGCCCTGCGTCTGTGCCACGTCTCATTCCCATTTAACAAGGAGCAGGGTCTCTGCGTGTCGGGTGTTCTCAGCGGAGCTGAAAGTGCCCAAGAAAGGGGTGGCTGCCGTTTCTTCTTGTCCCCCAGGGAGCTGCAGATGGCGAGGTGCTCCTGAGCCGTGCCTGCTGGGAATGTCGAGGGCAGCAACCCTCGGCTCAGTGTGGCTCAGTTATGAAACCATCCAGGAAAGCCCCTTGCTGTGGGCCGTCTCTTACCCCCAGGGCTGGAGACCCTGTCTGCCATGGCGCTTGGAACTTGGGGGAGGGAGATTTTGGGCCCTCGGCCCCTCTATTCAGGACGATCAGAGGGCCTGTGTTTTCTTCTCCCCAGGCAGGGGGTCTTCGTCTCTACATGGTGGGTCATTCTGCCCACCTGCCCCATAGGCCTGTTTATGGGCCTCTCACCTCACTGTTCTTGGGGTCTGGGCTTCAGGCAGGATGTGGCTGGACTTCCTTGGGGGACAGAGCCTTGGGTCAGGCCCACAGGGCTGGAGGTGGGGGGATGGGCCGGGTCTGGGGTGGCCCCAGGTCATCCCCTCTGGGGCACTGACTGCAGGCCATCGCCTCATTTGTCTTCTGAACAGAAAAGGGCGTCGCCTTCCACAAGGCCAGGCGGCGGCTTCCCCAGCTCTGGTGCAGGCATTGGGGGGCTCTGTGGGAGAGGCGCCAGACAAAGGGGTCCTCCAGGGGCCGGGACTGGGCAGGAGCAAGGCCCCAGCCCAGGGCCCTGTGAGTTGGGTAGGTGCTGCCTTAGATGCGCCTGGAGCCCTGTGGTTTCCCAGCACACACCTGCCACGTGGGGTGGGAGCCCCAGGCCCCGAGTCTGCCTCTGCTGTCCCAAGAGCCTAAATGTGCTTCTGAGAAATAGTCCATCTGTGTGTGCTCAGCCCTCACTAGGCACAGGCGGGGCCTTGGGCACCTGAGCCGCACTCGGCCCTGGAAGCTGCACCATGGCAGAGAGAAGGCAGCCACTCCCGCTTCCTCCCCAAACTAGGTCCAGCGCACCTGGCATTTTTGCCATCTGCTTTTAAAAACGTATTTATTTTTAAAAAATGTGGTGCAATACACATAACGTAAAATCTACCCCGGGACCATTTTAAGTGCACAGCTCAGTGGCGTGAAGCACATTCCCCCGTCATGGCGCCCAGAACCTTCCCCTCTTCCCGGGCGGAAACCCGGCCCCCATGAAACATGACGCCCCGTCCCCAGCCGCTGGCTCGGCTTCTGCTTTCTGTCTCTGAGGGTTTGACTGCAGCTCCACCTGTGCCCACCCCAGAAGGGAGAGGGGAGGAAGTGGAGTTTCTGGGAACCCAGGAGAGCCAGGATGGGGACGAAGGGCCTCCGGCGAACAGGACCTGCTGCAGGGATACAGCCCCAAGGCATGGGACAGGGGAGCACCCACCTCTCCACCCTGCCGGTGACCCCCACGGGCTGGACCCAAGGAGAAGTCGGAGAGCAAGGACCCAGCTGCTGCAGTCAGACCAGGGCAACTGAGGGAGGCTCTCAGAGGGGAGAGCAGGGTGTGGATCTCCAGCCCAGCCCTCCTCTCCCTGGCGCCTCCTCCTGCTTTTGTGACAGTTCACGGGGGCCTTGAGTAGGGACACGCCAGTGAGCCGGGGCTACAGCACCCCCTGAGTCCCCAGCTCCAGCTCAGCTCATGTGGCCCCTGGTGCTCCGTGCAGCTTACAGGGTGGTTAACCTGGCCCGGGTGCCATAAGGAGGCCCTGAGGCCACAGTCTCCACAGCGGCCACCAGGGGCCATTTGTGCCTCCCCAGAACCCTTTAGTGACCGGGAGCGTGGGGTCTTTGGTTTCAGAAGATGAACGCAGGCCGTGTTACAGGCCCCATCTGCGTACCCGAGACAGGCGGCCCGTGATTGTCATTGGCACAGTACACGTTTCAAGCGTAATTTCAGAAGAGTGCATGGATGAGAGCTGAGGGGCAAGCCCACCTCCCGTCCCGGCCCCGTCACCTGCCAGAGCGACACTTTCCGTCAGCCACTGAGTTTCTCACCGGCCCACGGCTGTGCCCTCCTGCCTGCCGCAGGCCTGAGACCCCCACTCCCGGCTAGACGGGGTCAGGGGAAAGGCCAAAACTTGGTGCAGGCAGAGGAGTGCCAACGCCTTTTGTGCTAGGTGGCCCTGCGTGCAGAGGGTGGGGCTGGGGTTAGCCTGGCTGGACTGAGCCCAGGTGGGGCTGGGGCGGGGGCCGGGGCAGGGAGCTTCCCACAAGATTGGAGCTGGGTCTGGAAGCGGGGGGAGGAGCCTGGGAAGTGGGGAGGAGCCCGGCAAACCGTTTCTGCAGGTGCTGGTGCTCTTCCTGCCCTGGGAGGCCCCTCGAAGGTGCTGGGAGGCTCTCGAAGGTTGTTGCTGGTGTCTGCAGCAGTTCTGAGGAGCAAGAACCCTCCTTGGGTCCCAGGACCTTCTCTTCTCTGCCTCAGCGTCCAGGTGCCTGGAGCCAGCTGCCTCGCTGGCGATCCCCTTCCCTCGTCCTTGAGGCCCAGGGCCCCGTGAGTACCAGATGCTGTTATCAGGGGCCTGAGCTGCAGTCTATTAAGATTTAAAGAGATTTAATGTAACGAGACAAGCACGAGAAGGTATTTAATTTAGAGATAAAAAAGTAATCAAATCTCAACTTGTGGACAGAGGACAGTGCCTGGATGCCGCTTGTTTTCATACAGCAACACGCAGCGCACGTGACGAGGCAATTAACTCAGCTGCTGGGCTTCAGAACCGCAGGGCAGAGCCCCCTGAGCCCTGAGCTGCGGCCGCCTGGTCACAGGCAGCTGGAAAACCGTTTTCCTGCAGCAGTTCTGAGGCTGTGGGCTCAGCTGGGGGTGAGGGAGTGTCTCCTCACGGTTCTTCCCAGGAAGCCACATCTGCAGGAGCCTTGCTGGGAGCTGTTGGGGCCATGAACGCCTCCCACCCGCCCGCAGTTCTAGAAACGCCTCTGTGGCTTTTTTTCCAATGCTCTGTTGTCTGCACCGACGCTTCCTTCCTGCCTTGGGCGTCTTCTTGGGAGCAGCTGTGGCCTGTCCTCCGGCACCCTTCCCAGTGGGAGGTGGGCCAGTGGGAGACCAGTGAGGGGGATGGACTTGCGGGGGACGGTGAGGGAATGGTCTGTAGGGTTGGGTCTGTGGGGGTTTGTGCCACCCCTGCCCTGCATCTCAGCCTGTTTGTCCTCATCTTACTCTTGCTTTGTTGGTCACACTGCATCTCACCTCACACAAAGGCCTCCAGCATTGTTTCTTTGCCTGGGAACCTGCAGGGGCCTCCTCTGCAATGGAAGTTGTACAGGATTTGCGGGTCCATCCCTCAGCCTCCAGCCCTGACACCGCCCCTGCCCCAGGGCCTTTGCACCTGCTCCTCCTTCTGCCCGGAACTCTCGCCCACAGCTGCCTCTTTCTCTCAAATCTGTTTCCTGCGACTGCTGTCCCAGCACAGCACACACGGGGCCACTGGAACCGACAGAACCTCGCCTTTCCTCTGTTCTGGAGGCCGGAGGGCTGAGGCCGAGGCATGCTGGCTGGGCTCTTGGAGGCGCGGAGCGAGAGTCGCCCCTACTCCAGGCCTCTCTGCCTCTGCCGCTGCCTGTGGTTCTGGGCCTGTGGCACATTCTCCAGCCTCAGTCACTGCCTTCCGTGGCCTCCCTCTCTGAGCTCACATCTCCCTCCCCTCTCTCTGAGCTCACGTCTCCCTCTCTCTGAGCTCACGTCTCCCTCCCCTCTCTCTGAGCTCATGTCTCCCTCCCCTCTCTCTGAGCTCATGTCTCCCTCCCCTCTCTCTGAGCTCACGTCTCCCTCCCTCGTCTCTGAGCTCACGTCTCCCTCCCCTCTCTCTGAGCTCACGTCTCCCTCCCCTCTCTCTGAGCTCACGTCTCCCTCCCTCGTCTCTGAGCTCACGTCTCCCTCCCTCGTCTCTGAGCTCACGTCTCCCTCCCCTCTCTCTGAGCTCACGTCTCCCTCTCTCTCTGAGCTCATGTCTCCCTCTCTCTGAGCTCATGTCTCCCTCCCCTCTCTCTGAGCTCACGTCTCCCTCTCTCGTCTCTGAGCTCACGTCTCCCTCCCCTCTCTCTGAGCTCACATCTCCCTCCCCTCTCTCTGAGCTCACGTCTCCGTCCCCTCTCTCTGAGCTCACGTCTCCGTCCCCTCTCTCTGAGCTCACGTCTCCCTCCCCTCTCTCTGAGCTCACGTCTCCCTCCCCTCTCTCTGAGCTCATGTCTCCCTCTCTCGTCTCTGAGCTCACATCTCCCTCCCCTCTCTCTGAGCTCACGTCTCCCTCCCCTCTCTCTGAGCTCACGTCTCCCTCCCCTCTCTCTGAGCTCACGTCTCCGTCCCCTCTCTCTGAGCTCACGTCTCCCTCCCCTCTCTCTGAGCTCACGTCTCCCTCCCCTCTCTCTGAGCTCACGTCTCCCTCCCCTCTCTCTGAGCTCACGTCTCCCTCCCCTCTCTCTGAGCTCACGTCTCCTCCCTCCCCTCTCTCTGAGCTCACGTCTCCCTCCCCTCTCTCTGAGCTCACGTCTCCCTCTCTCGTCTCTGAGCTCACGTCTCCCTCCCCTCTCTCTGAGCTCACGTCTCCCTCCCCTCTCTCTGAGCTCACGTCTCCCTCTCTCGTCTCTGAGCTCACGTCTCCCTCCCCTCTCTCTGAGCTCACGTCTCCCTCCCCTCTCTCTGAGCTCACGCCTCCCTCCCCTCTCTCTGAGCTCACGCCTCCCTCCCCTCTCTCTGAGCTCACGTCTCCCTCCCTCGTCTCTGAGCTCACGTCTCCCTCCCCTCTCTCTGAGCTCACGTCTCCCTCCCCTCTCTCTGAGCTCACGTCTCCCTCTCTCGTCTCTGAGCTCACGTCTCCCTCCCCTCTCTCTGAGCTCACGTCTCCCTCCCCTCTCTCTGAGCTCACGTCTCCGTCCCCTCTCTCTGAGCTCACGTCTCCCTCCCCTCTCTCTGAGCTCACGTCTCCCTCCCCTCTCTCTGAGCTCACGTCTCCCTCCCCTCTCTCTGAGCTCACGTCTCCCCTCCCCTCGCTCTGAGCTCACGTCTCCCTCCCCTCTCTCTGAGCTCACGTCCTCCCTCTCTCGTCTCTCTGAGCTCACATCTCCCTCCCCTCTCTCTGAGCTCACGTCTCCCTCCCCTCTCTCTGAGCTCACGTCTCCGCCCCTCTCTGAGCTCACGTCTCCCTCCACTCTCTCTGAGCTCACGTCTCCCTCCCCTCTCTCTGAGCTCACGTCTCCGTCCCCTCTCTCTGAGCTCCAGTCTCCCTCCCCTCTCTCTGAGCTCACGTCTCCCTCCCCTCTCTCTGAGCTCACGCCTCCCTCCCCTCTCTCTGAGCTCACGCCTCCCTCCCCTCTCTCTGAGCTCACGTCTCCCTCCCCTCTCTCTGAGCTCACGTCTCCCTCCCTCGTCTCTCTGAGCTCACGTCTCCCTCCCTCTCTCTGAGCTCACGTCTCCCTCCCTCGTCTCTGAGCTCACGTCTCCCTCCCTCTCTCTCTGAGCTCACGTCTCCCTCCCCTCTCTCTGAGCTCACGTCTCCCTCCCCTCTCTCTGAGCTCACGTCTCCGTCCCCTCTCTCTGAGCTCACGTCTCCGTCCCCTCTCTCTGAGCTCACGTCTCCTCCCCTCTCTCTGAGCTCACGTCTCCCTCCCCTCTCTCTGAGCTCAGTCTCCCCTCCCCTCTCTGAGCTCACGTCTCCCTCCCCTCTCTCTGAGCTCACGTCTCCCTCCCCTCTCTCTGAGCTCACGTCTCCCTCCCCTCTCTCTGAGCTCACGTCTCCCTCCCCTCTCTCTGAGCTCAGGTCTCCCTCCCCCTCTCTGAGCTCACGTCTCCCTCCCCTCTCTCTGAGCTCACGTCTCCCTCCCCTCTCTCTGAGCTCACGTCTCCCTCCCTCGTCTCTGAGCTCACGTCTCCCTCCCCTCTCTCTGAGCTCACGTCTCCCTCCCCTCTCTCTGAGCTCACGTCTCCTCTCCCTCTCTCTGAGCTCACGTCTCCCTCCCCTCTCTCTGAGCTCACGTCTCCCTCCCCTCTCTCTGAGCTCACGTCTCCCTCCCCTCTCTCTGAGCTCACGTCTCCCTCCCCTCGTCTCTGAGCTCACGTCTCCCTCCCCTCGCTCTGAGCTCACGTCTCCCTCCCCTCTCTCTGAGCTCACGTCTCCCTCCCCTCTCTCTGAGCTCACGTCTCCCTCCCCTCTCTCTGAGCTCACGTCTCCCTCCCCTCTCTCTGAGCTCACGTCTCCCTCCCCTCTCTCTGAGCTCACGTCTCCCTCCCCTCTCTCTGAGCTCACGTCTCCTCCCTCTCTCTTGAGCTCACGTCTCCCTCCCCCTCTCTCTGAGCTCACGTCTCCCTCCCCTCGCTCTGAGCTCACGTCCTCCCTCCCCTCTCTCTGAGCTCACGTCTCCCTCCCCTCTCTCTGAGCTCACGTCTCCCTCCCCTCTCTGAGCTCACGTCTCCCTCCCCTCTCCTGAGCTCACGTCTCCCTCCCCTCTCTCTGAGCTCACGTCTCCTCCCCTCTCTCTCTCTGAGCTCACGTCTCCCTCCCCTCTCTGAGCTCACGTCTCCCTCCCTCTCTCTGAGCTCACGTCTCCGTCCCTCTCTCTGAGCTCACGTCTCCCTCCCCTCTCTGAGCTCACGTCTCCCTCCCCTCTCTCTGAGCTCACGTCTCCCTCCCCCTCTCTGAGCTCACGTCTCCCTCCCCTCTCTCTGAGCTCACGTCTCCCTCCCCTCTCTCTGAGCTCACGTCTCCCCTCCCCTCTCTCTGAGCTCACGTCTCCCTCCCCTCTCTCTGAGCTCACGTCTCCCTCCCCTCTCTCTGAGCTCACGTCTCCCTCCCCTCTCTCTGAGCTCACGTCTCCCTCCCCTCTCTCTGAGCTCACGTCTCCCTCCCCTCTCTCTGAGCTCACGTCTCCCTCCCCTCTCTCTGAGCTCACGTCTCCCGTCCCCTCTCTCTGAGCTCACGTCTCCCTCCCCTCTCTCTGAGCTCACGTCTCCCTCCCCTCTCTCTGAGCTCAGGTCTCCCTCCCCTCTCTGAGCTCACGTCTCCCTCCCCCTCTCTGAGCTCACGTCTCCCTCCCCTCTCTCTGAGCTCAGGTCTCCCTCCCCTCTCTCTGAGCTCACGGTCTCCCT
This sequence comes from Rhinopithecus roxellana, assembly GCF_007565055.1. Classification (NCBI taxonomy): domain Eukaryota; kingdom Metazoa; phylum Chordata; class Mammalia; order Primates; family Cercopithecidae; genus Rhinopithecus; species Rhinopithecus roxellana. The sequence continues at coordinate 102,801,382 of NC_044558.1, forward strand.
CCCCTCTCTCTGAGCTCACGTCTCCCTCCCCTCTCTCTGAGCTCACGTCTCCCTCCCCTCTCTCTGAGCTCACGTCTCCCTCCCCTCTCTCTGAGCTCACGTCTCCTTCCCCTCTCTCTGAGCTCACGTCTCCCTCCCCTCTCTCTGAGGCTCACGTCTCCCTCCCCTCTCTCTGAGCTCCACGTCTCCCTCTCTCGTCTCTGAGCTCACTCTCCCTCCCCTCTCTCTGAGCTCACGTCTCCCTCCCCTCTCTCTGAGCTCACATCTCCCTCTCTCTGAGCTCACGTCTCCCTCCCCTCTCTCTGAGCTCATGTCTCCCTCTCTCTGAGCTCACGTCTCCTCTCTCTCTCTTATGTATAGGATGCTTGTCGTTGGATGTAGGATCCTTTTAAATCTGGGATGGTCTCATCTCTGGATCCTTAACCCAGTACGTCTGCAATGACATCGATTTCCAAATATGGTCCCATCACAGGCCCTGGGGTAGGCGTGGCCAGTTGTTCTGGGGGCCTCCCTTCAGCCCACCCTCCCCACTCATCATTCGGGGGAAGCTCAGTGGCCCCGGCCACCCCTGCCGCCCACTCAAGCAATGCCTGCTTCTTCGCTACTCGTTTTTCTTTATGGAGCTCATTTATTTCTGAGATTAACGCGCCTCACCCACTGCCAGGTTACCTGGAGGGCAGGGACACAGTGTATTTACTCTGAGCTGTGTCCTTGGTCCACGGTGCCGTCTCGGGAAGGCCTGCTGAGTGGGCGAGCGAGTCTCCCTGGGCTGAGGGTTGGCACATGGGCGGTGGGTGGGCCAGAGCCCTCTCCCCATCTCAGGAGGGCGTGCTGGTTCCAGACCCCACCTGTGACGGCCTCTCCACCGGGATTTCCACCCTGGATCATGGTCACCCCTTCCCTAGGACCTGGCCTGTGCTTTTCTCCTGCTCTGAGAAGACCTGGTGAGCCCCTTGCCCCATGAGGGGTGGGAGGTGCGAGCGTCTTGTGGCAGAATTTCAGGATCTCCTCCATAGGCCCTAAGTCCTGGCGACTAAGCACATCCTTCGAGATCGTTCAGAGAAGATGGTGTGGCTAGGGCGGGGGTGGCTGAGAAGGGAAGGCCGTGGGGAACCTCTTCCTCTTCCTTGGCCTCAGAAACACAGACTCCCATCCGGACCGAGCAGCTCCTGGTGGCTGGGCAGTGCCTGGCTCTGGCGTTCTAGCCCAGGACGGGGGCCCCTGTGCGGCAGGCCAGGCTCCCTGACCCAGACCCCAGTCTTCCCCATGCCCTCCCCTGCAGTGCAGGGCTCCACACAGCCAGCTCTCTCTCCTCGCAGTGAGGCATCGAGGCAGGAGGGAGGGTGACAACTTAGACCCGAAGTGAGCCAGTTGCCCAAGGAGAGAAAAGCTGCTCAGGTTTTGGGGTGACTGGGGCGGGGGTAGAGGGCACGAGGCCGGCTCAGGGCCCTGGGGAGCAGGGACTCCTACTGTGGATTGATTTGCTACACACCCGCAAATTAGCTGGGTGTGGCTTCTGTCTGCCTGTGTACTGGATGCTGCCTCGTGTGAGCTGAGGACGAGGAAGGGAGGGCAGAGGTGGAGGAGGAACACACTGTCGTTGACAGGGCGGCTGCAGCTCTGAGGCCAGGGCTCCAGGAATTCAGGCTTGCTCTGGGGTCTTTGATCTCCGTGTTCTGGGGGCTGCAGAAGCCTCGCTCACATCCTGGCACCCCCTTAGCTCCAGTCCCTGCTCTAGCCCCAGTTCAGGGATTGTGCTGTGGTGGCTGAAGTCTTGTTTGTCCACCAGGAGGACCCCCCTGGACCAGGGCCAACGGCTGACCCCTCCTCGGCCTTTGTTCTCCTTGTGGTACATTTGTGACCTCAGTGGCCGGCTCAATGCCACCTGGGCCATCCAGACACGTGGATGTTCCCGGAGCCCTGGGAATCACTTTGCCTGCACCTGAAGGGCAGCCAGGACAGAGGGGCCTCTCCTGAGGGCGGTGAGGCCACTTTGCTGTGTCAGATTCATGGACTGTAATGAAATTCATCAGATGAGAAACAGACAAAGGAAAATACAGTATGAAAGGTGGAGCCGTGTTCCTCTCCTTTAAAAAGATTTAAAAAACTGTGAACAGGGCGTCAATATTCCTTTGGTCACGTACCAGCGTTAAAAACATGTAAAATCCTGCATGCTTGCTTCCAGCCCCTCTGTGCTTTTCCTCCATTCAAGGTACTCGATTGTTTCTGTAAAAATCACACATGCTAATTACAAAGAATTTAATCAATGCAGAAATGTGCCAAGAAAAAAATGCCTTCGCCCAGGAAAAGCTGGCACTGGTATCCAGTGATCGTGACTCCAGGTGAATAACGGAGAAGCAGAAACTCTCTGAACACGCTGCAGGTGCTATTTTCAGTCAGAGTTAAATTTCATTCACTTGAGCTTAAGATGAGAAAAGGAAACTCATGGAGTTTTTTTGACTGGCAAATGCGTAGTTCTCTGTCAACTTATTTTTGAGAGTGTTCTCTAAGGCTGTTGTAAAAAGTTTACAAAGCACTGCAAGCTTCGAGTCATCTTTTAAGGATGTATGACACTCTTAGACATGGCCATAAAACATGAAGATTTCCTGTGTTGATTCTTCTGCCTCTTTTCCTCCCACCTCCCGACTTGTTGGTTTTATCCTTGCTTTTAGATTGTCCTGTTTTGCAACGTTGGTTTGCACTCTGTGACGGTAATGCCTGTGCCACTGGGTACGGGCCGTCTTTCCACGACCCCGTGCTCCCGGTGAACACAGTGGCTGCCGCTTCTCTGTTCCTGAAGTTGGATTCTACTCTGGATCGCTTTGCCGGCTGGAATCTGTGTTTTCACGAAGGGCTCTTGTGTGCTGATGTTCCTTCATGCTGGAGGGCGAGTACCTCTGCCTGCGTCCCGGGTGTGCTGGAGGGCGAGCACCTCTGCCTGCGTCCCGGGTGTGCTGGAGGGCGAGCACCTCTGCCTGCGTCCCGGGTGTGCTGGAGGGCGAGCACCTCTGCCTGCGTCCCGGGTGTGCTGGAGGGCGAGCACCTCTGCCTGCGTCCCGGGTGTGCTGGAGGGCGAGCACCTCTGCCTGCGTCCCGGGTGTGCTGGAGGGCGAGCACCTCTGCCTGCGTCCCGGGTGTGCTGGAGGGCGAGCACCTCTGCCTGCGTCCCGGGTGTGCTGGAGGGCGAGCACCTCTGCCTGCGTCCCGGGTGTGCTGGAGGGCGAGCACCTCTGCCTGCGTCCCGGGTGTGCTGGAGGGCGAGCACCTCTGCCTGCGTCCCGGGTGTGCTGGAGGGCGAGCACCTCTGCCTGCGTCCCGGGTGTGCTGGAGGGTGAGCACCTCTGCCTGCGTCCCGGGTGTGCTGGAGGGTGAGCACCTCTGCCTGCGTCCCGGGTGTGCTGGAGGGTGAGCACCTCTGCCTGCGTCCTGGGTGTGCTGGAGGGTGAGCACCTCTGCCTGCGTCCCGGGTGCTGCCTTAGCTGGGTGTGGCTTCTGTGGCCCTGCAGCTGTTCTCTCCACACCCAGCCGTGGTTTTCCTGTGTCTTTTGGCTCCACAGACGGATGGGAACGACTGAGGCCAGTGTGGCTGGTTGTTTTCCTTGTAAATGATTTACTTTTTGTTGCCTAAAGAGTCTTCTTTACCCTCAGTGCTCAGGGTCGGATGTTTTGTTTCAACATTTTCTGGAAAATCATACCCCCTTCAGATCTGCCAGTCCAATGTGTTTATTATTGTTGTTGTTGTTTTAGAGAAATTTGTCTTTGGATACACCATGTCTTCCACTTGCTGGGCTCTTGACTTCAGGGAAACCCTTTCTCCTTATGTTGATTTTCTGCACGTCTTTCATGTTGATTAGCTTCTCTCTCGACGTCTCTTTCATCTACATTTACTCTGCTAATTTCAAGATTTTCTCCTAGGGCGATACTTGATTTCCAGTGACAGATAATACAAAATAGAAATGATAATAGAATTTGAAAAATATAACTTAGTGAATGCTGGTGACATTATGGCTCCAGGCAAGGATTATCAACTGGCATTAAAACAATTCCGGGAATGGTAGACGAGGAGCCACGTCCACAGGGCACCAGTGCAACCCGGTGAAGATGACCTTCCGGACATGGGCGTGGAGAGGCGGCTGGAAGTGAAGGAGGCAGGATGTGCTCACTCCCTTCCCGGGCTGACCTCGCTGTGGCTCACACTGGTGCAGCTGGACGTCAGTGTTGTGAGGAACTCGACAGACACAGCGCGGCCTGTGGAGAGCGGACACGCCAGACTTCTCGTGATTTCAGAAAGCCTAGAGTAACCTGCAGCGTCCAGATAATGGGAGAGGTGGAGCTAAGAATACCAGGCAGAGCAACGCGACCGTCCAGCCATCGAGGCGCCTGCAGAACCAGCATCCTGTGCCCCCTCAGCAGGCCGGACTTTGCTTGGTGGCACGACAGCCCAGGGCCACGGACGGCTCTCGATGGGCTCTGCGTTCAACAGACCTGCTGCCCGGGACAATTTTTAGGTCAGTTCAGGCCTGAGTATTCACTGAGTCAAAACAGTGTGAGATGGAAGGAAGGGGACCGCGCACCAATCTAAGCAGGCAGCAGTGAGGAGCGTGTGCCGGGTGTCCGCGCAGGCGTGTGCCTCTGTGAGTGTTCGCACAAGGAAGGGGCTGAAGGGTCTGCACTGTGGAAGCGTGGAATTTTTATTTTTATTTTTTTGTCAGAGTCTTACTCTGTCTCCCAGGCTGGAGTGCAGTGGCATAATCTTGGCTCACTGCAGCCTCCACCTCCCGGGTTCAAGCGATTCTCCTGCCTCAGCTTCCGTAGTAGCTGGGACTACAGGCATGTGCCACCATGTATTTTTATTTTGTATTTATTTTTTTCAGACAGAGTTTCACTCTTGCCCCGCAGGCTGGAGGGCAGTGGCGTGATCTTGGCTCACTGCAACCTCCACCTCCCAGGTTCAAGTGATTCTCCTGCCCTGAGCCTCCTGAGTAGCTGGGATTACAGATGCACGCTACCACACCCAGCTAATTTTTGTATTTATTTATTTTTTTAGCAGAGATGGGTTTCACCATGTTGGTCAGGCTGGTCTCAAACTCCTAACCTCAGGTGATCCCCCCACCTCGGCCTCCCAAAGTGCTGGGACAACAGGCGTGAGCCACTGTGCCTGGCCCACCATGTATTTTTAGTAGAGACAGGGTTTCATCATGTTGACCATGCTGGTCTCAAACTCCTGACTGCAAGTGTTTTCTCATTTTGCTTATATTTTCTAATATTCTAAAATGCATATCTATTACTTCTATAATAATAAAAGGGTTGTTTTACAAATAAAAGTAGTACACAGAATTCTTAAAACATTGATTTTTAACTGCGCTATTATATTTCTCGGCGCCTTCAGGTTCTTTATTAATCGCGTTATTTCGGTCTTCGATTTGTTTCCTTAGATCTGCAACCTCTTCACATCATCTCATTTTATTACCTTATTTTACATTCTTACTTTTATTGAACTTAGGTTATTTTTTTTTTTTTTTTTTTTTTTTTTTTTTTTTTTTTTTTGAGACGGAGTCTCGCTCTGTCGCCCGGGCTGGAGTGCAGTGGCCGGATCTCAGCTCACTGCAAGCTCCGCCTCCCGGGTTTACGCCATTCTCCTGCCTCAGCCTCCCGAGTAGCTGGGACTACAGGCGCCCGCCACGTCGCCCGGCTAGTTTTTTGTATTTTTTTTTAGTAGAGACGGGGTTTCACAGTGTTAGCCAGGATGGTCTCGATCTCCTGACCTGTTGATCCGCCCGTCTCGGCCTCCCAAAGTGCTGGGATTACAGGCTTGAGCCACCGCGCCCGGCCTGAACTTAGGTTATTATTAAGTTGTTTTACTATGAAGAAATTATGAAAAACTTCCTTTGGTCCTAGAATTAGGTTTCCTGTGTTTCTGTCTGTCCCCTGCTCCATCTCTCTTCCCTCTCTCTCGCTCCTTCTCTGTCTCGCTCTCTCTCCGTCCCTGTCTCTCTATCTCTCTCGCTGTCTCCTCCCTCTCTTTCCCCGTAGTTTGTCCTCTTCATCTCTACTTCTCCTCTCTCTCTCTCCCTTCTCGTTCTGTTCTCTCTCCTCTCCCTAACCCTTTCTCTCTCTTTCTCCTCTCTGTCTCTCTCCCCTCTCTCTGCTCCTCTTCCTCTCGCTCTGCCCTCTCTCATTTCCCCTCTCAATTCTCCTCCATCTCTCTGGTTTCTTCGTCTCCCCATCTCTCTCCCCCTCTCTCTCCTCCTTTCTCTCCCCCTCTCTCTCTCATCCTCTTTCTCCCTTTCTATTTCCCTCTCTCTCTCCATCTCTGTCTGTCTCTCTGTCTCCCCCACTCTCTCTGTCTCTCTCCCCCTCTCTCTCCGTCTCTTTCTGTCTCTCTCTGTCTCTCTCTCCCTCTCTTTGTCTCTGTCTCTCTCTCTCTCCCCCTGCCCTCTTGGTCTCCCTCTCTCTCTGTGTCTCTCTCTCCCTCTCCCTGTCTCTGTCTCTCTCTCTCCCCCACTCTCTCTCTCCCTCCCTCTCTCTCGGTCTCCCTCTCTCTCTGTCTCTCTCTCCCTCTCTCTTTCTCTGTCTCCCTTTCTCTCTCTCTCTCTCTCTCTCTCTCTCTCTCTCTCTCTCTCTCTCCCCCCACTCCCCCTGTAGTGTCCAAGTGACCTTGACCTTGACATCTGGAGTGTAATTGTCCAGATATTCCCTTTGCTCTGGTGTCATGGGGTGGCTTTGGACTCCTTCCTCTGGGCATCTGCCACAGACTGGTTGCCTCTTCCGGCCTCAAGTGGGGACTCCTGCGGGCGCAGGGATGGCGGGGAACGACAGTGTGCACCCTTTGTGTATTTGCGTAGCAGACCTTGCCTACCACGCAGCGACTCCCCTCCACCTCGTTTCTTACCAAACCTTGCTTCTGTTCAAGGCAGCCGTGTGCCCAGCTGGAAACAGAATCTGTGGTCCACACGTCCCTTGCAGTTAGGTGTGGCCATGGGACGGATTCTGGTCCGTGGGGATTTAAAGGGACGTGTCTCCTCAGGGGCTGTCCCTCTCCCTGCCCCGTCCCCCTTTCTTCCTGGTGGCACCTTGATGGCTGGGGCTGCGTCCTGCACTCTTCTTGCAGAGACCTCAGCTGTGCTGGCCTTAAGCCATGCAGGTCCCCGTGGTCTTCTTGCTGTGAGTAGAGATCCTCTGGGGACTATGATAAAACGCACAAGATGCTGGTAAGATTCAGGTTCAGCAGCTCTGGGGAGGGGCCTGGGGCTCTGCATTCCTGAGGGGCTCTTGCATTGTGCGGATGCAGCTGGCCTGGGGCCACACTCTGAGGAGCAGGTGTTCAGCCGCTGTGCTGTTTCGTCAGGTTTCAGCTACGCGTAGCTGGATGTGACCCCTGCCTGGGGTGCTGGGCTCTGGGTCTCCCAAACTGTGAATTCCCTGCGGGTTTTATTTTTCGAGATCGGAGGGGTGTCCCTCACTCCCTGGGGAGGCCCCGGGGCTGGGGCTCTATGCAGAGTCCTGGAGCCTTCACGCTGCCAGACAGAGCCAACCCCAGCATCCACGTCCCCCGGCTCACCTCTGTGCTGGCCGTTTCCTAAGCCTCAGGCAGGCAGAGTAGGGGGCAAAGCTCTCCAGGGTTTGCTCCTCTGAGCCTGGGAACGTTAATGAGAGTAATGAGAATGCCGGGGTTTGACTCACTCAACAGTCTTTAAAAATAATGTATTTTCGTATCACAACGACAGTGAGGATCCAGAAGGCATTGCTCTGGGGCTGCTGTAGGGAATAGTCGCAGTCGATCTGCCTCCCAGCACCAGTGATTCATCCACGGCACTCAGCTTCTCCCGAGCATGTTTCCTGGAGGCCGAGCCCACGCTGTCGGGAAGGGCCTTCTCTTTGCTGTGCCGAATTCACAAGCAGGGCTGGAGAGAGGAGCGGGGGCCTGGACCCGAGTCCTTCATGACGGGGTGAGGCAAGTGCACCCCGTGGGCCAGGCTGGGTGGGTGGGGAGGGCAGGCGTTGGCCTCACCCTCGGGACAGGGCCCTCCCCCAGGGAGGGAGGAAGCAGTGCCAGGGCAGCGGCTCAGCCCCCTCAGGTGAAGAGTAAATCGCGTATAGCAAAGCGCCCACATTCAGTCGGTTGCTCTGTCCCCCAGGCCATCCCTGTGGCACCTCTGCTGTGTGTTCTGCCGATCAGGGTCCACTGAGTACCTGCCATGCCCTGCCCTGGGCCAGGAGGTCCAACCTGGCAGAACGCAACAGTCAAGGTCTCTGTCTGTGGCGTCCATCCTGGGCTGACGCACTGGGGAATCATTTATTGTCCCAAACTGTGATGACTGTGGGAAGGAAAGTGTCAGAGTGTGTCAAAGTCTGTGACTCAGGCTGGGGTGCTCTTGGGGGCTTCTCCAGAGGGGACACTCTCCTGGGCCCAGGTGTGGCTGGAAAGGAGGGAGGTGAGGCTGCCCGGGCCAGTGATGCTGCATGCTGAGCCACGAGGAGGGCGGGCCTCGGTGAGTAGGGGCCAGCGGGTCCCAGCCCAGGTGCTGAGGGAGGGGTCGCTGTGTTTCCCCCGGCTCTCACCCACCTGTCTCCCACCGCTGCCATGTGACTCAGCCACTCACCCTACCGAGGGTGGAGTCTTTTTCCCAATCCTTTGTTCTGTGTCTGGCAGTGGGATGGGACGCGGGCAGAGGCTGGGAAGGCACCTGCTGGCTCTTCCTCTCTCCTTCACCATCGCTGAGCAGTGTCTAGGCTCCCCAGCTGAGAATGAGACACATCGAGGGATGGGACAGAGCTGCCTGGTGGCAGCAGAGAGACAAGCAGCCCCAGACGAGTGAGTGAGTCCCGAGTGACCCCGGCGAGGACAGAAGAGTCACCTGCTGAGCTCAGCCTGACCCCTGACCTGCAGCTTGTGAGCTAAATAAATACTCGGGTTGAAAGCAGAGTTTCCGGGTGATTTGTTTCTAAGCATTATTGCTACAAAGGCGAACTGATGCAGTGAGGAAGGGCAAAAGGAGGCGGAGGGAGTGGGACAGACTCTGCACGGCCTGAGGCCATGCACAGTGAGAAGTCTGGGGCACTGAGCAGTTGGGGCAGGGGTGACCTCCCCATGCACTTAGCACTCTCCAGAGGGCTCTGAGAATCTCCTTTGCCACGAGGAAGAGCCTTGGGGGAGCTCACTGGGCAGGGGGTGGTCTGGGCTGGGCATAAGTGGGATTGAGGCCAGGCTGGGCTGGCGGGGGCGTGGGCCCCCAGGACTCGGACCTCAGGGGCTGGAGGGATGCTCAGGGCTTCTTCCACCCGAGGGATAACAGCAGAGGGAGCCTCTAACCTCCTTCCTCCGCTGGCATTGGGAAACAGACGTGGGGCTCATGGGCCTCCTCGGAGGTCCTGTGCCGCTCCTCCATCACCCATCTCCTGCTCGGTGCGGGGAGAAAATGACTGCTCAGTTCTATTATCCCCAAAGCTGAAGGATGATCTCGAGTTTTATCTGCGAGGAAACTCATTTGATTTTAAATGATTTTTAGCCTGGAAGTTAGTAGATTTTAGGAGGCTTTTAAATAAATTGCTTAGAAATAAAGATGAGCTTCTTGGTTTACGGTGAAACTTAATCTGTCCTGACTGGAACACTTGCAGAGATTTGGCTCAGGGATGCTGGACCTGACTGGGCAGATCAGAGAGATGGGGGTGTCCTCGGTGTCAAAAATGGGGTTGTGCAAATGTGCCACGTCTGTGACATATTTATTGTTCTTTGTGCTTTTGTATGTAGAAAAATAAACTTTTTCTGATTATATCAGTACTTGATGTTTATTGTAGAGAACTAGTAAAATAAACTGAAGTGTAAAAAAGAAAATAGGTGTTGTCTCTAAAGCTGTAGCTCTATGAAAATCACACTTTACATTTTGGTTATGTATTCCACATAACTCTCCTCCTCAATTTTACAAAACCGAGCGCATACTGGGCATGAGTTTATAACATTTTAAAAACGTAATAGATTCTGTATACATTATACTTTTCATAACATGATTTAAATGATAGCCATTGTTTAAACACACTGCATTTATCCAGCCAGTCTCCTCCTGCGGGATGTGGAGCTCTTCCCTCGCCATTTCAGTGTGCGAGTCAACCTCGGCTGGGTGTCGCTGCAGGGAAAAGCTAATGCCAAACCTCAGTGGCTGTGATGGTTACTCCTAGGTATCAACTTGCCTGGGCTAAGGGATACTTAGAAAGCTGGTGAAACATTCTTACTGGTGATGCCTGTGTTGGTGGACAGAGTGGAGAAGCTCTGCCCTCACCCATCCAGTCCGCTGGGGGCCCAGAGAGAACGAAAAGGTGGAGGAAAGGTGAATTCCCCCTCTCTCTCTTTCTCTTTCCCCCCTCCCTGCCTCCTCCTTCCTCTCTCTCTCTCTCTCTCTCTCTCGCCCTCTCTTTCTCCCTCCCTTTCTCATTCTCTCTCCTGGAACAGGAATGCCCTTCTTATTTTATTTTATTTTATTTTTTATTTTTAGAGACAGAGTCTCGCTCTGTCGCCCAGGCTGGAGTGCGGTGGCATGATCTCAGCTCACTGTAAGCTCCGCCTCCTGGGTTCATGCCATTCTCCTGCCTCAGCCTCCCAAGTAGCTGGGACTATAGGTGCCTGCCACAGTGCCTGGCTAATTTTTGTATTTTTAGTAGAGTTGGGGTTTCACCGTGTTAGCCAGGATAGTCTCGATCTCCTGACCTCATGATCTACCCGCCTCGGCCTCCCAAAATGCTGGGATTACAGGCGTGAGTCACTGCGCCTGGCCAGGAATGCCCTTCTTCTCCTGCCCTTGGAGATCAGAACTCCAGGTTCCCTGGCCTTTGGCCCCCAGGGCTTAGCCAGCATCCGCCACCCCTTGTTCTCACGCCTTCAGCCTTGGATTCAGAGTCACACCATTACCTTCCCTGTTTCCGAAGCCTTCAGACTTGGACTGAGCTGTGATATCGGCTTCCTTGTTTCTCCAGCGTGCAGACAGCCTGTGGGACTTCTCAGTCTCTATAATCACTCGAAATAAATTGAAGAGGATACAAACAAATGGAAAGACATCCCATGCTCATGGGTCAGAATTAATGTTGTTAAAATGTCCATACTACCCAAAGCGGTCTACAGATTCAATGCAATTCCTATCAAAATACCCATGACATTCTTCACAGAAATAGAAATAAACTTAACATTAAAAAGATCTTAACAATCTTAACATTAACATTCTTAATCACAAAAGACACAGAATAGCCCAAGCAATCCTGAGCAAAAAGAACAAAGCTGGTACAAAAATTAGCTGGATGTGGTGGCACACGCCTGTAATTCCAGCTGCTTGGGAAGCTGAGGCAGTAGAATTCTTTGAACCTAGGAGGCAGAGGTTGCAGTGAGCTGAGATTGTGCCACTGCACTCCAGTCTGGACCACAGAGTGAAACTCCATCTCAAAAAAAAAAAAAAAAAAAAAAAAAAAAAAAGTGCTGGAGGAATCACATTACCAGACCTCAGAATGTATGACAAAGCTGTAGTAACCAAAACAGCATGTTACTGGCATTAAAAAAACAGATACATAGATCAATGCAACAGAGTAGATAACCTAGAAATTAATCCATCTATCTACCACTAACTGATTTTTAACAAAGATGCCAAGAACACCCAATGGGGAAAAGGACAGCCTCTTCAATAAAAGGTGCTGGAAAACCTGGATATCCATATGCAGAAGAATGAAGCTAGACCCTCACCTCTCACCCTACACAAAAATCAACTCAAAAGGGATAAAAAACCTAAGTGGAAGACCCAAAAGTACGAAACAAAGGGAGAATGCCTTAGGACATTGGTCGGGAAAATATTTTATCAGTAAAATTGCAAAAGCACAGGCAACATAAGCAAAACTAAACACATGGAGTTTATGTCAAACTAAAAAGCTTTTGCACAGTGAGGGAAGCAATCAAGAGAGGGAAAAGCCAACCTACTAAATGGGAGAAGATATTTGTCAACTACTCATTTGACAAGGAACTAACATCCAGAACATACAAGAAACTCAAAAAACTCAACAACAAAAAACCAGATTAAACAGCAACAATTTGATTAAAACATTGGCAAATGATCTGAACAGACATTTCTCGAAAGAAGACATGCAAATTGTCAACAGATCTATAAAAAAATGCTCAACATCACTAACCATCAGGGAACTGCAAATCAAAACCACGAGGAGATACCATCTTATACCAGTCAGAGCTGGTCTATTATCAAAACGACAAGAAGTAACAAATGCTGGCAGGGATGCAGAGAAAAGGGAACCTGCACCCTGTTGGTGGGAACGTGAATGAACACAACCGCTGTGGAGAACAACACGGAGGCTCCTCAGGAAACTGCAGACAGGACGACCACATGATCCAGCAACCCCACTTCTGGGTGTTTATCCAAAGGGAAGGAAGTCAGTGCATCGGAGAGACGTCCTCACCCTGTGTTGACTGCAGCACCGTTCACAGCAGCCACGATGTGGAACCAACTTGGGTGTCTGACAGCAGATGATTGATGAAGAAAGTGTGGCACACACACCGCAGAATACTATTCAGCCATGAAAAAGAATGAGATCTTGTCACTGGTGGCAACATGGATGGAACTGGAGGACATTAGGTTAAATGAAATAAGCCAGGAGCAGAAAGACAAATATCACATGTTCTCACATGGGGAAGCTAAAAAATGTTGACCTCAAAGAAGTAAAAAGTAGAACAGAACATACTGGGTGGTGGGAAGGGGAGGGGAAAGGAGAGGGAAAGATTTGTTAAAGGAAACAAAATTACGGCCAGGCAGGGGAAGGTGTGAGTGTCTATGTCACTACAGGATGACCAGAGTTGACATGTTATGTAGTTTCAAACAGCTGGAAGGACATTGAATGTTCCTAACAGAAAGAAATGTTTGGTGTTAAAAAAAAAAAGAAACTTCAGCCAAATTAAATCTAAAAGAGTATAATTGAGCAAAGAACAATTTGCAAATTGGGCAGCCTCCTGAGCCAGAGTGGGTGCAGAGACTCCCATGCAGCCACGCGGCGGAAGAAGATTTATGGACGGGAAAAGGAAAGTGATGTACAGAAAACGGAAGTGAGGGACAGAAACAGCCAGATTGGTGGCAGCTTGGCATTTGTCTTATTTGAACACGGTTTGAACAGTTGACCACCTGTGATTGGCCAAAACTCAGTGATTGGCACTAGAGTAGGTGACGGTCTGTTTGCACCTCCGTGTAGGCTACAGTTCACCACGTACAGAGAAACCTTCAGGCCGAACTTAAAACGTGGAAGGACGCAGCTTTAGGCCAATGGATTTGATTTAACAATGGACACGCTAATTACCCTAATGCGGTCAGTGTGGGTTATATGTATTGAAAGAGCACTGTGGAACCCTTGACTATCATGCAGTTATTCTATGTCAAAATATTTAACAATTGGGAAAATACAAATTACTCCGAAGAGGAAATGGAGACACAGACATCTTCTCCAAAGAAGATATGCAAAGCCAACAAACCCATGAAAAGATGCTCCATGTCACTCATCATTAGGGACATGCAGATCAAACTGCAGTGAGAAGCCACCTCGCACACATGCTAAAAGCCAGAAAGTACAAGTGTTGGTGAAAATGCGGAGAAACTGGAATCCTTGTGCATCGTTGGTGGGAAGGAGAGTGGTGTAGCTACTGCGGAAGAGAGTGTGGAGGGTCCTCAAAAAATTAAAACTAGAGCTACTGTCGGATCAGCAATTCCTCTCTGGGTAGACATCCAAAAGAGTTAAAGGCAACAGCTGGGCACGGTGGCTCATACCTGTAATTCCAGCACTGCGGGAGGCTGAGGCGGGAGGATCACCTGAGGTCAGGAGTTCAAGACCAGCCTGGCCAACATGGTGAAACCCCGTCTCTACTAAGAGTACAAAAAATTAGCTGGTCATGGTGGCGGGTGCCTGTAATCCCAGCTATTCGGGAGGCTGAGGCAGGAGAATCACTTGAACCCGGGAGGCGGAGGTTGCAGTCAGCCAAGATCACACCACTGCATTCCAGCCTGGACAACAGAGCAAGACACTGACTCAAGAAAAAAAAATTGAAGGCAAGGTCTCAAAGAGATATTTGCACAGCCATGTTCATACAACATTATTCACAATAGACAACAGGTGAACACAGCCCAGGTGTCCATTGACATGAACAGATAAACGCAATGCAGTCTACCCATACAATGGGACGTTATCCTGCCTTAAAAAGGAAGGAAATTCTAACGCAGGCTGCAAGGTGGATGGACCTCAAGGACATTAGGCGAAGTGAGCTGAGCCAGTGACCGAAGGACAAATCCCGTCTGATTCCGCTTATATGAGGTCCCCAGAGTCATCAGATTTAGAGAAAGTAGAACGGAGGTTGCCAGAGCTGGGGGAGGGCAGTGGGGAGTTTGTGCTTCCTGGGGACAGGGTTTCCGTTTGGGAGGATGGGAAGGTTCTGGACGTGGGAAGGTTCTGGAGGTGGGAAGTTTCCGGAGGTGGGAAAGTTCTGGAGGTGGGAAGGTTCTGAAGGTGGGCGCTGGTGATGGCTGCACAGCAACATGAATGTGCCTCCTGCTGCTGAAGATGCAGTTTTACGAATGGTTAAAAATGGTTAAAACAGCAAACCTTACATCATGCATATTTTGCCACAATTAAAAATAATTAATTGCTGCCATGCGGGGTGGCTCACGCCTGTTATCCCAGCACTTCAGCAGGCCGAGGCGGGCAGATTGCAAGGTCAAGAGATTGAGACCGTTCTGGCCAACATGGTGAAACCTCGTCTCTACTAAAAATACAAAAAATTAGCTGGGTGTGGTGGTGGGCACCTGTAGTCCCAACTACTCAGGAGGCTGAGGCAGAAGAATCGCTTGAACCCAGGATGCAGAGGCTGCAGTGAGCCGAGATCGCGCCACTGCACTCCAGCCTGGGCGACAGAGCGGGACTCTGTCTCAAAAAAAAAAAATTAATTGCATCTAAAATTTACCTTCACAACATTTAGACTGGTCTTAGCCAAAAACCATGGCCTGGCCAAATTGACATCTAAAATTAACCATCTCATACTGAAATCGAGGGCTGAGGAGGGAGGGATAGATTCTGGGGAGGGACATCGAGAATGGGGTTGAGTTTCCAAGAGAGGAGAGATGGGTGCTAAGGAGACAAAACCAGTGGTGGTTGGAAGAGCCGGGCCCCTGCTTGGGCTCCCCTGCTGGAGTCACTGGGGGTCACTGGGGTCGCTGGGGGTCGCTGGGGGTCGCTGGGGTTGCTGGGGGTCGCTGGGGTCACTGAGGTCGCTGGGGGTCGCTGGGGGTCGCTGGGGGTCGCTGGGGTTCACTGGGGGTCACTGGGGGTCGCTGGGGTCGCTGGGGTCATTGGGGGTCGCTGGGGGTCGCTGGGGTCACTGGGGGTCGCTGGGGGTCGCTGGAGTCACGGGGTCGCTGGGGTCACTGAGGTCGCTGGGGGTCGCTGGGGGTCACTGGGGGTCGCTGGAGTCACTGGGGGTCGCTGGGGTCGCTGGGGGTCGCTGGGGTCACGGGGGTCGCTGGGGGTCACTGGGGTCGCTGGGGTCGCTGGGGGTCGCTGGGGGTCACTGGGGGTCGCTGGGGTCGCTGGGGGTCACTGGGGGTCGCTGGGGTTGCTGGGGTCGTTGGGGGGTCGCTGGGAGTCGCTGGGGTCGCTGGTGGTCGCTGGGGGTCGCTGGGGGTCGCTGGAGTCACTGGGGGTCGCTGGGGGTCGCTGGAGTCACGGGGTCGCTGGGGTCACTGGGGTCGCTGGGGGTCGCTGGGGTCACTGGGGGTCGCTGGGGGTCGCTGGGGTCGCTGGGGTCGCTGTTTCTCCCAACGCCAGTGCAGTTTTCTCTGCTGTGACCAGGGAGGATGGGATAAAGGGCTTGCATGCCGACACAGCGTCACCCCCGTCCTTGTCACCCCAGATCTCAGGCAGAACCAGAGGCAACCCAGTGACGGGAGATCAGGGAGTGGGAGGGTGGGGGGCTGTGGGGTAGGAGGTCATGGCTGCCCCGAGGAGGGCTGAGACCTCGCTGAGACCTCATAGCTGGGGCCCTGACTCCTGGAGTCCACTCTGTTGAGCCACAGGACACAGTTCTAGGCATCCTGGGGTGGTGCCCTAGAGGCTCAGCTCCTCCTCCTCCCTCTGCTGGGAGCTGGTGGATGCCGCCAAGTCCAGAAACATCTCTTGAACATTGCTCAGCCCGTCCGCACGCACCTTTGCCCTGGGTCTGACAACTTGCCTCTGCCTTCCCAGGATCTCCCCCTGGGGGCTGTGCGGGAGGACTGGGGCTGTGGCTTCTTTATCCTCCCTCAGTCGCACACCTTTGGGCCTGCTGCCTCCAGGGCGTCTGCTAAAAAGGATCGCTTCTGTGGTAATTGAATGTGGAAGTGCGTTCCATCCAGGCAGTGCTGTTATTATCTGGTGTTGAATTTCAAGTAAAACAAAAATTAAAATTCCCAGTGCTGGTTGATCTGCGCTCATGAATCTCATCCCTGCCTGCCACGCGGTGTGCTGGGCGTTCACAGAATGGTCGTGCCAACGGCATCAAAGAGGTAATTATATTTGTAATTGGACACATAAATCAGCTTCTTTTTTTGTGGGGCTGGATCTCAATGTGGTGTGGTGCCTGAGCAGTTTACATGTGTGTGTACAAGGATATGCATGCAGGTCTGTGCTCATATATGTAGGCATGTGTGTGCACGCACACGTGTGCGTGTGTGGGTTGCACGAGTGTGTGTGCACAGATGTGCGTGTGAGTGTGCACATGTGCGTGTGTGTTGCCTGAGTATGTGTGCACGGATGTGCGTGTAAGTGTGCACGTGTGCGTGTGTTGCATGAGTATGTGTGCACGGATGTGCGTGTGAGTGTGCACGTGTGCACCTGTTCGGTGGATATTTACTAGCAAACTCCTCTCTAATAGCTCCTTGCCGTATTCCTGGGCAGACCAGGGTGAACAAACAGGATGGCCTGACTTTGTTTTTCTTGGCCGCAGATGGTGGAACCTAAGTGTGCTGGGCATCCAGGGAAAGTGGACGCCACCCCAGGGCCTGCCACCAGGAGCTTGTGCAGATTCTGGCGTTTGGGATGGAAGGAGTGCCTGGTAGCAGCACTGGCTGGCGGGGTTGACCCTGGGTGCCCAGGAAGGCACCTGCCCTCATGGCAGATCTATGGGCTTGCCCGGTTCCTTTCCACGGGGCGATTCCCGCTTGCTCTCGCACCTGTGAGGCTGTGTCCAGCTGAGCGGAGCAGCAGTTGCTTGAGAAGGACCGACACTGCGGTTGCCTAGGCAACCCCTCCCTGGCTCACCAAGGCCGGTTTTGTTCAGACTCCGAGCAGCAGCCGTGTGCTCAGGGAAGGCAGCCCCTCCCCAGCCCCTGTGTGACACCCCACTGGCCTCAGCCCACGGTGGAATTCAGTCAGCCTTGCCATGGTTGGAGAGACCTGAACCAGCCAGGCCACCCTGACGGCGGGACCCAGGGAGGGTCTGAGGGGCTGCGGGGAAGTTGTCCTCACCCTCACAAAGGGACACGAGGAAGGGCTGGGTCCTGGGGCTCTGGGATGGTGACACAGGAGGGGGGCTGTGGGGTGGGCAGCTGCCGTGCCGTCCCTATGAGGGAGGAGCTGCCTCTTATCCTTTCAGTCACTTTTCAGGTGGGTTTTCTGTTACAGCTGAGAGTGTCTGGATGGGTGCAGGGACCGAGTATTCATCGGTGATTTTTACACGCAAGATCCAGAGCTGAGGCTTCTTATCTACAGGGAGCATGGCCGCGTGGTGCCTGGGCCAGCTTTTCTGTCAAGGGACTGTGGGCCTCAGCAAATGAAGCCAGAGCTCTCCTTCCTCCCTCTCCAGGAGTGGCTGGCACAAGACCTGTATCTCATCCTTTGTGGGCAATGCTTTGGGCACCCACAGAGAATATGACCAACATGGCAGAATCTCCAGCACCGCCGGAGGCTTTCTGGGCCTTCCACAGACTCACTTGCAAACTCTTCCCTCAGTCCTTAACAGCTCCTGGCATCAGGGTTTGGTTCTGCCACGGCCTGTGAGTGACCTGGACGCCACCTTGTCCCTGCCTGTGAGTGACCTGGACACCGTCCCCGTCCCCGCCTGTGAGTGACCCTGGACGCCGCCTTGTCCCCACCTGTGAGTGACCCTGGACGCCGTCCCCATCCCTGCCTGTGAGTGACCCTGGACGCTGCCTTGTCCCTGCCTGTGAGTGACCCTGGACGCCGTTCCTGTCCCCGCCTGTGAGTGACCCTGGACGCCGTCCCCATCCCTGCCTGTGAGTGACCCTGGACACTGCCTTGTCCCTGCCTGTGAGTGACCCTGGACGCCGTCCCCATTCCTGCCTGTGAGTGACCCTGGACGCCGCCTTGTCCCTGCCTGTGAGTGACCCTGGATGCCGTCCCCATCCCTGCCTGTGAGTGACCCTGGATGCCGTCCCCATCCCTGCCTGTGAGTGACCCTGGATGCCGTCCCTGTCCCCGCCTGTGAGTGACCCTGGATGCCGTCCCCGTCCCTGCCTGTGAGTGACCCTGGATGCCGTCCCCATCCCTGCCTGTGAGTGACCCTGGATGCCGTCCCCATCCCTGCCTGTGAGTGACCCTGGATGCCGTCCCCGTCCCCGCCTGTGAGTGACCCTGGATGCCGTCCCCATCCCTGCCTGTGAGTGACCCTGGATGCCGTCCCCATCCCTGCCTGTGAGTGACCCTGGATGCCGTCCCTGTCCCCGCCTGTGAGTGACCCTGGACGCCGTCCCCATTCCTGCCTGTGAGTGACCCTGGATGCCGTCCCTGTCCCCGCCTGTGAGTGACCCTGGATGCCGTCCCCATCCCTGCCTGTGAGTGACCCTGGACGCCACCTTGTCCCCGCCTGTGAGTGACCCTGGACGCCATCCCCATCTCTGCCTGTGAGTGACCCTGGACGCCACCTTGTCCCCGCCTGTGAGTGACCCTGGATGCCGTCCCCATCCCTGCCTGTGAGTGACCCTGGATGCCACCTTGTCCCCGCCTGTGAGTGACCCTGGACGCCGTCCCCATCCCTGTGAATGACCCTGGATGCCGCCTTGTCCCTGCCTGTGAGTGACCTGGACACCGTCCCCGTCCCCGCCTGTGAGTGACTCTGGACGCTGCCCCCATCCTCCGCCTGTGAGTGACCCTGGACACCGCCTTGTCCCCGCCTGTGAGTGACCCTGGATGCCGTCCCCATCCCTGTGAGTGACCCTGGATGCCGCCTTGTCCCCGCCTGTGAGTGACCCTGGACGCCGTCCCCATCCCTGCCTGTGAGTGACCCTGGACACCGCCTTGTCCCCGCCTGTGAGTGACCCTGGACGCCGTCCCCATCCCTGCCTGTGAGTGACCCTGGATGCCGTCCCCATCTCTGCCTGTGAGTGACCCTGGACGCCGTCCCCATCCCTGCCTGTGAGTGACCCTGGACACCACCTTGTCCCTGCCTGTGAGTGACCCTGGACGCCGTCCCCATCCCTGCCTGTGAGTGACCCTGGACGCCGTCCCCGTCCCCGCCTGTGAGTGACCCTGGACGCCGTCCCCATCCCTGCCTGTGAGTGACCCTGGACGCCGTCCCTGTCCCCGCCTGTGAGTGACCCTGGACGCCGTCCCCATCCCTGTGAGTGACCCTGGATGCCACCTTGTCCCCGCCTGTGAGTGACCCTGGACGCCGTCCCCATCCCTGCCTGTGAGTGACCCTGGACGCCGTCCCCATCCCTGCCTGTGAGTGACCCTGGACGCCGTCCCCATCCCTGCCTGTGAGTGACCCTGGACGCTGTCCCTGTCCCCGCCTGTGAGTGACCCTGGACGCCGTCCCCATCCCTGTGAGTGACCCTGGTTGCCGCCTTGTCCCCGCCTGTGAGTGACCCTGGACGCCGTCCCCATCCCTGCCTGTGAGTGACCCTGGACACTGCCCTGTCCCCGCCTGTGAGTGACCCTGGACGCCGTCCCCATCCCTGCCTGTGAGTGACCCTGGACGCCACCTTGTCCCCGCCTGTGAGTGACCCTGGATGCCGTCCCCATCCCTGTGAGTGACCCTGGATGCCGCCTTGTCCCTGCCTGTGAGTGACCTGGACACCGTCCCCGTCCCCGCCTGTGAGTGACTCTGGACGCTGCCCCCATCCTCCGCCTGTGAGTGACCCTGGACACCGCCTTGTCCCCGCCTGTGAGTGACCCTGGACGCCGTCCCCATCCCTGTGAGTGACCCTGGATGCCGCCTTGTCCCCGCCTGTGAGTGACCCTGGACACCGTCCCCATCCCTGCCTGTGAGTGACCCTGGACACCGCCTTGTCCCCGCCTGTGAGTGACCCTGGACGCCGTCCCCATCCCTGCCTGTGAGTGACCCTGGACACCGTCCCTGTCCCCGCCTGTGAGTGACCCTGGACGCCGTCCCCGTCCCCGCCTGTGAGTGACCCTGGACGCCGTCCCCATCTCTGCCTGTGAGTGACCCTGGACGCTGTCCCCATCCCTGCCTGTGAGTGACTCTGGACGCCGTCCCCATCCCTGCCTGTGAGTGACCCTGGACGCCGTCCCCATCCCTGCCTGTGAGTGACCCTGGACGCCGCCTTGTCCCCGCCTGTGAGTGACCCTGGACGCCGTCCCTGTCCCCGCCTGTGAGTGACCCTGGACGCCATCCCCATCCCTGCCTGTGAGTGACCCTGGATGCCGCCTTGTCCCTGCCTGTGAGTGACCCTGGACGCTGTCCCCGTCCCCGCCTGTGAGTGACCCTGGACGCTGTCCCCGTCCCCGCCTGTGAGTGACCCTGGATACCGTCCCCATCCCTGCCTGTGAGTGACCCTGGACGCCGTCCCTGTCCCCGCCTGTGAGTGACCCTGGATGCCGCCCCTGTCCCCGCCTGTGAGTGACCCTGGATGCCGTCCCCATCCCTGCCTGTGAGTGACCTTGGACGCCGCCTTGTCCCCGCCTGTGAGTGACCCTGGACGCCGCCCCTGTCCCCCGCCTGCTGCGGAGGAAGGCAGGAGGGCCTCGCCCTTGCCAAGAGTAACTTCTGAACCTGGTTCCTCGCTGGCCGTTGTTTTTGGAAGTCCTTTTTGCAGAACTGGCCTCAAAGGCTCAAGGTCAAAGCACCGCCATGAGCTGCTTTGGGAAAGAGATTTCGTCTGACAACAAGGGAGATGCTGAGCCAGGACCCTGTGATGTCACTCGGCTTCTGGGCCAGCAGGAGGCTGAGAAGCACAATACAAAGGTTCCCTTTTGTTTAAATTAAGCAAATTAAGAGGAAGTGGCCCAAGTTCCTTCTGTGGGCACCGTTTGCACAGACATGGTGCCTACAGAAGCTGCTCACCCTGCCCCATTACCTGAGGCAAGACAAGCCTGGTGGTTCTGGGCACCGCTCGGAGACGTGGGACCCTCTCCCACCCTGTGGACCTCCTGACCGCTGAATACCTCTTGGATGAGCAGAGGTGATGGCCTCAGGCTAAGCTGGGCAGTTTCCAGGCCAGGCTGGAATGAGCAGCTCCCTCCTCTCATCCTGGCCAAAGCCTGTCCCTATGGCGGCTCGGGTATGGCTGGAGTCTGAGTCATTGGTCCTTTGTCACTGAGCTGGCTGCTGGCCAGGAACTGGGACACCGAGGCCACGGCATGGGAGCAGGGAGATCTGCCCACGTAATGCTGCACGTGGACCTGTGGGGGCTGGTCCCCAAAGCAGCACCTATCATTTGGGATTATGGTCAACTGCATCTGACAGAAGCCCAGCTTTGGAGATTTAAACCAACGGGGGCAGAGAGGCAGCGTCAGGAAGAAGTAACTCCTGAGGACGTCAGTGGGAACGCGGGCTCACTCTCACCCCACCGTCTGCGGTGCACATCTCTAGATCTCATGGCCCCAAAGAGGCTGCCACCCCTCAAGCATCACACCCACATTTCAACAGGGAGAGGGAACAGGGGCAACGGCTAAGTCAGAAAGCCTGAACCTCTCCCAGAAATCCCTGGGGACTTAACACAAGGTCACATGTCACCACAAAGGCCTCTGGGGAGTGTGGTTTCTAAAGCTGTCCTGCTAAACCCCACACCAAATCGGGTTTGCTAGGAAGCAAAGGGTAGGGTGGGCCCAGTGGATGGCTGACAGCTGCTGCCATACCCCGAGGAGAAAACAGAGCAGAGGGGCATGGGCCAAGAGGTCAAGGGACCAAGAGGTCAAGAGGTCAAGGGCACCAAGAGGTCAAGAGGTCAAGGGACCAAGGGGGGCAAGGAGCCAAGAGGTCAAGAGGTCAAGGGACCAAGGAGTCCAGCCCTCCATCGCAAGGGCCAGGCAGGCAGGGCACAAGACACGCCTGGGTGGAGAAGGCGGCTGTGCACAAGTGATGGACATTTTGAGTTCATTTAAAAAGTATGTCACGTGTTTTTTGTTTTGCTTTGTTTTTTTTTTTTTTTTTTTTTTTTTTTTTTGAGGCGGAGTCTCGCTCTGTCGCCCGGACTGGTGTGCAGTGGCCAGATCTCAGCTCACTGCAAGCTCTGCCTCCCGGGTTTATGCCATTCTCCTGCCTCAGCCTCCCGAGTAGCTGGGACTACAGGCGCCCGCCACCTCGCCCAGCTAGTTTTTGTATTTTTAGTAGAGACGGGGTTTCACCATGTTAGCCAGGATGGTTTCGATCTCCTGACCTCGTGATCCACCCGTCTCGGCCTCCCAAAGTGCTGGGATTACAGGCTTGAGCCACCGCGCCCGGCCTTGTTTTGTTTTTTTGAGACGGAGTCTCGCTCTGTCGCCCAGGCTGGAGTGCAGTGGCCAGATCTCAGCTCACTGCAAGCTCCGCCTCCCGGGTTTACGCCATTCTCCTGCCTCAGCCTCCTGAGTAGCTGGGACTACAGGCGCCCGCCACCTCGCCCGGCTAGTTTTGTGTATTTTTTTAGTAGAGACGGGGTTTCACCGTGTTAGCCAGGATGGTCTTGATCTCCTGACCTCGTGATCCGCCCGTCTCGGCCTCCCAACGTGCTGGGATTACAGGCTTGAGCCACCGCGCCCGGCCACGTGTTTGTTTTTAGAGCGGTTTAGGCTTATGGGAAATTGAGCAGAAAGTACAGAGCCCCTCCCCCGCTGCCAGTGTCCTCTGTAATTAACACGTTATGCTGGTGAGGTGCACCTGTTACCACCGACGGGCCGACATCACACGCGGTCAGTTACAAAATTCCACACTTGCGTCGGGGCCCCCCGTGCTGCACATCCTGTGGGTTTTGACAAATGCATAATGAGCCAGCATTGGACATCACGTGTGACTGGTCCCAGTCTGAACTCTCAGAGGAGTGGGGTTCACATGGGGTGGAGGTGGCCGGCATGGGCCAGGAGGCGGCCGGCGCGGCAGTGCCCCAGGTGCTGGGAGGGCCAAGTGCCCCGCTTTTCCCCGGCCCTGGCATGACCTGAACAGAGGCGTCATAGCTGCTATCTGCCTGCGGAGGCGGGGATGGAGAATATTTCAGAGGCAGCTTTCTCCTTTTTTACGGCTCTGACACAGCTATTCATTCTTCACAGCAGGCAGGGTTTGCTGAGTAAACGTCGGCCCGATGACGGCATCCTCAGCGTTTTGTCTGTAATTATTACACTTAGTCCAGGTGTAATTACCCATAATTCGAGGAGGAAAGCGGTCGTGTATTTACCTTGTAATTTGCGGTCGCATGTTAGACTGATGTCTACCTCTTCCTGCGGAAAGCTCTGGAACCCTTGAAGAATCTTCAGAGCACAGACAGCACAGTGAGGCGTGAGTGTGTGGGCCGTTGGTGCGGGCAGCGGAGCGTCCTGGCTGCCTGGGTGGGTCCACTGCACAAGCTGCTCTCCCGGGTTGTGTCCTGGGGACAGCTCAGGTCTGGACTTTGGCCCAACTCATGCAGTCCAGCCCGGACCTGTTCCCACCTGGCCAAGCTCCCTGCTGGCTCCCCTCCCCTGGGCTGCCTTCACCTACATGCCAAGTGACCAGATGCCCGCTGTACAGAAGGTCGCGTCACAGTGGGGGGTGCCCAGGTCTCCCCGTGCGGCGGAGGGAAGCCTCCGTAGCCGTGGGCTTGCACATGTGAGGTGTGAGCGCTCTAAGCCCCAGCGAGGGTCCAGCAGGGCTGCCTCGGGCACCATGGCCTTCAGAGCAGCTCTTGAGGAGGAGGGGTGCGTGTGTAGCTGGGATGGGGAGGGAGGGTGGGGAGCATCATGCTGGGAGCATCTCCAGAGCTTCCTCAGAATCCTGGCCGCTCAGGGCATCACAGAGGCTGACATCCCAAGAAACGCCGCGGAGGCGCCTTGCAGGGTGCTGTGGAAGGAGGGAGCATCGGGCCGGGCCCTGCCTGGCCACTGTGGCGTTCCTGCTGTGGCCTCCCTGCTGCCCCCTAGCCCTGGCCCAGCCTGACCCCCAGGGCTGCGCAGCCCCTTCCAGCACGTCCCCTGCACCTGCTCTGCCCCTCTTCTTCCTGAGGCCAGCGTGTCGGAGGCCGCAGCGCAGCGTGTTCCCTGCGTCGGCTGCCGCAGGAGCCCCTTTCTGTGGAGGCCATGAGGACGACCACGGACTGCCATTCACGCAGACGTATTTTCTCACCATTCTGGAGGCGGCAAAGCCATGGCCAAGGTGTCCCTGGTTCCTGAGAGGCTGTCAGGGGTTGGGGGAGGTCTGCCCCAGTCCTCCCTCCTGGGCCGTCTCCATCTCCCTGCACCCGCCTCTACGTCTAAATCCTCCCTTTCCGTAAGCTTGGGAGGGGTGGGGCCAGGCCCTCCTGTGTGTCTGGCCCTGGGAAGGAGGGTGGCTCCTGCCTGTGGCCCATGAGGACATCCCAGGGAGGCCCTGCGGGCCCCTCTGCATCCCAGCCCTTCCTATCTTTGCCCTTCAGACCACATGGGACACAGGCGGTTGGGAGATGGAGGCAGCAGTGTGTCTCCTTCACACAGTGGGCTCCTTGGCTGAGCTGTGCGGTAGCCGTTCATTAAGCCGGCCGCAGCATCCTAGTAGCTTAATTATGGTCTTCATTACGAGGGAAGATCAATAGCCAGAATGATAAAAGCTCAAAGATAATGGAAACAATTAAAGTGCTTTGTCTTAGGTGACACTAAAGCTGTCTGGTTTGACGAATCCTCCTCCAGCCCGGCCTTCCAGCTCCTCCAAGGGTCCACTTGGGTTAAATGGATAACAGCTGTCCACCCAGCCCAGCACAGGCTGTGGGTGGAGCTCTGGGCAGCACTCTACCCTCTACCCCACGTGCCTCCAGTGTGGGTGCAGATCCTGGTGCTGGACCGGTTTCTGGGGGAGCTGGGGAGACGTGTCTGCATTACCCATGTCCGCTGGGGACCCGACCGCCCTTCTCCTCTGGGGACACTGTGGTTGATGTACATTTCAGTCCCCAGGGGCTTTCCAGTCTAGATGGAAAGACAGACGCGCATCAGATCATCACACCATGGCATTTCTGCAAGCTCGGGTGAGTGTGAAAGAAGGAACACGGTGGCCAAGAGAAAGCCAGGCCATCCTGACCCATCCTGGGAGGGGCTGAGGTTGGGAAGATGAGGGCAGTGACCCCGATGGAGGGGACAGTGGACCCTGAGGTGGGAGAGGGCCTGGCCCATCCGAGGAACCCGGAGAGGACCAGAGGTTAGAACGCGGTGAGACGGACGGAGAAGGAGGCCGTGAGCCGCAGACGTGGCAGGGGCTTCGTGGACACGGGTGAGGGCAGGGCTTCATTCCCAAAGCCGCAGAGCCCACTAGGATTGTTGAGGGGTCCCTCGAGGACAGAAATGCTTCTTAGGGCGAGGGTGGCTGCGTGTGAAGCTGCGCAGGGCCCACGTCCACCCACGATGGTGAAGCCTGAGCACACTGGGCCAAGGATGAGCCGCTGTCCACGGGACTCACAGAGGGGGCTGTGGAGGCCACAGGACTGAAGCGGTTCTGCTTCTGGGGTGAGGACGGAGACCCTGAGGGAACACAGTGGGTTTTGGTGCCCAACGGCCGCACCTGGGCCGACCACCTGCCTCCCGCAGCTCCTGCTATAGACGAAGCACCCGGCTCACTCAGGGGTGACGCGGAACCTGGCAGCTTCCCCTACACATCGCCATGGACAGCAGGGCCCTGCGAGAGGCGGGCAGTGCTGGACGGAGCTCCCAGAGAGGGGGTCACGGGTGCGGCCGGGTTCAGTCCAGAGCCCAGAGGCCTTGGCTGCCGTGAGCGTGGAGGGGGATGGATGCTAAGATGACAGTTTCTCTAGCTTCATTTCTCAGGCCAGAAACTTGCCCGAGAGCCCCCTCGCCGAGTCTACCCCACTCTACGCAGCCTCCACTGTGAAATGTGTCCTCTCCCCTCTCTGTCGCTGCTCTGAGGGACCACGTGAGTTCCTGACCACCAACCCAAGTGAGGCCAGTCAGTGCCCTCTGGGGCCTCTTCCCTTGGAACCAGAGAGATGATTTGGTTAAACTACAGATTCCCAGGCAGCCGTCGTCTCTGTGGCCACGCAGTGGCTCTGCTCCATATGGCACCAGCCCTGCTGCCTGCACCCAGCTCTCCCTTCTGCCCGTGGACATGTCTGGATGGCTCCCCCGGGCGGCTCCAGCCAGAGCCCACTCCTCAGGTCCAGTGGCCAGGTGCAGTCACACAGCCACCCCTCGTTGCACGGGAGGGTGGAAACGCTGTCTTCATTCTGGGAGCCCTGTGCCTGGGCCCCATCGCTGTGGGAAGGTAAAGAGCGGGTAGGTGGGTGTGTGAGGACGGCCCTCAGACGGTGCCACAGAAGCCCCTCACGGAGTGCAGGGCAGGGGGCTTCCTGCAGCCTCAATTCCTGCAGCAGGGCACGGAGGCGGCAGGGAGTGGATGGGGCTGGCAAAGGGAGAGAGCAGCCAGGTGGGACTCGACCTTCCAGCTTCCACCGCCGTCTCCCCAGAGTTAGATCTTGAGGGTTTATACGCGCCTCCTAATTAGGCAGGTTCAGGTGGGTTCCCACCACTCACCAACAGCCCCGACAGCGCGTGGGGCCAGAGGGAGCTGTGACCATTGCCACGTCCTCTGCTTGCGCTGAAGGCCCCCGACTCCCTCGTTCATTTGGTTCCCGTGGGCTCCTGCGTAGCCTTTCTTCTGCACGAGAGACGATTCTTTCCCACACTCGCCCCAGCTCACTCTGCCTCAAGAATTCCAGGAGGTCTGGGCTACCCAGATGCATGGGGCAGGGACCCAAGTCCAACGGCCGTGGGGTTCCTGGAGTGGACTCTGCTGGCCTGGGCCTGGCTCATGCCACATGGGGGGTTCTGCACCTGCTGCCTGCCCTGCACCCACCTGGCATCCCCAGGTCCGCACCTGCTGCAGGTGCCCCACCTCACAGAGCACTTTCTGCTCCCTCTGAGTATCTCGGGTTTTTGCATTCATGGGAAGAGGGTTTTTTTCTCTTTCTGGTTTGTGTTTTGGAAAGGCTCTTTTTCTCTCTCTGGTTTGTGTTTTGCAAAGGCCTGAACGCAAGCTGTTCTGTGTCGCTGGAACATATGAAAGGAAGTGTGATTCTCCACACACAGTTGCTCCTGGGCGCAGACCCTGGGAATGCAAAGTTTCCGGAAGTAAACACCAACAGACCCGAGTCAGAAGCGCCAGATGGTGGGGCTGGGACGGCGGAGCCAACTCCTTGGAGGCGGGCACGTCCCCCACCGAGCTGCGTGAGTCACTCTGTGCAGGGCCGGGAAGCCGCTGCCTCCCTCCTCCGACTTCAGGTGCCTCCCAGGGGCCCAGAAGGAGGGGCGGATGATGGCAGAGCTCATGTCAAGCTGCCAGCATCCCTTCTTCTGCCCAGGGTGTGAAACCGGCACACTCAGCTGGGCAGCATCTTGAGGACTGCCTGGGCAGGGAGGTCACCCCTGCAGAGATGAGGTTGGGCCAAGACTGTCCTTCGCTGGAGCTGGGCAGGGGTCTTGGGTGGATTCGCACCACGGCTGGCTCATTCGCATGGATGGAGGAGGGAGCTGCCCGGCTTGGGGGCTGCAGAACAGATCGTGCTCCCAAATCTACTCCCAAGGGGGACATTCTGCATGTGGGGCCACCGCCCAGATTGCAGCCCAATCCCCGTGTCTGTCAAAGGCAGCCGCGTCTGTCTCAGAATCTCAGCAGGGTTGGAGGAGGCCCTGGTGGGTTCAGGGGACTTGGAGCCCTGAGCAGTGGGGGCTCCAGAGTGTCTGTGGTCGTGGGGGCAGGCGGCAGCGCCAGCTTCCGTCTGCTTTTGAATACTCAGGAGAAGAGGGGACGGTCCGACAATATCTGTCCCTGGTGAGGATACGTTAAACTTCAGTCATTCATCAGAGACGACAGAACCAGCTGTGCTTCCTGAAGCAACATTTCACATTTATGTAAGACTGAGGAAGCTGACGTAAGACGGACCGAGGGCTGCTGCCTCTGTGGTTTTCCCACTCGCCGCCGCTTCGATGGGTGGGGACTGGTGGGCCCGGGGTGGGAGGGTCTGGAGGCCGCAGCTGCACCACTGAGACCAGACCTCAGGAGTCCCTGGGCCCAGGCCCAGCCCCAGACTGCACGGGAGGCTGGAGCCTGATCCTAAGTCACTTCGGATAAACCTGAAGTTCCTTCACAGTGGAGAAGGAAGAGACTTGGGCTCCAGACAACGCGG
This sequence comes from Rhinopithecus roxellana, assembly GCF_007565055.1. NCBI lineage: Eukaryota > Metazoa > Chordata > Mammalia > Primates > Cercopithecidae > Rhinopithecus > Rhinopithecus roxellana. Next base: position 102,829,965 of record NC_044558.1, read on the forward strand.
CATTTTTCAGGTTTGCTTTGGTTGCAAGTGACAGAAAATCTATCTGAACTCATTTTGGAATGAGGAATGTGCTCGAAAGGTGTCATGCAATCAAGGGCAGAAGCCTGTGGCCCATCTCCAGACTCAAAGGGGTCCACAAGCCCCCCAGCGCTGGGTCCTACGAACTTCTCCCTCCCCAGGCGGGAAAGGCCGGCGGCTCTGGGGTCCCCGTGCTCGTGGGATCTGTCACTGGAGTCTTGCCTCATTCTTGTCCTGGCCGGCTGGCTGGTCCACAGGCGTGCTGATTCCACACGGAGGCTGCCCCCAGGACCGTGCGGTGAAGCGGGCGGGGGGGGGGGGGGGTGTTTCCCAAAGGGTGGGTCCCGAAGGAAGAAGGTGCGAGGGAGGGCTGGGCAAGGTCGCAGCAGCCACAGAAGCCCAGTTCTCCACCGTACCCGCGTCCCTGGCTCTGGCACCCCGTGTTCAGGGAACCAGCCAAGAACCCCCCATTGTTCTCCAGTGAGAGTCCCCACCTTGGCTTGGAGACACTGCTGCCTCCCTCGGGTGATGCTGGCTGAGCTGAAGGTCTGTGTGCCTTGGCCTGGACAGTAAGAGCTCCTGTCCTCTGGGCACACCAGAGCCCACAGTGCCAGGGCCTCCCTGCCAGCTCCAGCCGGGGTTGGGAGGGCCCCATGGGTCTCCGCCAGGTACACCTTTCTGCCCCATGCAGGTGGGCCTGGCTGCCGAGGCACTGGCCAGAAGGGTCTCTGCCGAAGGAGGGAGAGACCAGAGACCAGCTGCCCGGGCTCTGGGGCCTTGAGCAAGCCATGCCTGCATCTCCCCACCCTGCACCTACACTCGGGGGCTGTGAATCCTGTGGGCTCTGCTCCAGTCCAAGAGCTGAGTTTCCTGTTACTTGCTACAAAAAGCCCCGAGCAAGCTGCCAAACACTGAGTCGGAGGACGACATCACCGGAGGAAATGCTGGCTGCTGGGGCGGCGGCCGCCAATCTCAGTGACTTCAAATAAAATGTTCGCCCTCGGCATCAAAAGGCTGTGTTGTCATCAAGCGCAGCCACGTGGCTGGTCGGCAGGGGCAAGGCGCAGTCCCCGGTGGCCCAGTGGTCTCTGAGTGACCAGCCTCCTCCTCTGTCGTGTGTCCCCCTCTGACCCTCTGAATCCTCGTCACTCAGCCAGAGGCTGGGAGCAGGGCATGAAGATAGGTGGGAAGGAGGCCTGAGTGCCAGGCCTGCAGGGACGCCCACACCTGTCGGGGCCCAGCCCCATGGGAATGCAGTCCCGCTGCACACCCGAGTGGAACCGCAGAGGCAAGGCCGCCCGGCCGCCCTCCTTCACGGCTGGCTTCGTGCTCACTGCCGGGCTGATGCCGGAGCTAGAAACCTCCTCGGCGGGACACCGTCTGCCCCTCCACACCCTGGAGACAGCTGGGCCCCAACTGCCCCCGCCCAGCCCTCGTCACGCTGTATTCTGACCCCTGCAACTCTCTGTGGACTGAAGGAAGCAGTGGCGGTGCCAGAAAAGTCCTGCCACACTCTTCACAAGACACTGGAGACAGACACAGGGGAAGCCGTTCCCCCAATGAGCTAACGGACCAAACACGTCTCAGTGTAACGCGAGGCGCCCTGAGTGCACGTGGGGCGTTGCAGCTGCCCCGGACATGGGAGGGAGACTTAGCACAAAGTTATTCCAGGAAGGGCCAGAGCCGCTTCCTGATCACAACTCGGGATTACCGCTGTAATCACTGCTGGTGGAACGGGGCCACAGACCCTGCACATGACCCACCACCCTTGGGGGAAGCCAGACAGAAAAGCCAATTTTCTGCAGTCCTTCCTGTCTCTCCAGATGATGTTGAACCGTGGGGGAGATTAATCAGCACAACGTAGGTGGGTCTGCGTGAGCCCCCAGCGCCCGGTTCATCACCCTTTCTTGCAGGTGTGCATTCATTGATTGACTCCTTTTCCTCCCTCCCTGACTCCTCCCTCCTTCCAAATACACTGGGACCTTCAGTGAGGGGATGCTGGCAGGAGGAGGGGGTTTGAGCCCATTGCCTGAGAAGCAGTTTCTTCCAGGGTTGGGGGAAATATGGTGCCTGTACATCCTGGCCGCTTGCAGTCTCCTGCCAGAAGCCTGGAGTGAACGCTCGGGGCCTCGAAGGAAGGGGCGGTGGAGGAGGGCCTGGCGGGCGTGCACACAGGCTTGGCGGGGTTGGGGCAGAGGCTGGGCCTGGGCTCTGGGTCGGGAGTGGCAGCTGAGGGCTGGGATCCCTGAGCTGTGTAGGAAGGGCCCCCGGCAGGGGGTGGACCTGGCCGCCTTGGTTGCTTCTAGGGATTGGGGGTGTCTGTAGGACTGTCCGTCTTTTAGTGCCGGCTTCACCTTATGCCGACACTTGCCATAGTCTCTGCCTTCCCGAGCTATGCAGGCGTCACTCACGGCCAGCTGGGCAGTGGGCACCCTGTTGAGGCCTCCTGCATTGCCTACACGGGCGAGCTCAGAGCTGTGGTCAGTGTGGAGACCGGGTGCCTCTTCTCCAAATTCAGGAGAAATACAGAAGGATGCAAACAGAGACATGGAGAAAAAATAAACACGAGAAGAAACCTGGGACAAGGGCGGGATAGGGGCCTCCCTCAGAGCCCCCTGAGCCACCGTCGCCTCGGGTGGGGTCGGGGACTGGGGGCCCCTGGCAGGCCAGGTTCCTTGAGGTGGTGGCCCTGTGTCTGCTGAGTCACGCCCAGCCTGGGACGCCATTGTGCTCAGCGGATGTTCATCTAAGAGTGGAAGGCAGATGGCCCGTGGGGTTCTGAGAAGAGGGAGGGCCTACAGTTGGGGAGCACGTGTGCATTCCATGAGAAGGCCCAGCCCCCACATGAATTCCTGGAAACCCAGAGAAGGCACCAAGATTCCACTGCTCCCTATTTGCCCAGAGTTGCAGAAACGCAACACAGCTTGTAGCTTGTGGCAGCTGCAAGGTCCTGTGTGACCACAACACGGGGCTATTATTCCATGAAAGCAAAGCCCCATGCCTGGCTGTGCGCCCGGGCTGGAGGGCAGTGGCTGTTCACCAGCGCGATCATGGCTCACTGCAGCCTCGACCTCCTGGGCTCAAGCCAGCCTCCCGCCTCAGCCTCTTCCCAAGTAGCTGGGGCCACAGGTGTGTGCCACCGTGACCCACTTTTTTTCTGTATTCTTTTTAGGAGCATGAGCCAAGCTCTTCGGCCTGAGTCTCTGCCGTCTGTGGTCCTTCACTTCCACACTGCTGCAGCCGGTCCCTTCCCAGGGTGTTCATAGAGGCCGCCCTTCCCCCAGTGTCTTTCTGTCATCAGCCTTAATGAGGCTTCTTTGGAGGTCAGCACAGGGCCCTCCACCGGGGTGACCTACGTTTCCCATCACGGAGCTGCAGGCTCACAAAAGGGGTCTCCATGCTTGTCTATGGTGGTGGCAGCTCTGCGGACCACGTTCTGGATGGGGGGGCTCTGGTCTCTCGCAAAGCAGCAGCAGCGTCCAGGACACCAGCAGCCGTGGCCGTGTGGGGGCGCGGGGGTGACAGGCAGTGCCACGTCTGGAGCACAGGAGACACGGACACGCCCACCACTCATGTCACCTTCGCTCAGCCCACCGAGCTCCGCCTCTGCCTCCACATGACTCGGAGGGAAAGAGCCACCTTCAGATTTTTCTGCCTATTTTGCAGATGAGAAAACCCTACACTGGTGGGAGGTCCCACGCTGGCAATGGGGGGATCCCGGGCCTGCACTTTTAAAACAACAAGAAAAGCCGTCTCTGGGGGTCGTGACCATGATGAGTCGACAGCTGGGTGAGCCTGGGCTGAGGGAGGGGTGTTGGGCAGAGCTCCCTGCGGAGCTGCAGGAACTGGAATGGGAGCACCCGGCCTGCTGCACCCAACCCTGCATCCCAGCTCAGAGCCCGGCCCAGAGCCCAGGGACTTGCTCAGCCAGGCCAGAGGTCCAGGAGCCCTTGGGTCCTTCATGAGTTCCTGGGGCAGGGGCTGGGTAGCCCCCCGTGGTCTCGGTCCTCACGCCGGACTCTAGGGCTGTGCCAGGACATCTAAAGAGGACACCAGGCTCTCCCAGCTTTAACTGTCAGTGTCCATCCCTCCTGTCCCCAGAGGCCCACAGCTGTGCTCAGCTCAGAATCTCAAAGGACAGATGCCTGGTGAGGTGGGGACAGAGATAGGGGGACAGGGGCCATTCCGTTGCCTAAGAATCCAACCAGAGGGACCAGGCTGGGCTGGGTGGGTGGGGAAGCATAGGGCCCAGCCCCTGAGGGTCCACTTTCTGGTGATTCCAAGGAGGCACCTTGGTTGGTGAGCAGCCTGTGTCTAGCTTGTGTGCTCATCGAGGCCGGTGTGCTCGCCCTGCTTCCTGGAGAGGGAAATGGAAGCTGAGAGCATCAAGTGACCTTTGAGCCCCACAGGAGACAGGCTGGGCTGGGGCATTGCTGGACAGGTCATCCAGGGAAGGAAATGGATGTGCCCAGGCTATTGTGATGACAAGCAGCAGAACCCAACTCAAGGTGGCAGAGCAAAAAGAACAAAGGAAGGTGACGCAGCCGGATTCAGGTTCACAGCCGGATTCAGATGATGCAACTGGATTCAGGTTCACAGCTGGATTCAGGTTCACAACCGGATTCAGGTGACGCAACTGGATTCAGGTTCACAGCTGGATTCAGGTTACGCAGCTGGTTTCAGGTCCATAGCTGGATTCAGGTGACACAGCTGGATTCAGGTGATGCAGCTGAGCACAGGGGCAGAGGGCATCCCGGGGACCCTGGCTCTGCTTCCAGCTCTCGCTCTGCTTCCCTCCCCAAGCCCTGCAGTCCCAACCAAGCTCCCCGTTGCTGGTAAAGATGATCCCAGTAACTGCTCACCACATCCCACCAGATGTGCCTACCCCATGGAAAAGAGGCACCATTTGTTGATCCTCTACAAAAAAGTCTAAGAATCGAGTCTCATTGGCCTGGCTGGGGCCACATGCCTAATTCTGACCCAATCATTGGGCTGAGGGCGTGGTATATGTTAACAGGACAGACAAGTCATGGGCCATTTCTGGAGTTGAGAGTTGGGTCAACCTTATCCCAACCAATAGATTAAGAGAGGGCAAGGCCGGGCGTGGTGGCTCACGCTTATAATCCCAGCACTTTGGGAGGCTGAGGTGGGCGGATCACCTGAGGTCAGGAGTTTGAGAACAGCCTGACCAACATGGAGAAACCTCATCTCTACTAAAAATACAAAAAATTAGCCGGGTATGGTGGTACAAGCCTGTGATCCCAGCTACTCGGTAGGCTGAGGCAGGAGAATCACTTGAACCCAGGAGGCAGATGTTGCAGTGAGCCGAGATCACACCATTGCACTCCAGTGTGGGCAACAAGAGCAAACCTCTGTCTCAAAAAAAAAAAAAAAAAAAAAAAAAAAGGCAGCTTTTCAATGACATTTTGGAGGACAGTTACACAAGGAGGGAAAAACTGGAGGACAGTGATGTGCCAGCCAGAGAACCATGGCATGAGCATCCTTCCTCAGCTAGACATGGAGCCAAAGCTAGCTGCACAGCACGAGCAAGTTTCACCAGCTTCTTCAGGACTGTGCAAGACAGGCATTCTCACAGAGGGTTCCAACCCACCTCCACTTGTACCTAATCCCCCACCCCCAGCTCTGACCCAATTTTACTAACTTGTATGGACTGGATGTATTGAGAAAGCTTCCAGAGGGGTCAGAGGTACCAAATGAATCTGATGAGACAGAGCCTCTGTGTGTATATGCAGTGATAGTGGTGATAGTGTCAGGGAAGTTGGTAGTGATGGAAGTGGAGACCATGATGATAGTGATGATGATGGTGATAATGATGGTGATGACGATGGTGGTGATGGTGATAATGGTGACTGATGATGGTGATGGTGGTGATGGTGATGAAAATGGTAGTGATTATGTGATGATAATGGTGATGGTGATGATGATGATAATAGTGGTGATGGCGATGGTGATGGTGATGGTGATGGTGGTGGTGGTGATGAGGATAATGGTGATGTGACAATAGTGATGATGATGATGGTGTGATGGTGGTGATGATGATGATGGTGATGATGGTGATGGTGATAGTGGTGATGATGGTGTGATTATGGTGATGGTGGTGATGATGATGATGGTGACTGATAATGATGATGGTGGTGATGGTGATGAAAATGGTAGTGATTATGTGATGATGATAATGGTGATGGTGATGATGATGATAATAGTGGTGATGGTGATAATGGTGATGATGATGATGGTGATGATGGTGATGTGATGGTGGTGATGATGATGGTGATGATGATGATGGTGATGGTGGTGATGGTGATGATGGTGACTGATAATGATGATGGTGGTGATGGTGATGAAAATGGTAGTGATTATGTGATGATGATAATGATGATGATGATGATAATGGTGGTGATGGTGATAATGGTGATGATGATGATGATGGTGATGGTGATGGTGGTGATGATGGTGGTGATGATGGTGATGATGGTGATGGTGGTGATGGTGATGATGGTGATGATGGTGACTGATAATGATGATGGTGGTGGTGGTGATGAAAATGGTAGTGATTATGTGATGATAATGGTGATGGTGATGATGATAATGGTGGTGATGGTGATAATGGTGATGATGATGATGGTGATGATGGTGATGGTGGTGATGATGGTGATGATGATGGTGATGGTGGTGATGGTGGTGATGATGGTGTGATAATGGTGGTGATGATGGTGATGGTGACAGTGATGATGGTGATGATGATGATGGTGATGGTGGTGATGGTGATGATGATGGTGATGGTGACAGTGATGGTGGTGGTGATGATGGTGACTGATAATGATGATGGTAGTGATGATGGTGATGGTGACAGTGATGATGATGATGATGGTGATGGTGACAGTGATGGTGGTGATGTAATGATGGTGACTGATAATGATGATGGTGATGATGGTGATGAAAATGGTAGTGATTATATGATGATGATAGTGGTGACGGTAATGATGATGATAATGGTGGTGATAGTGATCATGGTGGTGATGATGGTGTGATAATGATGGTGATAATAGTGATGGTGATAATAGTGATAGTGATGATGATGGTGATGATGATGATAATTACGGTGATGGTGGTATTGGTGGTGGAGTGGGTAGTCATGGAGATCATGGTAGTGATGACAGAACTTTGTTCCTGAAACAGGAGATCTGAAGAGAGGTCGGAGAACTCTATAAAAGTGATTCCAAATATCAAAGTCCACAAGCCAGGGATGTAAAATAAATGTTTGATATGGGCTGGATGGGAATTGTGGGAAACTGGATTTTGTACGTTCTTCTAAAAGCAGCAGTACTTACTCAGGTCCAGCACTTTCTGCCATGAGGAAACAGGAGCTCTAGGCAGCCACATTTTCTGATACTTCTACAGACACCAGAAAAACTGCAAAATATTCCTCTTTGAAAATATTGGCCAATAACTAAAAAACTTAAAGCAGTGTTGGTGTGCCACAGAAGACGTATTCACTGGAAATATTGAAAGCCTCTTTTCAGAATGCAGGTGAAGTGAAGAAGAGAAAGAAATCAAGGGCCTTGGGAGCAAGACCCTTTCCCTCTACCCACTGCATCCAGGAAGGTGGGCCGGGGTCCCTCCCAGGCCTCCATCCCCCAGGGGGCTCCACGTTCCTCCAAATCTGTCTTCCCTCCACTTCTGAGGCCTGGGGAGTCCTGGGTCCCAGGGGTACCTCCTTAGAGAAAGCAAGTGGGGGCTGCCTGAAGTGGGGATCCCAGGGTTCCAAAGGGTGCCCTGACTCTCCGGGGGCCTGGCTCCGTGGGAACCCACTGCAGCAGCCCTGTTGTGTAAAGTGTTTGATATTCAAATTAAAATGGTGCTTGTTTGGGAAAACTCACTCCCCTGGAGGCCTGTAATTGGGGCCTGTGGGAACATTCGCACTTACAGAGAATTAACAAAAGCTTTGTTGCTGCAGTTAAGAGGAAACCTTGGGAATTTCCTCATGAGGGGCTCTGAGAGGCCCCTCCCAGCTCCTCAAGGGGCCGATGAAGGAGACAGAGCTCTGACCAGGAGGAAAGGCCTTTTCTTTGGGCCTCGGCTACAGGGGCAGAAAGGGTTCTGGGTCAGAGGAGAAAATGGGAGAGAGAGATGGAGGGAAAGAGGTGGTGGAGACCAGGGCTGGGTCGGGGCAGCCTCCTCGCTCAGGCCAGCCGTAACTGTGGCTGAGCTGCTCGTGGCTCGTGGCTGTAACTGTGGCTGAGCTGCTCGTGGCTCGTGGCTGTAACTGTGGCTGGTGCGGCCTGAGCTGCTCGTGGCTGTAACTGTGGCCGGTGCGGCCTGAGCTGCTCGTGGCTGTAACTGTGGCTGGTGCGGCCTGAGCTGCTCGTGGCTGTAACTGTGGCTGGTGCGGCCTGAGCTGCTCGTGGCTGTAACTGTGGCTGGTGCGGCCTGAGCTGCTCGTGGCTGTAACTGTGGCTGGTGCGGCCTGAGCTGCTCGTGGCTGTAACTGTGGCTGGTGCGGCCTGAGCTGCTCGTGGCTGGTCTGTGCCTTGCCTTCGACACGCATTTCCTCTTCAGTCCTCCTCATGGCCCGGGTGGAACAGCAAGGTCATCTCGCAGACACAGACAGGACGGGATGGCCCAGAAAGCTGAAGGACTTGTCCGAGGCTCATGCTCTTCACTGGTTATCTCAGGTTCATTCGCATTCCCCCATAGTCACTGTGGGGGTCCCGACCTCCCAGGACCTGTGTGCGTGACCTCGGTTGGATCTGGGGCTGTGGCAGCTGTGAGGGGTTAAGATGAGGCCACCCTGGAGTGGGATGGGTCAAACCCAGCACGACTGTGCCCTGATGAAAAGGGGAGATCCGGGCACAGAAACACGCACACAGGGAGGAGGCCACGGGAGACGAAGCCAGAGGCTGGCAGACGCATCTAGAGCCAGGAAAGGTGGAGAATGCCAGCCGCCCTGGAGAAAGGCGGGGACGGACTGCACCTCCCACCTCAGAAGGAAGCAGCTGTGCGGGCCATGGCCTCCAGAGCCACAAGAGGGTACGTGTTTGGAGGTGGAGGCGCCCGGCCTTCAGGGCTTGTTAGGCCGCCTGGCACATGGACTCTGCGGCGGGCCCAGAACTGAACGCCGGCGACCAGCTCCAGCCTCCGCCTCCCTGGCCTTGGCTCCTCTGTGTCGGGATGGGGACTCATGGCTCTCCCAGTGTCTGTCATGAAATGAACTAAGCAGTGGGGCTCGGGCGGGGTTCACGCTGTGTGGGTGTTGCTGTGGGGTCAACGCCCTGCATGCTCCCTGTGTGACTCTGCCAGGGCCGGGTGGCTGTTGGCGTTTGACAGGTGAAGCGAGGTTAGACTGAGGCACGGGAAGGTGGGGTAACTTGCTCCAGGTCACAGAGCCAGACCTGAGCTCAGGCGTGTCCCCAGTGTGGGTTTCCAGAACACAGAAGCCTGTAGGTTTCCACCCCCGCACCTTGAAGGGCACCCAGAGGCCACCCCGACACCACCACGGCATCAGAGTGGAAGGAACCCAAGGTCTACCAGGCGGATGCTGGGGTGCAGACAGCTGCGCCCAGGTCACAGGTGCGACCAGTGCCCTGAAGTGGACTTCTGCTGCCTGGGACAGCAGGGACGGGGGCCACCAGGATGCATGCAGGGCTCAGAACGGCACTTGAGTATCTCCGTGTCTTCTCTGACCCCATGATCACCACGGAAATGTACCCAGGCCAGCCCTCCAGCAGAGAGTGGGATCATCTCAACGGACGCCCAGACAGAAGAGCCAGGTGGGGCAGCAGAGCCACCGACAAACCCATAGCCAGCCACTGATTCACGGGTGAGCCCAGCCAAGTCCAGGGGGACCCCCAGGGTCCACAGATTCACAGGTGAACATGGCCAAGTCCAGGGAGACCCAGAGCCGGCCACGGATTCACAGGCCCAACCAAATCCTCAGAACCCACAGCCAAGCCACAGATTCGTAAGCAAAAGTGAATATTTCCTGCTCTTCTCCGAGGATTTATGTGGTTGTCACACAGTGTAACTGTGGCAATAGAAACGGATTCCTAATTCCACAGATCCAGGCGTTGTTTCGCATTCTTACGGATGACACAGAAGGCGTCACAGCATCCCCACAGGCCACACGACACGGTGGTTCAGAAGGGCCGCGGGACTCAGACCCACAGTGACGGCCTCCTCCGAGGGCAGCCTTGACGTCCCAGGGTCGGCCGGCTCAGAGGACAGCTGCCTGCCAGTCCTGCAGCTCCAGAGGTGACACTTTCCAGAACGCAGACGGCATGTCTTCGAAAGTCATTTCCTTTGGTAAAGATAATTATACGTGGTACTGAAATTATATAACTGTTATTACAGCTTGTTTAAAAATTATCTGGATTTAATTGATCAATTAGATTAAATTACGCAATAGTGAGAGTTGGCAAATGCCCAGGCCATAGCCTGCAGGATTTGAAAAGCCCACAGCCCTGGCCCCGGAGCCTCGAAGCCAGCACAGAGATTTATTTTCTTTGTGAGGCTGTTACAGGTGATTCTCAGTGGTTCGTTTAAAGCCGAGAGCAGGTGAAGGCCCCTAAGACAGAGCCTCACGGAGCCTTGGAGGAGCCTCATGCAGTCAGGTTCCTCACGGGGTCTGCACACAAGGAAACCGCAGTCGCCCATGGGCTGAGACAGCTCTGAGTGTGGTCACGGGGTGGGCGTCCTGGGCTCCTGCCCCCAGGTGACCTCTGCTCTCTTCCATTTTCCCCACCTGGGTCGTGCACCTTTGCAGCAGACAGACCCACCCATGGAGCACCGGAGAGTCCCAGGCGGATGGTGCGGGGTCAGCATTCCTGCATTCTCATTTGCAGATGGGAGAACTTTACCTATGATGGCCCCAGAGGGCCCAGCTTGGCCGAGGCACCTGCTGTCCGGTCAGTCACCTCCACGGGGCTTCAGCACACGGAGCCCACGTTGGCGGGTCCCAGCGACCGCTGCCCACAGCATCACGGACATGCATGTGAACGGGCCTGGGAGTGCTCGAGGGTGCACAGCGTGTCTTCTGCGTGGCCGTGAGCAGCCAGGTCAGGAGAAGGACACGGGAGTTGTCCTTGGATGGAGGAGCACTGGGCAGAGGGGTTGGCGCGGGAGGGCCCTGGGTGGGAGCTGCCTGGAGAGGGGGAGGGCTGCGTGGCGTAGGTCGACCTCCGTGAAGACTGAGCCTTTGACTGGGAAGGAGGGGGGCACTGCGGGGTCAGGAGCGGAAGGCAGTGTACTGACCTCAGTGTGACGGCAGCTGCTGTGCCGGAAACCAACTGAGACCTGGGAGAGGCAGGAGGGCAGTGGGTGCTGCAGCCATTGCCTCGGCCGTTGTCCGGCTGAGAGACAAGGGTGCCTGGGGTCAAGGCTGGGCCGCAGAGATGGCCAGAATTGGGCAGATTCTGCACCTAACCTGGGGGTGGAGCCCATGGTGTTTGCTGACAGATTGGAAGTCAGGGGTCAACTTTGCTACCAGGCACAGCAGGGACAGAGTCACTGTTCACTGCGTGGGGATGGAGGGTCAGGCAGGTTGGGGCAGGCAGGTGCTGAGCTCTGGATGCTGAGTGTGGGGGCTTTGACTTCCTGCAAAGGGACCCTGAGGGTAAAGGCCAGGTTGTTGCCCGCCACCCGCCGACAGCAGTGGCCTCTTCCTCTCCACCACCAACCCACTGGCCTATACAGCCCATGAGGCCACTTCTGTTCTTGGGGTGGAACCAGATGCCTGCTGGGGGCCAGCAGCTGTAGCTGGGGCTGCTGAGAAGAGGCCCTTGGTATTTCTGGTGGGGAACTCTAGGGGTAAGAGGCAAATCTGGAGCTGCTGATAGAAATCCTGGGAGGGCCCCGCCGGGGAATCAAGTCAGCTCAGGGGCGCAGGATGGAGGGGAGATGGGAGGGAGGGGGGCGGGCAGAGACGCAGACACGTCCGCTTACTTGCTAAAACGTATTCGTAATCCCCAGGTCAGTACCTGGGTCTTTCCTGGTCATTCACAGGCGTGCACAGAGCTTCAGGAAGCCGCGTCGCCATGCGCGTCCCTGGCGGGAAGGGAGCGAGGCCGCACCGCCTTCTTGTGTCTGCTCTCGGAGTAAATGTGCATCCTTTTCTCTTTAGCGTCACGTCGTTCGCATTTTTGTGCTCTTGTTGGTGATGTTGCCGCTTAAAGTGGCCTCAGGAACAGAGCTGAGGTTCTGTCCAGTGATCCTGAGTGAAGGAGCTGTGACATGCGATGGAGAAGCGTTGCTCAGGCCTGTGTGGGCTGTTGGCCGTGAGTTCAATGTAAATGAATCAACTCTATACACTAAATACAGTGTCTTTAAGCAGAAGTAGACATAGACCAAGGTGACAGACTGATGGGTGGTGAAAATGTGGTGACCAGAGGCTCAAAGGAATCTGACCCTGTTTCCCTAAGGACCAGAGGCTCAGCATTGCCCATGTGGTGGTGACGCTGTAGAGTGTGGCCACTGAGAATGGGGAGAGTCAGCCACACGCACCCACAGAAGGATCACAATGACTTCATTTAACTCCTGGATCCAGCTGTGCCCGAGGCCCTTGACTTATTACACAAGTCCTGGTTCTATAAATCAGCATCTTTCCTCCTTTGGTTAGGCTGGTTTGCGCTGGATCTCTGCTGCCGCTGACAAAATCTTCCCTATTAACACAAAACCCAGTCAGGCCCGAACACCAGGGGTGGTTTCTTTGTTCTAAGAAGTGGCCTTCTAGACTGTTACAGAGGGACCTGCACTGGGCTTTGCAAGAACTTTTTCAGGCCGAACGCCTTGGCCGGCGGCAATGCTCCGCACAGACAGGCTTGCTTTGTGCCATTCAGGAGCTGCGAACAGCAGGAGTGGGGAGTGGGAGGGCAACAGAGACCCCGTCTCCTGCAGGACAGCACCCACCCCCCAGGACCCACGCGGACACACAGGACATTTGGACTCTGCTTCCTCTCCCTCCTGGCGTTCTCTCTAGCTCTGGCTTCTCAGCCAAACTCCTCAAAGATGCATCACAGAACAGAAAGATTTATGATGGTCATTTGTATACACGAGGCACTCACAGACACCGCACTCCCGTACCGCTTTTGGTTTTATTTAGTGTCAAGGAGCAAGCTGTTCCAGCTCACACTGAGGGCGCCTCATAAATCATGTGAGTTGGAGCGCCTTCCAGGGGGGGCCTGTTCTCCCCAGTGGCTGCCGGTCAGCACTGGCATTGCACGGAGCAGAACATCCCCGCTCAGCTCAGATCCTGGGCACAGGAAAACTGCACTCAGCAAGGGCTTAGAACAGCGAATGGGGGAGCACTCACATTTCCAAAGTTCCTCTCTGTCCATCCCGTGTGAGGCCTCAGCCCTGGGGGATTTTGTGACCTGCTAACATCTTCACCCAATTTTTACACAACTCTTTCGCCATTCATCCAGTTCAGATGTGGTCTCCCCAGAGGGAGCAGCTCCCCACCACCCTTTTGAGGTGGGCAAAAGATACACACTCACACATACACGCACACTCACGATAGCACTCACATACACATGCACACAGGGACACGCACATGCTTGTGCATGTGCACATCCTCAGGCATGCATGTGTACACAGATGCATATGCACTCACATGCTTGTACATACATGCACATACATGCACACTCACACATGCACACACATGCACACCCACACATGCACAGACACGCACACATAGACACATACACATGCTCACACCTATACACACACAACATACATTTGCACATGCACATGTACACACACGTGTGTGCACACACATGCATGCACTTGTATATACAAACTCACACATGTGTATGCACATATACACACATTCACACTTGCACACCCATGTACTTCACAATGCACGCATGCATTTTCACACATGCACGTGTGTGTACACACACCCATATGTGCATACACACATGCACACACCTTGCACACATGTGCATACTCACAATTCACACGCGTGCACAGACATGTATGAGCACACATGCACACTTACATACACACTCATGAGTGCACACATTTGTACACACACATGTACACACAGCTACACACATGTGCACACACAGCATCCCCATACCCCAGTCTCCTTCACAGCACTCCAGCATCTCCTGTGCTTTCTCTCCTGAGGGTGGGGCCTTGCTGAGTGGTTCACACCGGGCAGGAGGGGGAAGCAGTTGAGTGACGGGAGAGAATTTCACGGCAAGTTTGGCTTCCTGTTCCCAAGGCCCGGGGGGAGGTTGCCACATCCACTTCCTCGGAGGAGCCACTGGGAAGGACGGGCAGGAACCCCAGCTGACAGCAGGAGGGCGGGGGAGATGGTGACCCCCAGGCCTCTCTCCTCTCAAGGGGCTGAGGGTGGAGCAGGGACGGAGGGACCCAGTGATTCCCGTGACCACCAGGGAATCACCTGCAGAGGGTGGGACTCCCCTGAGGGGACACTGCCGGCCTCTCCGCCCTTCCCTTCCCAGCGGGAATCTTCTGGGCTGGGGGAGGGAGGACGGGAGCAGCATCTGCAAACCAAGGCCTGGGATTGAGCCAGGGTGAGGGGGAACGTGAGGTGGCAGCTGGATGTGCGCAGAGGCAGGCTCAGCGACTGGCTCCCTCCAATCCTCCACTGCAAGGGAGGCCACGGAGAAGGGAAGGCGGGCTGGGCTTGGGACGGTGGGTGGCCCGGTGCGTCAGAGGACACCTGCTTCCCGCACTGTCTTCGTTCCGTGAATTCATTTTTAGGGCAACAAAAGTCATGGCTCTTTTGTACCTGCAAAGAAAATAATTTCTGGTGTTTTCCCATTTTCCAACCCATGGGATGTGATCTGATCAAAGTGTGCATGGAGCAGGATGGCGAGAGACGACGCCATGTATGTGGCCCCCTTTGTCATACCTGCCCCGGGCATAGCCAAATCCTGGCCCCGGATGCCCACTGCAGTGAGGCCTTTCTGCTTTGCTGTGAGGTCTCTGCATCTCAGGCTTGCAGTGTGGGGTGGGCCTCTCTGCACTCCCTGGCCTGTGCCTGGCCACAGAGGTGGCCGATCAGTAGCCCCCAGGGGAAAGCAGTGGGTTTCTTGGGGCCGTGGTCGGGCGCGTGGGCCTGTGTGTCTTCTGCATTTAGACAGGTTTCCTCATGGGTCCAGTGCCAGGGTCTCAGCCACCCACGGGACAGAAAACTGGGCAGGTGTTTCCTGCACTTTGCAACCAGCTACAGGGAGGGGGATGGGAGGCGTCGAGCGGGAGGAGGAGACTGCCTCATGTTGGAGGAGGCTGCCTGCCGTGTGTGCTGTGCGTGGGTGCCCTGGAGAGGCTGCAGGAGGCCCTGTCTGGCCCGCACACTATCTTGGTGCCAGGCATGGGCCCGGGGCTGCTCTGTGTAACAGTCTCACCTGCACACTCAGCTCAGGAGGCGGCAGCGCCCGGACACCAGCCAACCACACTGGACTGACAGCCCTGGCGACCATGCTGGGACTCTTGGTCCCGCCCAACCTCCTGGGAACCCCCAACGTTGCCCCCAGCCCAGCAGCAGGTCCTCCCCCCCTCCCCTAGTGTTTTACCCCCACCCTCCTGCAGTCCCTGCCTGGGTCCCCCCACCCCAAGTCAAATGTCGGCCCTTCACTCTGCCTCCTCCAGCCTCCCACATGCTCGTCAGCTGCCAGTGGCCGGTCCTCCCTCCTCGGGAGACCCCCAAGTGCTCAGAGCCCACGTCTACACACCGTGCAGCTCGGAGCAGCTCATCCGCATGCTGGAGCACACACGGTCCACGGCAGGCAAAGGCTGACCCAGGAATCAGGCACGGGGAGTAGCGTTCGTCTTGGAGCTCTAGCAGTTCCAGGGATCAGGGCCCAGGGTGAGCATGCGGGGTGGATATTAAGGGTGTGGGTAACAGAGGAACAGAGCGCAGCATTGGGCTGACTTTGGAAGTGGGCTCGCTACACAGAGCTCCTGTGCCGAAGGCCGCAGCTCGGGGGGCAGGAGGGGTGTGAGCTGCTTGTCTGGCTGCCTGGAACACAGGCCCCATGGTGGCCCAGTCAGAGGGCTGGAAATGGCGCACCTGTCTTGGTGTAACTGGAGGGAAGGATCCAGAGGCCTCGGGAGGCTGCAGTGTCAGGCTGGACCTGTTGTTAGACCTGCCAGCCACCCCAGCAGGGGCCTGGGGACAAGGCTGTCACCACAGCTGGGAGAAAGACACTGGTGGGGACTCCACACCTGGGAGGGCTCCGTGATGGCTCCTTCTGCAGGGCAGACCTTCCGGTGGGAAACGTGGCCACTGCCTCGGAAGCCTGAGCACCACGGGACGCACGGACCCCGGAAGGCAGAGCCGTAGGCGGGACTCACCCACTGCCAAGGGAGGACGGGAGGTGTGACCATGTGGACGGCCAGGCCGAGTGGCCGTCAGGGCAGCCTTACGCATGCGCGGTCGTCCCCCTCGTCGTGAGGTGTGGGGGCTATTTCCAAGACCCCCAGTGGATGCCCGAAGCCCCAGGTGGTTCCGAATCCCGTACGCGATGTCTTTTCCTGTGGCGTGAGCCTGCGCGGGCTGGCAGTGTGCGCAGCACAGAGACACTGGACGCAGGGAGGGCGCCCGACCTGGGAAGGACAGAGCCCAGCGGCGTGAGGGTTCATCATGCTGCTCAGAACAGCACGACTGTAAACCTGTGAGTGATTTCCGCCTGGGCTTTCGTATTCTTGGCTGCAGTTGGCTGTAACAGAAACTGGAGTGAAGCTGAAGGTGTGGGGACGTCGTAGACCCGCAGCATCGGAGACCCACCACCGCACTCCTTCCAAGGACGACGGGAGGCCTCCCAAATCTTTACCTAATCTACATAAACAGGAAGGTTTTAGATTAACAAAAGTCTAATGGAGTCATCAAACCAGTCTCAGCCCCTCCAGCAGGTCTCAGGTTCTCAGATGCATGCGGTTTACATACCAAACCCCTTCAGAAAGGGCCCTGGGCCCCCCTGAAAGTGTGGGCTCCTCTTCCCTGCCCCGCCCTGTGGGACCTGTGGGCTTCTGCCTCGGTGACCGGGTCTGAACTAGACCTTTCAGGGACTCCTGGACGTGGGCTCTGAACTGACATTGGTTCTGGGAACCCCAAAGCATCACTGCAGCTCTCCACTTAGGGGCTTGTGGAGGGCAGGTGGCCGTGCCACTTTAGCTCAGGTTTGACACCGCAGGCCCAGTGAGTCCCGGGATGCATCCCAAGGCCATTCTCCAGCTCCAGGTGCGCAACTGGAACGGACACACTAAAGCTGGCAGACCCCACATCCGCTCTCTGCCCTGTGGCGTGAGGGTTGAGGTAGAGGGAGATGCTGGTGGGAGACATCAGAGCTGCTTCTACTTTTTTTTTTAAAAAGCCATAAATCAAAAGCAAGACCACATGGCAGAAGGGCCGCAGGGCTCAGTGTCCCCACCACATCCTTGGAAGATGCAGCGGTGGCGATCCACCCCCAGCCCCATCCGGCTCAGCCATCTGGCCCATGCAGAAGACAGATGCGTCCTGGGGAAGCAACTGGGTGCCTGAGGCTGGCCCAGGTGGGGCCTCCAACTGCAGCTGCTGTGCCAGGCGTGGCTTTGCTGCTCGAGCAGATCCACTCACTGTGGTGCCTGCTGTGCAGCCGTTAATCCGGCTGATACCTTTCTCCAGCCCTGCCTGCGAGGCCCACCAGAGACATCTGGCCTTCAGCTGGCAAGGCCGCGCCACGCCCTCCTGGCCCCACCTCGGTGCAGCCTCTGCCCCAGTCTCCGCGCGGCCTTCTCCCCCTGTGTGTCTGCGCCCAAACTTCTGTCTTGCTACATGGACACCAGTGGTCTCATCAGGGCCCACTTCAACCTGCTGTGACAGGTAGGGATGTCCAAGGAGCCGACGGGGAGACCAAGACTTGCCACAGAAGTGACCGAAACTTTGGCCCCGTGGCGCTCCTGGGCCCTGGCCACACGTCTTGTCAGGAGGTGGACCTGGTGAAAGGCGAGGGGTCCTGCCTGGGAGGGGATGCTGGCGAGGTGACATGTCCCTTCTGAGCAGAATGTGATGTTCGCTCAGGACGCCGCGTGGGGACAGCCGGACACTCATAGCTGCAGCGACGTGGACCCAGCTCCACCCAGCTTAAGGGAGAGGAGGATTTTGTTCGTGCCACTTCTGGGAAGTTGGAGGCAACAGCAGCCCTCCTTGGAGCCAGAAATGAAACCTGTCACCCGCTGGCCCCTTGCCCCTGTTCTCTCCCCGTCTGAGGTCTCCTCGGGATGGCCGGCTCTTCCTCTGCATCCTCAGGCTGCTTCTCCGTGTGACAGGCACAGCAGCAGCTGTGGTCTAGGGTGTCTCTCTCGCTCAGGGCCTGCACATGCGTGGGCGGTCTCGTGGGGTCTGCTGGTGCACATGTCCCCGTGGACCAAGCCCTGCACCCAGGAGACAGTTGTGGGGCCGTGGTGCATGGGCCGTGGGGCTGCTGGGAGGCTCTGCCCATGAATGGGACGTTCTAGCTCAAGAGAACTGTGAAGGCTGCCACAGTCGGTGCCACCCAGAGAGGCATCTGCGTGGCCCGCGATGGCTAATTTTACATGTAGACTTAGCTGGGCCACAGAGTCCAGACATTCAGTCAGATGTTTCTCTGGATGCTTCCGCGAGGGTGTTTTTGGATGAGACTGACATTTAAATCGTGGACTTTGAGCCACATCGATTTCCCTCCATGACATGGGGGCCTCCTTGGCAGTCGACTTTCAGACCTGAATGGCAGCACGGACTCTTCCCGGGTCTCCAGCCTGAGGGTCTTCCCCTTTGATCTGGGTTTTTCAGGCTCTGTCATCCCGTGGGCCGATTCCTGAGAATGAGCTGCCTTCAATCCCCACACGTCCAGTGACTGTTCCCTGGGAGAACCCTGACACTCAAACCGCGAGCCATTCTCCTGCTCACGTAGGGACAGGCAGCGACAGCTGCTCAGCCGAGGCCAGTGCTTCCCACTTTCCCCACGCCCAGGGTGCCACGTCACCCGCTCGCCGCCACGCCACCCACACGCCGCCATGTTACCGGCATGCCGCCACGTCACCCACTCGCCGCCACGTCACCTACTCGCTGCCACATCACCCGCACGTTGCCACGTCACCCACACGCCGCCATGTTACCGGCATGCCGCCACGTCACCCACTCGCCGCCATGTCACCTACTCGCTGCCACATCACCCGCACGTTGCCACGCCACCCACACGCCGCCATGTTACCAGCATGCCGCCACGTCACCCACTCGCCGCCATGTCACCTACTCGCTGCCACATCACCCGCACGTTGCCACGTCACCCACACGCCGCCATGTTACCGGCATGCCGCCACGTCACCCGCTCGCCGCCACGTCACCCACTCGCCGCCACGTCACCCACTCGCCGCCACGTCACCTACTCGCTGCCACATCACCCGCACGTTGCCACGTCACCCACAGGCCTGGCTGTGGAGGGGGAGTGAAGCCTGTGTTTCCCGCCCACACCCTCAACAGAGAAGCAGGTCGCGCCCTCTCCTCTCCTAACTCCTTCCCACTGACCAGAAGGAGCAATGTCACCTTCAGCTCTGAGCTGCAGATCTGGGTGGAGGGCGGCAGAGCAGCAAGACCCGAGTTCAGTCCTGACCACCACGGAGCCGCCTCGCCACTCGCCAGACCACACACCAGGGCTGTTCATGGAAAGCCACATCTCCCACTGTCCAAGCCCACACGCCGAGCCGTGCAACGTGGAACACAGGTGTCAACCTGGGAGTGGCCCGCACTCAGCAGAAATGGAGCGGGCGTGGAGTAAGTCGCGGGCGGAGCTGGGAAAGAAGGAAGTGCTGAGGAGTGCTGGACGTGAGCCGTGCCCACATCAGGGCTGGCGGGGAAGGCACAGAAGGCACAGCCAGAGAGGTGGGGAAATCTGGGAAGGGGCAGGACGTGAAAGCCAGGAGAAGGTTCCCTGGGACGGAGAGCTCCACAGAGCCGTGGCTGGGGTGCAGGCGCGAGCCGGGGCGAATTCCCACCATCGTGCAGAGCCGTTGTTCCTGACTCTGGACTTGGTGGTCGTACTGTCGGCTTGAAACCAGTTATGACGAGAGTATTTACACCAAGGAAGCAGCGCCCACCACATGCGGGTTCCACTGAGGAGCTGTTGGCATTTACAGCACACAGGAGGGCCGTGTGGGGAAATGCCTCTGCATGCGGCAGCTGTACTCCTGAGAGCTGTGTTGGCAGGAAGGCTGCAGTGCCCAGTGGGGGCGAATCAAGAACAGGAAATGGGAGAGCATGATGCAGCTCCCACCTGGCCATCTCTCCTGGGGCTGGAGCTTGGAACCCGGCAGCCATGCTGTGAGGAAGCTCAGGCCAAGTGGAGGGGCAGGTGCTGGATTCCGACAGCTCAGCCACTGCCAGGAGCAGGTCTCTGCCAAGGCCAGCCACAACCCTCAGATGTGTGAGTGCCGAGCTGTCCAATGAGCACAGCTTCCTCCATCCCCCATCGCCAGTCAGGGTCCCGGGCCCCAGGTGCAGAGCCAACCCCACCGCCATTCGGGGTCCCGGACCCCAGGCGCAGAGCCAACCCTACTGCCAGTCGGGGTCCCAGACCCCAGGTGCAGAGCCAAATCCTCCCTGTTGCGTCCAGCCCACTGACAGATCCCTGTGCTAAGTGACTGCTTGCTGTCGTTTTCAGCCACTGTTTGGCCGTGGTTGGAATATGCCGGTGGGTGAATTGTTCACCAACCTGAGCGCTTGTGATGAAGGGGCAAGTTGTCCACATTATGGGCCAGGAGGAAACAGGAAAAATGAATCCTTTGTAGGATAAAAAAAAAAAAATCTATTTTAGATTCACTGGCAGCAGAGGCAGGTTAGAGATGAATTTAACAGCTGGACTGCCAGGCAGAGCCCCAGCCCCATCTCCTGTAACTGCGCGGCCTCAGGCTAGTTATGGAAACTCCAGCTGCCTCTGCTTCTCCATCTATACCATGGGCATAGCACAGATGCTCCCTCTCAAAGGGCTGCTCTGAAGGTGCAGAGAATGCATTTTTGAAAAGTGTCTGGAGCAGTATCTGGTGCACTAATGCCAGATTTGATAAACTGAGGCAAAACCTGAAACCTCCTAGGTGACATTTTTGTTCCACAGAAGAGACCAGCAAGGAACAGGCATTTGACCCTGTTGACAAGTGCTGCCAGGGAACCAGCATCGCACCACAGTCATCACAAAGTTGGGTCAGCACCCAAGCGGTAAATGCAATTTCAGCGGGGAGGAAACTCAAATTCTATAACCCCTTTACAGTGTTTTGGGGAGAAGAAAATAGCAGAAAATGCACCCAAAGTCCTCCATTTTTATTATAACTCCCTTCTATCCCCATTCCATCTTCCTCTCTCTCCCTTTTTCTCTTTCTCCCTCCTTCACTCCCTCTCTCTCCCTGTCTCACACAAACATGCATGCACACACGTACATACTCAGGCATACACAGAAGCATGCATGCACACACATGCATGCACACACATGTACATACTCAGGCAAACATGCACACATATGCATGTGCTCATGTGCAGGCACACTCAGGTACACATGTACATAGGCACATAGGCACACATGCATGCACACACGTGTACATACTTAGGCACACATGCACATGTGCAGGCGCAGACATACAGAGGCTCATGCACACACAGACACATGCACACACATGTACATACTCGTGCACATGCACGCACATGCACACACACATGCATGCACACACGCACACACATGCATGCACACATATGCACATGTGCAGGTGCAGACATACAGAGGCTCATATGCACACACATATGCACACACAGAGGCACACACACATTCTCACCCTGGCACCACTTCTCACATCTCTTCACCGGTTGGGACTCACTTCTTTACCTGGAGAAGCGGGTGGTGCCTCGGCCGTTGGGTTTGAGTCCCCGGCATCTCTTCATCTTCAGCACACTGTGAACCTGCATCACCTCCCCAAGGTCTGCTGTGCCCATCTGCAGAGTTAATGGGCTGTGGGCCGCCAGCTGTCACATAGGGGGCATGCAAGGGTGGCACCCGGGGCAATGAATAAACTGCCACAAACATGTCTGCTGTCTCTTTAAAGCCGCTTACAGTTGGATCTGCTGCCTGAGCCCAAGAAGGGAAGACAGCATTTGGAAAAGCAGGCTCAGACCAACACCCTCCTCATTGGTGGTCCAAAGCTTAAATCCTGGACGTGCCACAAAGGACTGATCTTGCCAAGGCTGTATAAGCAAAGTGGAATGAAAATTAAAGTTAATTCTGAATCCGAGGTCCTTTTAGAAAAAAAAGTAAATTAGCCTGATTTAATCATTCCACATTTTAAACATATATCAACATCGCATGGTACCCTATATGACATATGCAATATTTGTGAATTAAAAACAAAATAATTTTAAAAACAGAAAAGCAGGAGGGGAGGGGATCAGTGTGTTGTTATGTCCAATCTAAGAAACTCTGCTGTCCCAGGAGTCAGCAGTGGAAAAAATCACAGGTCTTGAAATCCAACAGACCAGCGTTCAAATAATGATTCAGTCATCAAAAAAAAAAAAAAAAATCTGGGGTGTCAGTGACCACGACTTTGTCTCCTGGGCCTGAACTGGAGCTGCCAGCGGATGTCTGTCGAGGTCACTCTCATTGAGGACTTGGTCCGAGCAACCGCCGCCCACACTTGGGTCTCCTGGGGAAGGTCCCACCCTCATTCCTGAACTCCACGCCCAGAGGATCTTGGCCCAGGAGAGGGAAGCAGAGGCCCAGACCCAAACTCGTCAAAACCAAAAGTCATGTTTTGCTTTAGTCATGTCTTCTGTGACATGGTTGCATTGAAGTCTGATTGGACAGCGTGTCATTTGTTGCAACGCTGGGAAGCCTGGCATTTGGGGGCATGAGGTGGGTTTGGCATAAAATC
The DNA here is from genome assembly GCF_007565055.1 of Rhinopithecus roxellana. Lineage (NCBI taxonomy): Eukaryota > Metazoa > Chordata > Mammalia > Primates > Cercopithecidae > Rhinopithecus > Rhinopithecus roxellana. The sequence continues at coordinate 102,852,897 of NC_044558.1, forward strand.
CCGATTTGCTGGAAGGCTGCGGTGCTGACTGAGAGAGCACTACTCACCAAAACACCCCGGTTCTCCCGTCTTCCAAGCACGTGGTAGGATCTCCCTTCCCACCCCACTGCGTACAGGGGCCCATGTTCCCACCCCACTGCATTCGAGGCCCGTGTGACAGTCTCTCTCCAGCAGGTGATGGGTGGAAGCAACGGGTGTCACTTCGGTGTGGGGTGTGGACAGTGCGAGGCCCCTGAGTGCTCCTCCCCGGCTGGCCATCCAGCATTCACGCAGGGGCTCTGAGCGACTCTGGTCAGCAGAACTCCCCGGTGACCCAGGTGGACGCGCAATCCCGTGAGAAATTACCCTGTGTCATTTATGCCATTGAGATTTGGGGGTTGCTTGTGATCACGGCATAACCCTGCCTCCTCGAGCGACACATTTAGATGCTAAAACACAGCACGCCGCGTTCCCTGGGTGACGCCTGAGTGAGAAAATGCCTTTCTCTCCATCATGTGGCCAGAAAGCACTTCAGTGACCTTGAGTTCCAATCTGTGGTTCGAGGAAAGGGCCACGTCCAACTGGGGGTGAATGCTGTTCAGATCTGTACAGAGTAATCGAGGCTAAACCTCCCACAGGGCTTGAGCTCATGGACATTGAAGTACCAGCATTTCCCTTCACTGGGCTCGTTTTAAATCCCACACCGCGTCCTCCACGGCCCCCGCCCACACGAGAGCCTGCCCCTCCAGAGTTCTGCAGTGACACCCAGATGCCTCCCCGGTGATGCTGCAGTGGTGTGATCTCGGCTCACTGGGGAGTGATGCTACTGGTGAGGGTTTCTCCCAATGCGAAGGGTCGGCACCCCGGACCGCAGCTACCTTTGTGGACTCGGCAGGGGCTGGCTCTCTAAGGGAGGCCCTGGAAGGCCAGGGTTTATCAAAGACGGGGTGGGGCTGGCACTGTGGTGCTAAGATGAGGGGCAGCCATGGGTACATGCATCTTTTCAGACGGGTTCATCTCTGCACCCCGTGGGTACATGTGTCTTCTCAGACAGGGGCACATCTGCGCCCCAGGGGCCGCCTCACATGTTACAACTCACTGAGCATTCAGCATGTGTATATTTTTGTGTTTGTGTGTGTGTGTTTGTTGAGATAGGGTCTCACTCTGTTACCCAGGCTGGAGTGCAGTGGTGTGATCTCGGCTCACTGCAGCCTTGACTTCCCCAGGCTCAGGTGATGCTCCCACCTCAACCTCCCATGTAGCTGAGACTACAGCTGTGCACCACCACGCCTGGCTAATTTTTTGTCCTTTTTTGTAGAGATGAGGTTTTGCCATGTTGCCCGGGCTAGTCTTAGACTCCTGGGCTCAAGCAATCCACTGGCCTCGGCCTCCCAAATTGCTGGGGGGAGGTCACCACACCCGGCCTCCCGTATGTCCTGAAAATCCAGCAAATGATAGTTTGCCAGACTATCTGATGCATTCTCTTCCATGTAAAGTACACCAGTATTTTCCCATGTCCAGTGTGCTTATATTTCCAATGAAATTTACCCAAATCTTGATGGTAGTTAGGCCACATCTTTTCCTGCTAGATTTTAGAATGCAGTAAAATGTATTTACACGAATAAAATGTTTTCTCCTACAAAGCCACGTTAACATCGTTTTCATTAAACTTATAATGAAAAGTGCTTGATGTTTTCTCTTGAGTGGCCATGACTAATAAAGTCAATTCTGGAGCCCAATTGTCTGGGCTTGAATCCCAGATCCATCCTTTGCCATTGACGTGACCTTGAGCAAGTCAGTTGCCCTTTGGTGCCTCAGTTTCCTCACATGGAAAATTAGGTACCACCAGTTTGTATCACACTTTAACGTGGCTGCTGTTGGTATTAACTAGGTGACAGGCATAGAAGACCGTGCCTGGTGAAACCTTTGCCCTGCGTGTGTGCCAGCTACCTGCATCATTATTCCAGCAGCTGTCCTTGTAATGTCGGGAAACATTTACAACCTGCATTTTATAAACAGAAAAATACGACATTTTAAGGAGGGACATGGGAATGGCTATTGATCAAAAACAGACCTGGGTTTATCACACTGGCTGCATCGTAATCACCTCCCGGATGATTAAAAACAGCCTCCCTGGCTCCGTCTCAGAACAGGTGATACATATCTACAGTAAACGCCCTGCAGACAGCTGCCTCCGTCCCAGTGCTGGGTCCTGCCTGGTTCTGGTCCTCTGGATTTCCTGAGATAAACGTCCTGAGGAAGAAAAGAATGGCTCAACAAAGAAAGGAGAAATGGGTGTTCATCTCACCCAGCCTCAGCGAAGGGGCAGAAAACCTCCAAGTTGGATAGGCTGTCATGCCTGACACCAAGAAATGGATACTTGAAGAATAGAATACTAAGCTCAGAGCCAGAACCCCCCAGCTCTCCCTACATACATGTGCACACACAGACACATGCACACACACACAGAGGCACACGCACACACAGATATACATACAAACACAGACACATGAACACATGAACAAACAGATATGAACAGAGACATGCACACATGTGAACACGCACAGACAACACACACATGAACATACATAGACACATACACACACAGAAACATGTACACATGAACACACATAGGCATCCACACATGAACATAAACACAGAGACACATACATACCTGGAGAGAAACATGTACACATGAACACACAAACATAGACATGCACACACACAGATACACAGAGACACTTGTACACAGATACACAGACACATGCACACATGGACACACACACATAGATACACAGACACATGCACACAGATATACATACAGAAACACATGCACGCATGAACAGAGATATGAACACACACACAGACACAGACACACATAGACACGCAGATACACACATGCACAGACACATGCACACACATGAGCACACACAGACAATGCACACTGACACGCAGGCACATGCACGCACAGATATACACACAGACACATGGACACAGGTGGGCACACAGACACACGCACACGGAAACACGTGGACACATGTACATGCGTGTGCACTGACAAACGGATGTGCACATATGCAGATACATGGGCACGCAGAGGCAAATGCATGCACACTCACGCGCGCGCACACACACACACACACACAGAGCCAAGAGCTGTGAAGTCCCTTGTCCTACTCATCTCTGTGTGGAGAGCCAAGCACAGGTGCTTAATAAATGCTCCATCATTTATTCACTCATCCCACACACATTTACTGAGCGCCACTCCGGGTGGGATCTCTGGGAACACAGAGGTGAACCCTGCCTTTGGGTGGAACTCCTGTCTCTTGGGTGCTGCCACTGGAAGTTGGGCCCCTGTGCTGGTGGCTTGGCTGACATCTCCCGTGGATTCCAGGTTCTCCTCCACAAAACGCCAGTGTGGGGCCAGATCAGAGCCTGGGCTGGGGTGGGGGCCGCCGAGGTTTGCGGCCTCGCGTCTTACCTGCGAGCCTGGCTCAGGGACGGGGCCTTCTCCCCTGCTGGTGGCTCCGGGGTCCCCTGTTGCATCCCAAGCCCCACCCCCACACCCGCCCCGGGACTCAGCTTCCCCAGTCCTCAGCCCCGGACAGGGGAGAGGGAGGGAGGCCGGGAGCTGGGCTTGGGGAGGGGTGGGCAGGAGACCACCAGAGCGGCCCTGCCCCGGGTCCTGCCCCGGCCGCCCCCTCCCCCATTCACGCCGGCGACACCGCCCTGGCAGGGCGTTCCCGGAGGCCCCGCTGCCCTCGGCTCAAGCTTGGGGTCGATTCGGACCGTGCTGGCCATTGGGAGCCCCGGGCGTCTGGCGGGTCCTGGGGAGGGAGGGTCCGCGCCTGGCCCGCCCCCCGCGCCCGCGTGCCCTTGGCCCAGGCTCTGCGCGCTGCCCCCGGACCTGCTGTGCTGGGGTCCCGGGGGGCGCGGTGGGGGGGCGGGGCAGGCGCGCGGGGCGGTCCCGGGGGGCGGCCTTGCGGGGCGGGGGAGGCGGGGCGGGGCGGTCCCGGGGCCGCGGATGCAGATGAGCTGAGCTGAGGCCGCGTCACTCTGCACCGGCGCGGTGGCTGCGGGGCGGGCAGGACCGGAGCCGGCACAGACACCGAGCGCCGCCCGCCCGCACCTCCCCCGCCGCCCCCCGCCGCCCTCGGCCCCCCTCGCCGCTCCCCGGGGCGGGGCCGCGCCCTCTGAGTGGGGGATGCCGGCCGCGCCCCGCGACCCCAGCCCCGGGCAGCCCCCTGCGCTCTGGGGGACCCCGGGCGGCCGTGGCCGGGCGCGCTGAGCTGGTGCTGAAGGGACAGCTCCCGGCCGAGCCCCGCAGCCCCGGGCGGCTCATGGTCCCCGAAGCCGAAGCCGAAGCCGAAGCCGAGGCCCGGGCGGGGATGCTGGGGATGCCCCGCGAGTGAGGCCCCCGCTGCAGCCGCGTTCATGGCGGTGGCCAGGAAGATCCGAACTTTGCTGACGGTGAACATCCTGGTGTTCGTGGGCATCGTCCTGTTCTCCGTGTACTGCCGCCTGCAGGGCCGCTCCCAGGAGCTCGTGCGCATCGTGAGCGGCGACCGCCGGGTGCGCAGCCGACACGCCAAGGTGGGCGCGCTGGGGGACCGCGAGGCCATCCTGCAGCGCCTGGACCACCTGGAGGAGGTGGTCTACAACCAGCTCAACGGTGAGCGGGGGCGCCAGGGTGCAGGGGAAGCCCTGCTGGGGACAGCGGCCACCCCGGGCGCGATGGCTCAGGCCGGACTCGGGTGGGCGCCCCTCTGCGCCCCTGTGGGAGGGAATATGCAGGAGAGAGGAAAGGGAAGGGCCGCGGAGGCCCCTCTAGCAGCAGGCAGCAGCCTGGGTGCCCCCCCCCCCCCCGCCCCACGGCACCCACCCCTCCAGTGGAGACTTGAGGAGTCCCCCTGCCCCCACAATGACTCCAAACTTGCTCCCCAGGGGAGCTTCTGCAGGCACTCTGTGGAGCTGCTCCAGGAGCAGGCAGTGCCCCAGGTCCAGGAGTGTGGGGTGGGGGGCTGGCTTGGCGCTCCAGGAGTGAGGGGCGTTAGGTTTAGGCGGGGGCGTCAGGTTTAGGCTGCGCCAACCCCTCCACTCTTGAAGGTGGGGAAAGAGGAGGGTGGGGACGCCACCCTTGGGAGGCTGCTGGTGCAGTATCCTTTGCCCCTGAGGTTCGAAGTCACCCCAAATGCTTCAACTACTGTGCTAGGCAGCCCTTGTCCTGGAGGTGCCCAAGGCCTCGTTAGAAAGTTGTTATGGGAGAAGCATAAGGCTGAGACCTGAGACTCGTGGGAGGACGGAGTTGAGGATCAAGCAGGGCTTGGCAGGACTCATTACCCAGGGAGACCCAGGTTGTAGCACCTGGGAGCCCCAGAGTCCATGAAAGCCTCCAGCTCCTGGTGGGTCTATTTCATCACGAGTGGACGTAGGTCAGCCCGAGAGGCAGCACTGGTGTCACCACAGGTCAGGGCCAGCGGCCACAGCTGCTGAGAGCAAGCACTTTTCCACTCGCTCCACCTTCCCAGAGCAGGACCGGAGGAGCAGCTGCCCCCAAGGCTGCGCTGCATTGGGGCGCCAGGAAGGAAGAGAAAGTTTGCATGTGCCCACATCACTACCCAACGTGGATTTCCGTTCCGTGTCGATGATTCAGGTTTCTGCATTGGCAGCCCCAGCAAACCTCCTCCAGAAAGCATCCCTAACAGGCTGGAGTGGGAGGTGACGGGAGCCGGGGTTACGCGGGCAAGCACGGGCTCCGGATGTGCCTGCTGTGTGTGGGGGCGAAGACACGGGGGTGGTCTTGCATTTCCTTCAGGAGCCGCACCCTCTCTTGAGGGCGAGCTGCAGACAGGCCGTGGGGTGGGAGGGAAGGTGAGTCCCCATGACAAGGAGTCGTCCCAGCTTTGTCTGGCTCAGAGCACCCCGACTTCCTGAGCACCATCACCCACAGAATCCCTGACTTTCCCGCAGAACTGTGCTTGGTGAGCTCTGTGGCTTCTCTGATCTTTCTGATTCAGCTGGAGCCACGAGGGGAGAAAAGTAGTTCAAGCAGCTGCCTGGCCGCCCGGCAGTGCAATTCATCTCCCGGAAGGCGGCGTGCCTGGCAATAGCACATGGCTCTATTGAAGTGTGCTTGCCACAGTGTTATGGTCCGTTTTATGGGGAGAGTCGGAGGATTACATAAAAACATTGGCAGCACGCTGAGGTTGTGTAACACCACGAGGGCAGCTCGGCCCTGAGAGTCGTTTTCCCTGCCTCACCCTTCAAGGTGAGAGTCGGCCGGGATGCTTGGTGGTGGAAAAAGCCAGGACCCATGACCTGCTTTGCTGACATTAGCGGGAGATCAGGAAGCATTCCAGGAAAGTGTGTCTCCCCCTGCCCCAGCCCGCCACCCCCAGTACCTTCTCCCGTCCCCCCTCCTCCGGTCCTCTTTCCCCTCCCTTCTTCCTCTTCGCTTCCCTCCCCCTTCCTCCTTTCTTGCTTTTAAAATCGTTTCTCCTTCTTTCCTTCATCCCAGCTTTCCTCCCTTGTCAGCCTGCCTCTGAACTGCCCCCACCATCTGTCTGCTCTCTGTCTGCCCTCCACCTTTTGATGAGGCCGAGTTTCATCCCCCTCTGTGATGAGGCTGTACCGCGTTCCTCTCTGTGACCAGTGGGCCTGGCACAGTGTCTAACCCAAGAGTCAGTCAGTCTTGGCCCCAGGAAATGGTGGGAGACACCAAATTACTCTCACCCCTGGTGGGGCCCTAAGGGGAGGGCAGTGCAGTAGAGGCTTGATATTTGTCCCCATGAGGCCGTTCGAAACAGCATTACCCCCTCCGATGCTGGCACAGGCTCTCGGTGTTCAAGGTGTGGAAGAAGGCTCCCTGGAGGAGGCAGCCTGCTTCCATCACAGCCTGTTCCAGAATGTGACATCCCAGGATGCAAGATTGATTCCTGGGAGCTCCCACTCGATACTAATCCATCTGAGTTCAGAAAGGAGAGGGGGAAATCCAAAACAAAATGGATTGATCACTTTTCCCTGCCTTGATTGGTTCCTGGAATTCCTCTGCTGGCTGAGAGGGGCCTAGTGGAAGGAAGTCCACGTCTTCCTAGGAGTGGAGGAGCAGGAGGGCTGTCGGGCTGGGGAAGGGCCTGGAATCTGAAGTTCTCCCCGCACCCTGCCTCCGCTGGCCCAGTGGCCTTTCTTTGGGATGTCCATTGACCTTGGCAAAGAAGTCCTAAGGAATGTGTGCGGTTTCAAATTCATGAGGCCCCGGAGGGATGTTGGTTAAGGAAGCTCTGTGTGGTCACTCCTCTGTGTACGTCAGGGTTTGCTTCTAAATTCACGCTCAAGGCAAGGATAAAATGTTTATACACAAAAACCATCCTTCTGAATATCTTCAATTGCACATAAATGACAGCATCCATGGTTTTGTGCATGCAGCAGACACAGTAAGTCTCATAAACACTAAATTTCAGAGCCTCTAAACTCAAGGAAAAGAAGGGGAGGAATGGTCTCTGTTCAGTTGTCTGGGCATTCAAACCCATCTGCCTTTAAGAAAATTTTCAAGCCCGTTGGGATGGGAAGGGGAGAGGGAGACAAAGAGCCCCCACTTTCTCTAGGCGTTTGCAGGGCCCACCCTGTGTCCATGCGAGGCCTGGGCAGCGCTAAGGCGCGCTGGGCTGTTTGTTGCTGTGGGCGTGGAGGGGGTGAAGGTCACCACCAGGGAGCAGGCCTGCCCACGTCGCAGCGGCTGGACTCACTCTGCTGGGAGAGGAGAATTGCCCCTGCCTGGCACGGTTCCGGCCCTCCTGCCCCCCAGGAAGAAAGGCTCTGAACGGAGGATGGAGCCGGGGATGGCGATGGGAAGTTTTCCTTTTGTTGGTTGGTTGTGAGGGAGGTCGTTTCTAAAATTCAGAGCACACATATGTGAATTCCGTCTGACTGACCTGCCCCAGCACAGGTCACAGGGCGGGCTCAGGTCTGAGAGTCTGGGCCTGAGCAGCAGGAAAGCTGGGAGCCTGGGACAGGGTGGGCCACAGGGCCCAGAGAGGTCCGGCGAGGTGCCACTGGCTTCAGAGGGACCTAGGTTTCTGTAGTTACTAAAAGTTTGAATTGAAAAAACGGAAGGCCCCACTGTAGCCAGGTGGTTGCTGGCCAGAGAAGGTTGGGGTGTGGCGCACGCTCATTGCACACTCGTCCTGCCCACGCCCCCCTCTCCGGGAACACGGACTCAGGCTCCCTCCAGTCTCAGGAATTCCCACATGCCTCATGCATCCCCCCATGACTGTGTGATACCTCGCTCATGTCCACTGAGGGTGAGGCTGTGTCTGTCTGGTCCTGGCTCTGACGCCCAAGGCCTCTGGCGGTACCATGAACACAGCGCTCCATGAATATCTGTCCAGTGAGCAAGCGAGGGGGTTTTTCTCCAAGCAATTCATTGTTTTGTTTAAATGAACTTAAGAGACACTTGTGTGTCTCCAGCGCACCCGTGAGTAGAAGGTGACTGAGTGTCATGGGAACAGCCTGGAGACTCCAGCAGGTGCCACCCCACCGAGGCCTGCCCTGTGCCCGAGGGAGGACACTGCCCCACCGAGGCCTGCCCTGTGCCCGAGGGAGGACACTGCCCCACCGAGGCCTGCCCTGTGCCCGAGGGAGGCCTGAGCCAGGGCCACATGAGTACGATGCCAGAAGAGCTTGGGAGAGCAAGGCCTGAAGAGGGTGGCGTCTCACGGAGCTGTGCCCATGCATGGCCCACAGCCATGTCTGCAAGCTGGGCCCACTGGGACGCAGCCCCTGCTTTGGGAAGCCCCAGTGTGTGCAGAGCAGGAGCTGAGGGGACGTTCCTGCGGGGCTGGAGGACTTGAGGAAGGGGGTGGTCAGGTTGCCAAGGGGCGTATATCCCCAGGCTACCTTCGCCACAGTGGGGCCCAGAACTCTAATTCGGACGCAAAACACTGCCAGGGGTCCTGGCACCATGAGTGACTACCAGTGAACACCTGGCTGAAGCAGAATGTAGAGGCCGGGGAGGTGAGAAAGGGGAGGTAGGGGGAGAACGCCAGGCCACACAACACTTGCCTTGCACCCGGCTGCAGAGGGGCAGCAGGCTAGATGGGAGGGTGTCTCTCCGACAAGAGCAGGGGCGATGGCGTCTGCTTCAGCGGCAGGCAGACTGCACAGCTGAGAGCGTGAACTTGGGGAGCCAGTCCAAAGACGCCCTGCTGTCAAAGTGACAGGCAGTCGGCCCACACTGCCTTTGTCCCGTCCACAGCTGCGGGTCCAGGGTCTCGGACGCGGCACGGGCACATCAACTGCACAAAGACAGCGTCTCTTGCATGCCTGGCACAGAGCACGTGCCCCGTCAGACCTGTGTGATGAGTGAAGGCCAGGTAGGAGCTCACAGACAGTGCCGTCGGGGGTGCACAGGGTCCTGCAGAAGGCACGGTCGGAGGCACACAGGGTCAGGTCAGGTCCCAGCAGTGCCTGGCTGCCGCCCGGCGTGCATCTCGGAATGTCCTGCGACCCCCACTCTGCCGGCTCCGGCACACCCTCCCTCGAGAGCCCCGGAGGGGGTCAGGTGTGGGTTTCTAAAAAGGGCTTTCCAAGCGTCTGCTCTGCGTAAGCATTTCCATTTTGGAAATGCCTTGAGAAACTCTCCTTGCGAGGAAATGCGGTTTCCAGCAGAAAGCTTTTCCTATTCATTTGTGAGTTTTATTTCCCAAATGACTCCTGCTGGTTCCAGGCAGCCTTTCCAGCTTGAGTTCATCGTCTCTACCCTCCCCTGAATTCCCTCCATGTGTCACAACATCCCACGTTGCTAATCCAAACGGCCGGAGTGGCCGTGGCCGGGAGGACAGCTGCAGTGCCCTGGAGGCTTCAGTCACGGCCCCAGCAGGTCTCGCTTCAAAATGCCAGCAGTATTGACGTGGTGACTGTTTTTCCGCCTGGATCATTAACCTCCAGGCCCCGGCGGAGTTTCACAGCTCCCCCGTGATTGCGGATTTACTACAAAAAGTGAAAAAATAGTTACCAGCCACGGCCAGAGCCCCCGCTCTGACTCTGATGACGAGGCTGGTTCGTGGCTACAGGACGGGAATTGCCTCTCCTGTTTCCCGACGTTCGCTGGGTCTCCTGACACTCGGAGGAGTCTGGCATTTCCCGGCTGAGAAGATGAACACATTTTGGTGGTGCGTTCTCTTCCTTGCGTGCGCTCACACACAGCTGTCCTCCCCACAGCTGCCCCCGGATTTGTCGGGGATTTTGACCCCATCTGACCATAGACGGGTCAGAGTCACTCAGCCCGCTCCCTTGACCTGGAGGGTGGGCTCTGTGCAGACCTGCACCTTTGAGTCTTGGGGGAGATGAGTTCCTAAACACTTGTCAGCCACTTCCCTTGGGGAGGAGCAGACCTGCGTGGGGCAGGCCCGGTCCGCAGCCTTCTGTCTGCAAACGCAGCCCAAGCTTCTAGGAACGACCCAGGCAGGCGGTGATCCCCAGCGTCGGCGTGTGCTGGGCTGAGTGTTTGCATTTACAATTCAGCTCAGCAACCTGCATATTTCAGAGTCTTGGAACTATTTTCTGAAAAGACAGTTTATCCTTCATTGGCTGGAAACTTGACAAAAATAAGTCTGTAAATTTCCGTGTCAGATATCTCACTGAGGACAAGCGGGCAGGACGGGATCCGTGTCCTCAGACCTGTGTGGTCAGCGACCCGTTCTCTCTTGAACAAGCACAGATGCCTGTGAAGGGACGAGGAGGTGGAGAAGCCGGGAGGCGCTGGAGGAGGGGGCAAGGCTGACGCACGGCTCTCACGCCCTAGGAAACACCCTGTGACCTGGGCTTTCCCTTACGGGATGGTGAGGAGAATGATGGCCGCCCCGCCACTCAGTGAGGGGACTGGTGTCAGCCTATGTCTCACAGTCCCCCCTCTGGTTGCCAGTCACAGAAACGAGAAACTCATATTCCAGTCATTTAAAAGGTGCCAAGGGTTGCATCATCTTGTAGCATGGAAGCGGCTCGGCCCTGGGCTCACGAGGCCCTCCTAGAAGGCTGCCCAGCACTGCTCCCGCCTCCATCCTCACAGAGCCTACAAACCCTGCTCCCATGCCTAGGGACACCCATGGTGCTGCCCGAGTTCTGGAAGCAGGAGGGGCAAACTGTGAAGGGGTGACAGGAGCTGGGGTCGGGGAGACGCCCCCATTTCCTGTGCAGACACTCACCCCTCCCGGAGCCTTCTGTGGGACGACTGAGCCACGGACGGGGGTGCCGGGTCCTTGCTGTGCTCGAACTGGCATTTGTGGGCCCGGCCCCTCCAACCCGAAGGCCTGTCTCTGTGGGCAGTGGCACCACCTTGTGCACCACACGTCTGTTCCTTCCTGGCAAAGCTGTGAACACCTGCTGCGTTCCTGCACTGCACTGAGGACCTGGGCCTGAGCAGAGATGTCCCCACCTCAGGGGCTGACATCCTAGGGAGGAAGACAGGGAGTGAGCACGTTGCATCGTCCAGATGGTCTCAGACAGAGCCAAACCTGTGAGGAGGCCCGAGTGATGTGGATGAATGGGTACCTGGGTTGGGGGGGATGGTTAAATGGGGCCCGCCTGGAAGCTCATGTTCACCTGGAACCTCGGAATGTGGCTTATTTAGAAACAGGGTCTTTGCAGAGGTAATTAGTTAAGATGCCCTCAGCCAGGAGTGGGGATTCGGTGGGCCCTAAATCCAATGACTGTGGTCCTTATAAGACGAGGAGAGACTGTGGGGGGTTGGAGGGGAAGAGGCCCTGTGGGGGCAGGGGCAGGGACTGGAGTGGTGTGGCCACAGCCGGGGGCCCTGGGAGAGGCAGGCCGCCTTACCCACGGCCTTCAGAGGGAGTATGGCCCTGTGTGCCTGACATCCGACTCCCGGCCTCCTGTGTGAGGGGACAGGTATGTGAGGGGACAGCTGTGTGGGGTCCCGTGTGAGGGGACAGGTGTGTGGGGTGGAACCTCCCTGTTCAGTGCCACTGCAGTGACCTGGGACACACACAGCTGGGTGGGGAGGGAGCCACTCTCTGAATTGTGAATGAGGAGAAGGAGCTGCCAGGAGAGAATCGGGGGGAAGCGCCGGGTGTCGGTGGCAGGTGCAGAGGCCCCAGTGGGCCCCGGGGTCAGGGTGGTCGGGGCGAAGTGAGCGAGGGAGATAATTGGGTACCAGGGCGGGCCTCGGTCTCCTGGACAGCCCATAGGCCTCGGAAGGAGGCTGGCTGCACTCCTAGGCTCCAGGCCGTGCCAGAAGGTTCTTGACGAGGGATGTGACGCTGTGGGTCCCCGTTTCCCGGGGGCACTGAGGTCCCATCTCTGGTGGTGCCTGTCTCCTGGCTGCTTGAAGCACATATTCAGTTTCACTCGGATCTGCCAGGACCCAGATGAGACGGGCGACTCATTAGCAGATGGGAGACCAAGGTCTCCAGAGTGGCTGGTGTACCACGGCCTCCATCCTGGACCACCCCGGAGGGGCCTCGATCCCGGACTGATGGGGGCCTCGATCTCGCACTGACAGGGGCCTTGATCCCGTACCGACGGGGGCCTCGATCCCGCACTGACAGGGCCCTCAGTCAGGGCTGACACAGGCCGGGCAGTTCTTCCTGGCGAGGCTGCCCTGTGGGTGGGTCATGGACGTTGAGCAGCATTTGGCTCCACCCACTGCCAGGCACCCTCCTCCCCACTGGGACGCCAGGAGGCCCCTGGAGCGAGAGCCCACCCTGGGCACCTGCCTCGCTGACTATGGCGTCGACTGCCTGGGTTCAAACCCAGCTCTTCCCTCCTCAGCTGCACGACTGTGGGCCGGTCACACGCCTCCTGCACCTCAGTTTCCCTGTCTGTAAAAGGGGGATGCCCCGAGCAACAGCCTTGGGCACTGAAGGAGGCACCCAGCACAGCAGAAGGACCCCCACTGGCACTGCCCACCTCCTCTCTGCCTCTGAGATGAGGGTGGGCTGCTGCTTCTCCACCCCGAGGGTGCCTGGTGGGGGCGGAGGCCTTGAGCTGGTCCAGGGACATGGAGTTGGAGAGAATCAGATCACACTGCGGGAGCTTCCCTCCACCCTCCTCCACCCTTTCCCATGGCACCAGGACCCACCTCTTGGCCTCTGACCTGGGCAACCTCTCTCTTAATCGGAGAGGGGCGTTTCCCAGGCACACGGGCTTTCTAACAGGCACACCTGGCCAGACTCTCAAAGCAACATCCTGTTTCCATTCTGTTTACTGATATTTACTAGTAAAATGATACATGTTTTCTATTTTTGGTGCCAACCCATCACTTATTTAAGAAACGAATTAATTGAACTTAAAAGATGAGTCGATTTGAAAGAAATTGTTAAGTAATATGAACTCAAGCTTCTGCAGAGACGACAGATT